>NC_143017.1:143377552-143680409 GCF_055824585.1 Amblyomma mixtum | reverse complement strand
TGATTTTTCGACCTGGCAAACAAGTAAATGAATTTCAGAAGTCTATGAGTCAACTTTTTTTTCCATTGAAATTTAAAACTACCTACGGGCGCATGGATATTATGCTACAAGTATCTTCTTTTGGAGGGGAACATTCTTCAAGATCTTGCAATGCAAAAACGACACACATAATTAAATTTTCTGTCCTTGGTCGCAGCGAAAGGGAGGGCGAATCTTCTTGAAGCCATCCTCACCAGAAATTATAAAATTCCTTTCTAAAAGTAATTAGGCTGCATTACTAATTATTTCCTAAAAACGCGATAATTTTTCACGCTGTACTGCAAATTGCTCATTACAAGAATGTTGAACTTGCACAATTAAGAGTACCATGATTAAAATTTTTTACTCGCCGTGGTCATTCACACCCCGCACCTCCACCAAGTGTAGTAAGGCCACTCGCGCAATTAGTGTGCGCGGCCAGGCTTTGTTCGAGCGGTGCTGCTCAGCAGGCCAGCGTTCGCAACCGCGCACCCGAGCTTCGTCAGCTTCGTCTTCCTTCTTCTTTCTCTCTCTCGTGGGCGCTAGCCGCTGGGGCATCAAACCTCAACTCTCTTTTTTACAATCGCGATATTGAACGTGATAGTAAAGCGCACGATATTAAACTGTAACCTTCCAACATGAAGGGATCACCAAAAAGGATAATTTTGGGTTCTTTGCAGTACGATTCTGCATATTGTATTGAAGACTTCATAGTCAGCACTGAATATGCTATTTTATTTTGTTTCATTGAACAATCAATGCAACAGACACGCTACACGACAATAACGTTGGAACTGAGGAGCGCTTATGGACTGTAGTTTTTGGTAGCAAGTTGGTGAAGTTTAGTCGTTTTGTTTGTAATCTTCCCCTAAACGACAGTCTTTGTAGAACCGAATAAAGGTAGAACTTCCGTCTTGCCCCTCTACACCTCTTCCATCCGTATTTAGTACCGTTTCTTTGAACACGAATATGCAAAATTTTATTTGTGCTTCGTTAAATATACCATCTTTTCCAGAATGCCATTCTCTAATAATGTGCGCTTAAATATTTTCATTTTATTTTTTGTGGACACTACGCAGCAGCGGGCTATATTCCTGTTTTCAGAGGTGCAGTACCTGACATAAGACACCCAGTCCAACGCCATTCTTGCTATCACGAAAAATTTTGCAGTACCTTTTGCGCAGTTCTTTTGCTCCCTACATTTAACTAAATAGTAATGAGTGGGCTTTCCGGCTCCCGTGTACAAGAGTTACTGCAAAGAAGACAGCGGAGCCGATTGGTCAGCCTTTTGTCCAATTAGAGAACACGCTCGACATTTTCTTCTCCGATAGATCAGATCTTTCTTACCATAACAGGTTCCGAGCTTTAAATGTTACATTACCTCTTATAATAAATTCCGCTCAATAACTGTTATTACTCGGCGACGATAGTTGACTTTTTTGTTTTGTGGTAGTAAAACGCTGAAGGCAGTTAACACGCGCACACATTGTTCATGCTCGTTTGTCAATAATAAAATAAAGTTTAGTAGCCAACTACTTTTATCAGCGCGCCAGTTCACTACGCGTCTTCGGTGTTTTTAATAACAGAGGAGTATTTTGCCATTTACTCGACCGAATTCTTTCCCCATCACGCGCGCTTTGCACCTTCAGCACACCTTTTTAGGCAATAATGCGTGGTTTTCTTGGTGCAAAACAAAATCACGAAATTGAAAACACGTTTTTTTCTTCCAGATCCAATGATTTTTTTCCTTTAGAACAGCTGCCTTTGCAAGTTTAAACATCGCCCAATTACGTAATACACATTTTGCTGACGAAGCTCGTAGAAGTAGATAAGCACGTGCCCCAAGTACCCGACATCCTGAACGATACGGCTCCGAAGGCCATGCTAAGAATGTTTGTGAAATGTTGTGTCTCGTGTGGATAGATACAGAGTTCCAGAAGGCAGAGTGAGGATCGCAACCACGGGAAGCTCCTCCGTACAAAAACGGGGTCCGTACAGTGGCCCCGTGAGGATGAAACAGAGCGAAGAAAATGTTGAAATGCTCTATCAACCTTGCACTGCGTTACTCCAGTTAGGATTCGCTATTTCTCAGCCTCTTATGTACAATGAGGTGAACAGCGCAGTGTGCGGCACACACAGCAAAGGACGCGTCATCTGTGTTTTTGTAATTAATCTCTCGGAAATTAACATTCACTTGATAGCGCTGGCTTCGCCTCATTCTAGTCCTACTGTGTGTGTCTCAGATTTCACTGTTCACTTCATCGTGCTTCTCAAACCGCTAGCCAGTCAATACCGCTCAACACTTTAACATGTCCTGTAAATTGAGCCATACAACAAGAAAGCATACAACATGCTAGAATTATTAGTGCAGCTTCGAGTCGTATTGACATCTGTTGTGTTCCTTTCATGTGTTAGTTTTGTAGAGACTACCAGGTAATCGAACACATAGAATAAGTAACATTAGGCCCCTGTTCCGGAAGTAAAAATTACATCACCTTTTCAGAGCTTTTGCAGGCAAACGCGCTGTGTTGTTGCACAAATTATTATGGTCCTTTCTTTATTTCCTTTATAGGAACAAAGAAATAACCTCTTTTAGATGCGCCACTGCGCCACTTACTCTAACACCTTTGCGCCGGCGTTAACAAGTTCGGCCTCTCAAACTCCGCTTCTTTTCTTTCTGACAAAGTGTAAAATGTTCACATATGTGGCTCTGTTTCGTCAGTAACAGAACGTGTAGCTGTTGAGCTCAGGAAATTCAAATAAAATTTCTATGCCCGTTTTCAAAAAGCAGCATTTCCGGACTGAGTACGAACGCTATAAAAGCACCAAATCCGAAATACAAGCATGCGGGAGAAAACTAATGTTTTACTTACGACAACAAAGGTAGGGTTGTTATTGCGCAAAACGACCTGAATACCTTTTGCTGCAACGTAGCTTCCCACGATACCCGCTGTTTTCTAGCTAGTTCGCAGAACAACGCGGATTGAAATAAGGAAGAAAATATGAGGGGTCCTAGACACGAAAACAGTAATAACGGTAAATATTCATGAAAGCTGCACTTTCCGCAGCCAGCTCGCATGCATTCGGTTTTACGGCCGGCTGTGGGGATGTTTCTAGATTCAGGGCCCTCTACTCTGCAAAGTTTCATTCTTCACACGCAAAGAGCTCAGTAGCAACGCCCCCGCCAAAGAGGGCGATCTGTATTTGGTGCTAAAATATCAACGCTGCACTGAAATATAAAAAATGCGGTCGTTCTTACATGCGATCGTGGCTTCAAGTGGATGGAAACACCGGTGTGTCGAAAAATTGTTCGAGATGTATTCTAATTTTCTTTTTGTCGCGATCTTGAGCACTCAGCTGTGCGGTTCGAAGCAACGTACACTGAAAATAAATATGAACAAACTGGCTCAAAATGCAGAAAAATAAAAAATAAATTACATTCAACAAGACTTGCCCCGAAAGTGCTCTGGGGAGTTAAAAAAGCAATGCAATTTCGCTACAAAATTTTCTATTCTAAAGAGAAAACTCTGGCTACAGTTGTTAATATGCATTGCAGCCATACAATTCTACAGCCATAGAAATGGGGGTTTTATCTCTTCTTCATTTCAAGCATTTGTTCAGCTCGGTTCTAATTTTATCACAGATTCGTCCTCAGCGCTTGCATGGAAATTTCGATGGACCTTAAATTCTGACGTTCAGTTCCGTTAACGCGTTGAAGTTAGGAATTGCACACCCATATCTATCAGAGACAAACAGACTGCTAACATGTGTTTTTTTTTTATTTACTAAACGACAGAAAGTGTGTTTGGTATATTGTGGCCTCTAATGCCTATTGATACGAAACCACAATTATTGCTAATGTACTGCCTTGCTTTTATGAGAGTATGAAAATTCATACGGCACAGAGACCCAGAGCAGTGGTTAATATTTGCACCTTTTAAGCATTCTAAGGCTGTGGTTAGATTTTTGACCTCTTAAAGAAAAGAGAGTCAGTTTCTTGTGTTCAAGCATGATATAATACTGCATTATTTAGAGTGACTAATGAGCTCCAGTGCATACTCACTTGAGATGAAATGTTATTCCATTGCTTGCGTATAAAGACTTTAGAAATGCAACATAGCTGAGCCAACATTAACACGCGATTGTTTTAATAGTTGATTTGAACAACCAGTTTTTTTTTCCAGCACAGCTGCCGAAAAGTACTGAAAGCACACTAAAACAGTTACACCACGAGCGACAGCTTTTCTCGAATTAAAATCACAATATTTGATCCCGCATCTAGCTGCACGTACTGTGCAGCCTGTTGAAAAAGTCAAGATCACAAAAGGTTTCTTTCTCTGCTGTGTAGTGGAGCTCTCGAACATCTGTGATGTTCAAAGCTTCTTAAGTGCATGAACAAGGGTTTCTGCAACATTCAACCGATTTCGAATTTTGACGATGCATAACGAGCCACACAGCGTGATCGAGAAGAATGTATATGTTAGGATATTTTAGCGCTAAAGCACTACTTCACGAGTTCAAACCAGCTCACCGGGTTTGTGTGAAGCTTGACCTTCAGGGTGACTTTAACCAGACTGTAAATAAATCAATAAATAAGCAATTACTGCCGCGATGAGATTCGAACCCGCGTTGGCCTGAACAGACAAGGTTCAATGGCCACTGCACGAGAGCCTTACACTATCGCCGCAGCCGATCACACCTCGTATGAAACTACAACACATTCTCACGCTGTGCGTTGCATCGTCGTCGTATTCGCAAACTAATACTACGTGAATGAAGAATATGACCATGCGCCGAAGCCAACGACGGCAAAGTCCTTGTGGCGGCCGGCTGACGCTCGTGCTGAAGAACTGCTCCTTGTGACCCAGCCTCTCGCCCCGCCACTTCATCAATTACTTCTGCAAGAGTCCGTCATCGCCGGCGCTTCGCATGTCTCAGTAAGCCACCCTTCACTACAATCGAACTAATATCGTCGCCAGAGGGGCCGATCAAGCAAAAGCACGAGTCAACCACGCTAAAGACGTGCTTTCGCAAGTGTTCTGGGTTGAACTAAATTAAAACCCTACCACATTTTTTTTGACAAAGGCTGCACACTCGTGTTTTTTTCTTTTTTTCTGCACTCTTGTATGGTTTTGGCTTCCAAGGTGACGTTACCGTTTCAGATTTCCTGAGACTGAGTACGGGAAGCTAGATGACTCTTTCAGGGAACAGGACGTCTTTTAAATCTCTACAATCAAGATGCCAGTTAGGTATATTCAGTGAGGCTTTCGAGATCTGTTTTAGCACCGTTTCAAAACGACGGTTTAACGTCTTAGCCTTTAAAGTGTGTTCCTGTGTTTCTAGGTCTGTTGCGTGATTCCAAACGGGCTAAATTAAAATGCTCTGAGTCTATCTTTTCGACGTAGACTACTCCTCCCCCCTCTTTCCTTCTTGGGGGCTTGAGCATGGCAAACTCTAAATTGCGCTCTGCTTCATTTCTTTCTCTTTACTCTAATTAAACGTGCTTGTCTATATAGACTTGTTTAAATAGCCAATGATACATACTACGCACCAAATAATTAGATTTTTCCATCAGTGCCAGCGCTGTTTAGTTCCTCGTGGCAATGGTAGCCTACCTTTCACGGCTAGCGTGCTTTGCAACGAAAGCTACATTGGCACGAACTTCCGATTTCTCTGTGACGGTGCTCCGCAGAGGCACAGAGACGGACCTTGAGCCGTTGCCTAGCAACCGCTGCAGTTTGCGGACGCCGCGCGGCGCCACATCGCACGCCTCGCCACGGAGCCGCCGCCGCAATTTGGTATCAAGTCACACCGCTTGCCTCGTGGTTGCGCTCGCCTCCACTCGCTTCGCGAGCTGTGTCGGATGCCTGCTTTCGCTACGTATATCCTGGAATAGCGGAGCTAAGCCACCACCAATTTCTTTCTGCGTACCACAAGGAAATGTACTTACATGTCAGGAATGCTCGCTACGGCTTCAGACGAATAAAATGGCAATTCTTCCGGCAATATATGGGGCTGCTCACTGGCGGAAAGTGCTGTCTACTTCTCCGATATTTCCCGGCAACAAAACACAGCGATTCGACGCCTTTTTTCCTCCACCAAAGATTGGCGAAGTCACTTCTGCTGCCCATTTCTTGACTCACTGACATTTTGGCTCCTTCTGCGGTTAATATCGACGTGGAGGTAATGAGGTGCACGCACGAGTTTTCATACGCTATTGTACGGGATCTTCATTCCTGTACCGAGGCATTAATTAATGTTTTATGACATAAGCTCGTGCCTCACCTCTGTAATAGAGCAGAGCTCTCACTACACACACAAACGCCTGCATGTGTGTATAACTGCCACTGTCGCCATGTCAAACACTTGTTTCGTGAAGGAATTTTAGAGGCCACGCGGGCTTCTTGAAATTCTCGTCCTCATTTTCCGCCCTGCATGAACGGGTTGTTGGTTTAGTCTGTTAATACTACTAGGCACATTTTGCCATTACGGTACGTACGCCCCTGAAGTAAAACGAAAAACTAATAGCTATTAGGTATAGAATGTTAAAAACTGTTCACTCATATATTTTGCGGCCCTTCCTACAATTTTCCAATCCAAATTTTTGCCAAAATTCATCGCTTACGAAGCTGGTTAATTAACCTTCACTAATTTTGCAATTCAGGATTACTCAAAAATATTGTGACTAGCAGCATGCAATACAAAATATTGTGACTAGCGACATGCACTAGTCACCCACATCCATTTAGTAGCGTCATCTTAAGTGCCTCGGCATAGTTTTAAACCCTCACAAAATTTAGATTTCACACCCTGTATATTGGTTAATCCACCAACGTGCGTAAATATGGTCATTTTGAGGAACTTTGGAAAAATTTGTACATAAATTTCACCAACGAATGATCAATGATCACAATTTTTTTTTCTACAAACGGAGGTATGTTGGTGTGGCTCCCTTTATTGTTTTTGCGGTCCCCTAATTATTCGCAGTTTGGTATACGGGAACAATTTTTTCCAGTCCCGTGTAATCCGATTTGATGTGGTTTACGTAATTCCTCTGGATAATAAACGCATTCAGCCGCAGATCCAACAAATCTTTGAAATTATGTGTCAAGAAACTCAGCTTACACAGCAGATATGAACTTGTGCTGTTCGTTTCAAAATTTATCACTCAGTATGGTTAATATTGTTCGTGCAGATGTATGTACACATATATTTAGCGAATAACACTTGTACATTGAAGTGAAGGCTGTCCAGGAGACACTCAGATATACTCACTACTCAGTATTTTGGTATAATTAAGATGTATTGTAGTTCTCGGTGTTCTACACCATGATGGCTCACTGCTGATTATAAAACTTTGCTTTCTGTCCTGTTCTTAAACTGAACTGCAGACTCAGGTTCTATAATGCAGATTTCAGGATCTAAATTGAGACAAGAGCCCTAACGCCGCCTTAGAGTTTCAAGCTCTCTTGGTTTATTTTTTTTAAGTCAAAAGAAGCCACTTTGGTCCGGAGTATTGGTTATAGCTCTCTCACTGTAAGGTGGACGAGACCATGCCAAAGCGAACGCGACCAAAAAGTTGCCGGCGAAAAAACATTTTTCGATAACACTCTACCGGAGTCAACCACAAATGTGATCGAAGTACCAGAATCAGTGATAAGCGCTTTGCGCTAAATGGCAGCACAGTATAGGACCATGAAGGAAGACGACAACAAGCAGCGGTTAGTATCCTATCACTGGGGCAAATTTATATCTGTAGTCAAGAACTGTTCTTCGTCAGTCGATACTTCAAGAATACAAAAAGACAACATAAATATTTCGCCTATAATGAAGAACCTAGTGAAGCAGAGTCAGAAGATCAAGGTCCAAACAGACTGGCTGGATCAAAGCGCAGTGCAAATAATAATCGAGGGTGGGAAACACTGAAAACACCGGTGACTGCACCTCTTCTTTCAAGATGCTCTGTATGATAGGCAAAATTTAAATTAAGTGGGCCCACCGCAAAACCACACGCCATAAATAGAACTCTCCTTCTGCCCTAGAGGGCTAGTCTCCGCAAAAACTAACCTACCTACTCGCAAATGGGTGGTGACGCGGACGTGCAGGGTAAATGTACGACACGTGTTTGACACAGTCACTGCCGTTTCCTTTTTCACTCTCGTTCACTACCGGAAGATGTGAGCTGTACGCTCCCCTTGTACCATTAACTCATAATTAGCACTTCCTCGCTGCTACATTTCGCGTTGTTTTTTTTTCTTTATGCAACCACTGCTCCAGTCTCTTCTGCTCAAGAACTGACTAAATAGATTGAGAAAAAAAAAATCAAAAGCGGCTCCAGCTCCAGATACGATCTAGATTTTACTTGCACTGCCTCATTATCTCTTTCCTTTCAGCAAGAAGCTATCCGCACAGTAATTAGGCCAAGCTTTCTTTTGTGAACAAAAACCTAACCAGAAACTAACTCATCCTGTGTGCTAACATAGCAGCACGTGCGAACGGCAAAAAGCGGTCGAAGGGCGAAAAATGTACGTGTGTACTTCATTTTCTTTTGGCGTAGGCAAGAAACTTCCTACTACGGAGTCCTGACCCTGCAGTAAACCCACCTGTTTAACGAACAACCGTGATCGTGGTTCTTGCTTTTCTTGCTACAGAGAAGAGTGATTAGTGCAAAGGTCATAAAGGGTGGCCTAGAAAAACGTCTGCGTCCCTATGAGAATTCGTCTAGCTGCCGGCCCAGGGCATGGACTGATAGAAGGGCAGTGCTTAGCAAAGCACGGCGGCTGTCTTTATCAGTTGCCGTTGTCGCCTGCGTTTGAGCATCTTAAACGGAACGCAGGACCGATCTCTGCGAGTCTGACCATCGTATTTTGCGCGCAGAGTTCTGTATAAGTCTTAAATGGCAAGTTAAGACGTCAGCTGCTTGTTTTAAAGATACAGAGAGAAGAAAGTAGAGAAGAGGTCAACCTCGCTATGCGTGGTTAGTTACCCTACCGTTGGGGAGTGAAACGAAAGAAGCGAAAGGAAAGAAGAAGGAAGGGCAAGCTGAGTTCAATTCTTCGTGCGAATGTAATGAATGAAATATATCACTTCGGTTGAGTGAAAGAAAGAAAAGCGCTGACAGTACATCAAAAGCAAGCAACCAACAGACGGCCAGTGGGCACGTTCTTCTTTCAGTTTAGTAACACATACAAACTACACCGCAGAAGCTCCAGTACATGGTATATAATATATTCAGCACAGACCTCGCCTACGCCTCCCATGATTTTTATCTAAGACAATCTTGACAAGTGCGCGATAGAAAAGAAATCAGCTTCTTAAAGAAAGCACTCTGGCGGATTAATGATACGCGTAAGCATATCGAAGCCTCAATAAAAAAGGCAGTTGTGCAGTGGGAACCCGAGTGGGCGCTTAGAGACACCTCATAGCAAGTCACTAGCTTATTGGTAAATGCCAATAACTTGCACTTTCTGTCCCAAACACTGAGCCGTTGCGCCCAGCCACAGCAAGACATCAAGGTTGCTGTTGCGAAATCAGTAAAAATTCTAAAGCCATTCTTCAGTTTTTTTTTTATTCATATTGCAGCGAAGAAGCACGAACACAAGTAGAAGGAACACGCAAAAAACACGGACGAGCAGCGTTCGTCCGTGTTTTTTGCGTGTTCCTTCTACTTGTGTTCGTGCTTCTTCGCTGCAATATGAATCAAGAATGTTACCAACTTGCCCAAAAACGTGTTTTACTCAAGTACCATTCTTCAGGGCTGTCCAGGTGCGATACAGTTGCTGCACATAATTGACCACCTACCGCAGAGGGCACCGTTGTTTTTTACTTTACTTCCTCCATCTTTTTTATTGTCTTCTTATGGTTTACTTTTTTTATAAGATACGATGTCGCAGCAGAGGCTCAGTGGCAATGACATTTGACTTCCTTGCTTAAGGTGCTGGGATTGAATGTTTGCAGCAGAGGGCGCGTTTCGACTGTGGAAAAGTGCTAAAGTACCAATGCTCTGTGCAGTGTGAGCGATTGTGAAAGAATCTTAGATAGCAGAAGAGAGCGCACCACCACTGCGTCTCTGAGAGATCACGCGCAGCTGGTGGACTTCAAAATGCACGCTCACGTCACGCCGCATACAACACAAATCATCATATAATTGTGAATGTTCTGAGAGAGAGAGAGACTCTTTAATGAAGTACAGAGAATTTAGCCGGCGTTTCAATATCGCTGGCATGCTACTCTGCGCAGGGAGGGGAATTTGGGAGATAAAGACCGAAGGAGAGCAGCGTGGAAGAGGCTGTCTATAGAGAGTCTATAGACAATGGTCTATTGAAGATTTAGTAGGCGAGGTATAGAGACTGTCTGTGCACAATGGCCTATAAAAAGTAAAGGTTATAAATCTCTACAATGTCTAATGACAGTCTACAGGTGTGTATACAGAGCAGTAGGCGTTTGTTGATAGACAAAAAGATATTATGAAAGGTTGTGTCTACTGAGCAGCAGATATTTTCTAGTCAGAAGCATACATAAAGTGTATAGCAATAAATCTATAAACTCTCTACAGAAATATGTTTACTAAGCGCGCATTGCCAAAAATTTGTAGATTGTCTTTAGACTAGAATTTGTCTATGGAAAGTCTATAGAACTTGAATAAATAAATAGCAGCGCAAAGAGACAAGGACAAGAGACAACAAGGACGGCGCTGAACTTCCAACTTTTATTTCTAACGAATCGTGCGAACATGATACCTTACATTCACAAGCTGTCACACAATCTGAAAAAGGTAGCGCAGCGCTACGACGTGCAAGTCGTCTTCTCTGCTCCTCACAAGCTGTCAAAGCTGTGCAAGATGACAGATCCCGGGACAGCGAAGCAAAAGAACTGTGGGAAGAAGCATCGGCGGCCCTTTGTTGAATGCGCAGAAGGCGTGGTATACGAAATTCCTTTAATCTGTGGCAAAACTTATGTCGGCTAAACTGGGAGATGCGTGAATGACAGGTTGAGGGAACATGCCAAAAATGTTGATAATGCCCTTAAAGGAAAAGGTTTTGAAGGACTTCTGGCCGCCCACTGTCTTACGTGTGAAGAATGTTCTCCAGACCTTGCTAGCACCGTCATTAGAAAAAAGGATAATCAACGTGTAACGCGGGAAATCATTGAATCAGAGTTGATTTATAATCGGGGAGAAGCATGTGTTAGCTCCGCTTCTATCACTCTTTCTGATAAAGAGCTGACATATCTGCGCATGCACTGACGATGACGCCGGATTGTTCAGAGTGCATATATGTTCGCACAATTCGTTAGAAATAAAAGTTGGAAGTTCAGCGCCGTCCTTGTTGGCTCTTGTCCTTGTGTCTTTGCGCTCCTATTTATTTATTCAAGTCATGTACCAACACGCCCAACTTTCCGCGTTAATAAAGTCTATAGACTTTATTGACGTAGTCTATAATAATCTACTGTAAGCCTAACGAAATTTGTAAGAGCAGAATTTTTCGTACTGCATGGTAGTGTTGTTGTACAATTTGAATTGTCCAGGAAAAGCGTGGATTTATTTCTAAGAAACTTTTAATCGCTTGATGATGAAGTATTCCCTTGTTAATGAAGCAGCTACAAATGCCGTTGTTTTAATTAATTGCGTTCACTCACGATTTCATGGTGCCTTGTGGTTGCTCCGTATATATTGCTTTGTTCCTGAAAAGGGCCGCACTGCCGAACTGATTTATTCACGACGGCTATTATTGCTGAAAACAATGTCTGCATTACAATACTTGGCGACCACAGGGGCTCCACGCGGCTGCGAGATAAGGAGGTGGAGACAAGTTCTTCCTACTGTTTGTAGTCATGATAGAACGTCCGCAAACAGAGGAATTGTGTTTTAATTCAGCCTTTTCTGGATTGATCACCCACGCTTTAGCCCCCTCTCATTGTCACCCATTTTAAGTACATCCTTCTGCCTGCAATTATTTGCTCTTTGAAAAGTTTTTTTTTTCCATTCTGAGGATTAGCACTATCAAATTAGCACTATCAAAAAACACCCATATTCCACAAACCAGAAATAAAGAAATGTGGCTAGTTCCTACACCTAGAGCATATTACTCACAACAATCTATCTCGTATACGCTGCCAGTGCTATTAAATAACTTAAACAAAGAAATGTTTGACCCTTTCCAGCATTCAAATACCGTTATTAAGAAATTTTTTCTGAACAAGTTTGTGTCATGACGCTGCATGTATTTTTGTGTTGGTACTTTTTGCTTTTTTTTTCAAGGTGTGTTATTTTATTTTGTGCTATAATGTATAGCGCAGAGTTTATTGCCGCTTGTCTGTTGCAATGCCAGCGGGAAAAAAGGGGGCAGGACCTCTGTCAAGCTTTCGAGCTTTTAGTCCTGTCTCCTTCTCTAATATAGAGAAAATAAAAGGCTGATTTATTGATTGATTGAAATTAATGAACTCACAAGGCAACTCCTCTATCCATCTCTCTTCAATATTTAATGAGGGTGGCTTGAAGTTTTCTATGGGTCCACACTGAAAAGCCAGCTATTAAAGAAAGCGAAATTGCCTGACTACTCAAAATGAAGTCATAGAAGCCACCAAAGAAGAGAAAAACAATTTAAAAAAGTACTCTGAATACCGCTTTCCATCCCAGCGTACAAAAATGCGTGAGTGCGTGGAAGAATGTTTTAAGACTAATCCAAAAATGTACGTGTTCTGACCCAGCCACATGCTCGTATGAGATTAGGAAATAAATTTGTTTTGGTAGTTCTGCGAAATGATAACCTGATCAGCAGCGTGCATTCTTGGACACTCCCGGTATGGCGTTTAGAACACCCTACAGTCTGCGAGAGGTGTGTAGTTTAATTGCGCTCAGTCATGTGAAGTAATCTGCGTCATGCACTTTTACACCTAAGCCCATGTTTTCAGTGAATCGGTGTATATATGATCTGTCTGTGGCAAGAGTTTCATCAGTACAAAAAACCAGCAACATATTTGGTTTGGTTCATTCTACCAATTATGGATTTATTTATTTTGTCTTGGTGCTAGACATTACCTAAGACGACCTTGACAAGCTATAATTGAAATATAAAAATAGATATTCTCGCTGAGACTGTTTATGGACCGGAAAACGAGAACATGAGTGGTTTCAGCACGAAGGTTTGTTTTATAGCGACAGATGCAAATCTTTAATGTGAATTTAGCCCATTGCAGCATTTTCAAATCTGTGTTGCCATATCGCCAACCGATGTCTTTTCCAGAGACCCATTACTACCTGGTGACATTCAAATGGCGAGGGCGCCCTTAAATGTCTAATCGAAAGACCAACCTCCCACCCATATATGCACGTAAATACTGTGGTAAGAAATGACATACCATTTGTGCTTTAAACAACATTCAATTGTCCTTCATGCCACTGAAACGATAGGCATTAATGATCGGAGTAGGAAAGTCAGAAAAGAGAGAACTCGTTAGCGCCGAATGAGCCAGAGCCGTCTTTGACCGCTGTCATGGTGGCTGCTCGAGACCTAATCAACGTACTAAGAATTATATATGAATGCGGATATCTCAGCGCTCGCTTCGACTTCTGTGAAGATTATCACCCGAAAAAAAGCATGTGTGAGCCCTTTTTATGCTATGAAATGGACAAGAGAACCGAAAGCTCATTTGCTCACTGACATGTGAACCCTAAAAGGGATTGCTGAGATTCGAAAATGACGTTGTCAGGCAGCAGCTCAGTATAGCCCAGATTTTATTTTATGTCAATAAACAAGTTCAAGAAAAGAACACTGCATTGTCTGCAAATAATCAAGCCTTTATTGTCTGGTTTATGTGATATTACTGGCGTTAAAAGAAGAGCATCGTTTGGACGAAAAGAACCGTGTCTGTGTGTGAAACCTGCACCTTCCGGGCACACTTCGGGGCCTGAAGTAGCTTACTCTGAAAAATTCTATGATAGATGCCTCTCCGAGAAGCCACTTGTAAAAGTGCATGTTCTGCCTATGAGCTGCCGCCCACCACACACACCATCTCACAGGTATGCATATGAAAAGTATCCGAAATCATAACGACGAATGTTAATAGAACCGGGCTCTGAAAGGAGTCTAAAAGCTTTTCTAAAAGATAATTGCAAGGAACGCACATTCATTGCAATATTGATATCACGCAACGAAGCAATTCCCAAACATTCACCATTCGCACAATAAAGAGTCTTGTTTCCCATTCACTGAAGGAACGGCACTTCGGCGCAGTGAACGGGTGGGACGAGAGAAGAAAAACACAGTGCAGAGCATCACTTACAACTGTTTTTACAGCAGCGCGCGTGGACAGATATAGGCTGTTTTGAGCACACCCAACGGTATAAAATAAGGTACAGCGAACAGAAAATAATCCCTGCAGGAATTGCATGTAGAAAAAGGCACATGCGACCATGTCACAGGAGCAATCTCTGTCCCGAGTGAAATCAAATCGTTTGAAAAGAACTGCTTTTCTTTCTGAAGCAAAGCCGCGGGTGTTTCACTAAAGCATAAATTAGGCTCTAAGAACGAAAAGAACTTGTTCAAAAATCTCTGATCCCAGTTGGATCGAGGAGTAATGTATCCGTGAATGAACCATTCTTGGCTTTGCTCTTCGGAAATTCCTTGAAACCACCCTCGCACATTCCCTTAACGTTACTAAGAAAGAAACGCAATTCATTTTCTAACGAATACATGTCGTTCCTCTAAACGCTTGCTCCTGTCGCTTGAGTACACGTGCTTTCTAAATATGTTATTTTTTTCAACTGTTTTCTCTTCACTGTTCATGACTTTGTCATTCCTGTTGTCTGCTCCAAACCATATGCGCATAGCTCTGGATTCGGGCTTCAGTAAAAGGGGTTGCGATTGGCACTCTGTGCTTCTGTTTTCTTTTTCTCGTTCGGTCCGTATTCCTGCGCTGAAGCATTTTTATCAAATAAATGTGGGCTGGAACTGAACTCTCTAAAGCTGTTGTTTCACAATAACCGTTAAAATTTCCATACTATCAAAACATCACTTTGGACATTATACATTTAGTCGTCTTCTTTAGATATATGAGTTAAAATAAATAAAAACAAGATTTTGAATCGCAAAATAAACAGGACGAATAACCGCTCAAGCAGAGCATCTTATGTGAATATCTTTCCTGTATCGCGCGGACTGGCGGTGATTGCATGATATTTCTCGAAAAAAAAACAATTGCGAGCTAAGATACCTACTTTTTATTCTTTTCAGCTGTCGGCCAATATACGCGCTTTAGCGCTTCAAGAAAGGAACACTGCTGAGCATAGCTTCCCAAATATCATTGCCTTTTTGGAAAAGGAAGCGATACAAGTTTATGTATTTCGTGACTGCACTGCAGCAGTGATAACCAGAGTATGGTGCAGAACGCATTTTATTTTCTAAAAGCCATAAATTGTTTCCCGTTTTCTCAAGTTCTTCCGGACACAATAGTTTCTCACGAAAACGGAACGCCTCACAGGAGGTCTCATGAAGCCTTGTAACGTAAAATAAAACAATATAGTACAAGAAACTCTCACTGCTCGTAAAGTTCAAGTAAGGGTTTAGTTATAACTATTGTCTCTGAGTTTCCAAACTTTTCAATGTGAATAATGAGAGCTTATCATGCTTTTTTTTTTTCAAGCAAAATCTTCCTGATAACCATTTCCTTTGAAACTCTAGTAAAAGTTTTTCGTATGTTCCTTTTTCTCAATGAAGGTGATGTACAACGGGCACAGCCAGGGCTGCGAGAAATGCTTACCTTCGTTTCACATGTTTCCTACTCATTAAGTTTTCCTACTTGTTTCTTGCCCTTTGCAAGTCAGCTGCATTACTCATCGATACAATGAACTTCATGCACACTTTTCCTATGCATTCTTAATACGGGCGGTGTTGCCGAAGCTACAAATGCTATACGCAAAATCTTCAAAAAGTCTTATTGCAGAAATAGGTTCAGCTTAGAGAGAAAATAGACAATGTGACGGTTGTTGAATGTCCATCCTAAAGTTTTCCATTACGTAAACGTCGCCAAAGTTTCCCAGGTGGTGCTCATCGCTTTATTTTATTAAGTATATATGGGGTTCAACGTCCCAAAGTCAAATCAGGGAAATGACGGACGCCGGAGTCAATGGCTTCGGATGAATTTCGAAAAGCTGCTGTTCTTCACTTTGTGCTCACCGTATTTTATTAGAATCACTCGAAGCTTTGCCGGAGTACCGCATCCGCCTCTCGACACCTCCGTATTTGTATTGTATATGGCAGCTTTTGCTTAGTGCATTCTGTAGAAGAATCACCTTTGTGATGCCCTGTTTACGTGCCCTCGCAACGTAAATATTCTAAGTGATAATTTAAGACCATGCATTTTTGGCACAGCACAAACCGACGATATCGTGAGGTAACACTTACAAGAAACGGGAAACGAGATTTCCTGAACTTTATTTAGGCAGCAACTTTTGCACTTATACAGACACTAGAGGTGTCCCCAGAGCTGCTGGAAGGGGGCCTCTCTGTGCACTTTACCTGTTATGGCTCTTTCCACCTTTTCTGGCAACACTGGGCTGTGGTAGCAATGTACTTTCCAAGCCTGGCAGCAACTTTTGCACTTATACAGACACTAGAGGTGTCCCCAGAGCTGCTGGAAGGGGGCCTCTCTGTGCACTTTACCTGTTATGGCTCTTTCCACCTTTTCTGGCAACACTGGGCTGTGGTAGCAATGTACTTTCCAAGCCTGGCAACACAGTGAAAACAAATGATGTGCTTTAAAAATGTTTCCACTCTAATTCCATTGACCCTGTATTTTATATTGCACCCGGGCAGTGGAGGCGATCTGATTTTACTAAGAAACCATACCAATTTAAATACTCTACTCCTAATTTAACAACTGTAACTTGTGCCCCACGAGTTGAAATGCAAGCGCTGTACCGATATCTTTGTACTACATGTTAAAATGCGTACAATGCGACCACATGCGCTTCTACATGGCATTGTTTGCATGCTGGATAGGCCTATGTCCCCTACTAGGCTCTTAACCGACTGGCAGAGAATATGCACCGTTTCAGGAAGAAAGACGGTTGTCCGCGGTTCTGTTTCTTGGTATTAAACATCATTATTTGGGCGTACGCACTAAGCTAGCGTAAGCATCTCTTACTCAGTTGTGGACTCTGCAAACAGTGTAAACACGACACTTTCAGTTGGCCGTGCCGTGGTGCCTCTCAAGGGCTCGTGTGAACAGTAGCTCCATCTAATGACAAGACGCCAAAGCACATAAACGCCGGGCTGAAGAAATTTTCATCCGCAATTACTCATAACGAGGGTGGGTGCACTGACAGCGTTCTTTTTTTCTGCAAGAAGAAAAACTATGCAAACAGAGGAAAATGTAGCAACTGTCAAAAGCTCGAGAACTGCTTCGCCAGGTGTCGCGGCCTCGAGGAGAACACACTGCCTTTAGTTAGGCTTAGGAGGTTGAGAATCACCAAATTATCTGAAAAACAGGGGCTAGTTATCGCTTATATCTCTACGTGTATGAGAGAATGCTCGAAATAAAAGCGGGCCACTACCATTTGACCGAGCTATTGCGTCGAATAATCCAGTGGTGACATGTATTTATTCCGAAGCGGGCGAGCAGGGCACCGCCATCTTGCCAACACATCCCGTTACGTCACCGTAGCGCGCTCACGCTATGGTTTGAAGCGTGCGTACGCCCGCAACACGCTTTGAGATGACTAACGTTCTGCGCATGCGCATTGGTTGCCCGCAGAGTCGATGCGTACGCTACCTCACTGCGTACGCCCAACTAAATGTGTCTCTTAGTTCTTCCCTGGTACGTGGAAAACACTCCCTATATAAACTTCGGCGTGCAGCCTCCTTGTACGAGAGGTGTTGAGTAACATATCTACTTGATTATGAAAACAAAATTTTCGAAGAAATTTGAACTCGTCTATCCAGTGCAATCCTCCTTGATTTCAGCACGTCTTGCACTTCGCCTCTAGTGATACAATGAGACTTTTTTCTGCTGCAAGAATGTCGTTAATAACTCATTCACTCCATCATTATTAGGAAACTTCTGTTGGGGCGGAAACTACTTCTTATGACGAAGGAGAAACTGGCCACTACTACTCAGGTCTTTGCTGCTGGTTCGATGGTCAAGCTGCTCCACGAAGCACCATTCTCTGATAGCAACTAGTGATTTGATTGTCTAGTGATCTGGCGCATTTTCCTTAATCATCAACCGCCTGCCGACAACTTTCCGCGCCTTGTCACCTTGACTGGTTCTCGCAGTGCCTTCATTGTTGAATGTTAAACATGTCCAATAATTGTCTATTTTGGGGTGAATTCACTTATTCAACGCCTTCCTTCGGGCCTAAACAAATGTTCTCATGATCTTTCTGGTTCAATGCTGCGCAGTTTCGGGAAGCGCGGCGGGACGAACTGCGCAGCCGCTGGCTGCTCGCTCAGGCAGCATGCCTGGGAGACGACTATAATGAGAAATGTGGGCGAGCTAACAACGAAGACTTTGCAAAAAAAGTTGTGTGTAACATAAGGTTTGGTGAAAGAAATTTGACACTGCTGGGGACAGTGTACAGGAAAAAATTAAAGGCTGATTGCCGCTCGTCTTTGCGATTCAGTGCATGAAGAAAAAACAGCCTCGTTATGCCGTCATGCATATGCTTACAATGGGCTTTAGGAAGGGGCGCGACAGCTGCCCCGATAGCGCCATTTTGATCCGAGGGCAATTCTCTGTTCCATGCTGCGTTAAAAGCGTTAGATGAATGGCAGCTAGCTGCGAAAATGGCCATGCGAGACCGATGTTTTTTTTTTTTTTTTGCCAAGCATGTTACAGCTTTTTGCTTCTCGTTAGGGTATGGCAATTTTCTCACTTTTGAGCAGAATTCGTATAACATTTTTTATTAGTTCGATTCACATCGTGTCTGTCTAGTACTCTTTGGCGTATGTTGTTCACAGTGTTGCTACAATACGCTCAAAGACCACCGCGAATTTGCCCACCTTTAGAATCTCATCGAAGTTTGCGATACTACACAGTGCAAGGAACAATATTATTCTCTCTGGGTACTAAAATTAGACCGGTGATTAGTAGGTGTAAACTTTACTGTACGTTTTCATGAAAAACACACACACTCAAAACATGTCAGCATTGTGAAAATGTACCAAAAAACGTATACTTACGTCGGAAGTGGGTATTGCCCACGAAGCTTTCGTAGAGCAGCGCAATCCTTTACCGTGTGATATTCGAACAGGCTTTAATCATGGTTCGATTTCAACTCCTGCTTTGCTATCACAACGGTTTCCTTCCACTTTATCGACATGGTTTTGTTTGGTTGCTTCTCAGATGGAATAATAAAGAACCAAACCGAGAAATGTACCATGCGCACACTCAAAGCAGTATTTTGGCCAGTGTTCTGTCGTCTGTTCACGTGAGACCCAAGTAAATCATAGTTATAATTTTATAAGTCATATTATGAACGTTTACAGAATAGCATTTAATACTCCAAATTAAGGAACATAATCACGAAAAGTTAACCAATAATTCGTGGTGGAAAAACAGCGCAAACTGAGACAGAGAAGACAGAACAAGAGGGGAGACACTACAAGCGCGCTTGTAGAGTCTCTCCTCTTCTTCTGTGTTTCCTGTTCTAGTTTGCGGTGTTTTTCCACCATGAATTCACACCAACTAGCCCAAATGTCTGCTTTGCTACAATTAAGCACTAATCTCTTGTATCCTTGCGCCTGAAGGAGCACGATAAATGAAGAATATAACATTATAACACAGTACAAATATCCTTTGCCGATTGAGCCAGCGGTGCAAATTTCTTCTCGCGTTTTTGTTTTTCAAGACTGCGCAACATTATTTTCCATCGGACGGTTTATGGGTTTCTCACTGCTTTGTCACTGCGGATGTTACTGAAAAACATTCGCGGGAAGACACGTAGAGCATTACAATAGTCGGCGTAATCGATCGCTTCATGGTAGTCCCGCTATGTTCTCAAAGCTTTCTGTCCTTCATAGCCTGAGTCGAACTAGGACGTTAAACCGCCATAAACCTTCAAAGCCTTATGAACTTGACGTCGAAAGAAAACTGTCAAGCTTGGGGCTTCTTCAGATAACGGACCGCTTGCACCTCCGGAATTTTCAATATATGCGGTCTTTGCGAATTGTCTGTTTGCTGGTGACAGCACACGGTATAACCTTTCAAATTCTTTTTTTTTGTCAATGTTTTCCTTCCGTCTTCTTTTTTTCCTGTTTTTCTCGCCCTAAAGGCTCAGCTCAAAATGGCTGGCATCCCAGCCCTTTGCGAAACACACCCTCAAACTTTCCGTCCATTCTTTCGTACATGTAACGGAGTGATTTTGTTTTCTGCACAGATGGGTTGACTGTGGTCCTATACTGCTCTAGCCTCTGTGCTGATTTATGGTTTCTTTTGATATTATTAGCAAATTGTATTGTGTTGCGTAAATTGTTAGTTTTTTTTTCAGGATGGGCTTTTTTCGTGAAAAGTTGCTAGCAATTCCTTTAAAATGTTCGTGACACATTCGACTTATCGCCTGCCTCCACTCTTGCAAAACTTTCAGGGGTATGAAAAAATAATGGCCACTAAATTCTTTTATTTCATTCCGCGTTAAAACAAAATCCAACATTGGAATTTCAATATACTAGGCCCGCATGAAGAGCGTGGGTAGAAAACTGACGTTTTCAAATACCTCATCGCATAGCACAGTCCAACAAAAGAAGAGGTCGGCCTTTAGTATAGAAGTTCTGTAAAATGAGAAAACCGACGTCAGACAGGTTTTCTCTCGCATCTCCATTTTCTGATTTTAAACTAAGGTGCTGCCTTCTTCTGTACAACATATAATGGTGTCGATACATTTTAAACGCTTGATCTTACTAACACTCATTTTATTCCGACGGTTGTAGCGATGCTGCTCCTAATATGCCCGCTACTCCCATGAATGTCAGATAATAGCCGCACAGAAGCGTACTTTGCAGACGAAACACCGGCCGAACATGCCGCCGAGCGACTCAGTTTCAGACACGTATGCATTTAACGGCTCTTTCGATCAGTTTATTTCCACTTAATCCTCAGCACCGGCGAGCAGGTAGGTGCGCGCTCTAGAAGTACAGCCGGGGCGCTTAACAGATAGGATGCTGACTTGGGCACCGGTATCAGTGAGGAATTTGGTGCCGGTGTTCATGTCAGTCACGCACAAAAAGCCGAGAGGACTCTTGGCCATGACCGCTTGTCACCGCTGGCGGTCGGCCTGCCGGTTTCTCGTCCCAGAGCACAGGAGCAGGCAGTGACGAGTATCGGCGCCGGAACGGAGGTGGTAAAAGCATAGCGATGGCTGAGATGGTGAGACCGAACCTCCCTCCTGGGAGCCGGAATGGGACGAGGTAAGCGCAGGCGAGGCCTACACCTACCGAAATGCGTTGTGGCAGCGATCAGCTTATCGGTTGCAGAGCTCATCGACAGATGCAGGCGTAACCGTCTGCTTTGAATGAGAAGGGGCGCGTGCCTGAGCCGCAGAGTTGGAGCAGGTTGAAGGGCTGACGGTGGCAAGCAGCTGCGGACTGGAGTTGTCGACCCCTCCCATCTTATAGCCTAAGTTGGTGAGTTTTGAGAGGTATATAGTCGAGGAAGCGGTCAGTACCATCTAGACGTTCGCCGGAAGTAGCTGGCAGAAAAGCTCACGTAGAAAAGTGTCGTTCGAAATTCGGCTCGTGCGCCAAGAAACTGCACCATGCGATGGAGCAGTTAACTGGGTCGACAGCCTCCACGCTCCCAAGCGCACAACAGCTTTTCACTACGCTTTCGATCTGACGCTGCAGTGCACACGAGGAGCTCCGCCTTGAGCTGGTCGAAGGGGTCCGCCGGGGGTTCAACGTGAACCGAGCCAGGATGATGACTACCTGTTCAGCCGCGGTGGGCCGTAGTAAGGTGGTGACGTGTAAAGACCGCGTAGCTTGCGACGGGATCTGGGCCACGCTGATGTGGATGTCCAAATCACATGGGGTTACGAGGCGTTTAGGGGCATCCGTTTGGGACCATTTTTTTCTACTTCCAAAATGGGGACGTTTTTTTACGAGGAGGATTTTCGCGGGGGCATTTTTTCTGGAGACAATTTATCCGGACAGATTTCTAGCGGAAGTTTTTTTCCGGCCACCACTAAATTTTCTTCTAAAAAGATGGCCAAAACAACCCTTAATTTTGGCAACATGTTTTTGATTGCACTGCTCAAAAAAAAGTTAGTTACTTTTTTTTCCCGCTCTATTCATGCGCCTAAAAACTTCAGCGGAGTCTTAAGCTCTGCCTTAAGGAAGCACACGATAGCGGTAATGAGTCCTTCCAGTGGTCTAGGGTGCCCTTTGAGTATCACCTCGCAGACATTGACACTGTTCTTTCTTGCGCCATCATATAACACCAACTTACCTTTGAGAGTACAATGCGACAGCAACACAAATCTCTCCCAAGCAAGTACGTCTCTGTCTCCTAGTTCTGCCTACATTACTATATGCGCGCAATTGGTCGTTCTCTACTTTACATTCATATATCGCGCAGAGTCTTCGTAACAGTCCTTGTGCAATGGTGCACCGGTTAAGTGTTCCGCCACCGCCCCGCAGATCGCTGTTCCAAACGGAGTCGGAGCTGGTGAGCCCCAGGTTGCTCTTTCTAAGCAACCTCCCGAGATCAAATATTTAACTCCAACCTGCGACGGTGGGCAGTTTGCTCACAACCCGGTGAGCAGACAGTAATGACATCACAAGGTCCATGACCTGCCTCCTGCCTTTCTCGCACACGCGGACGTCGGGGTTGCCGCTGAACGGGCCCCTTATCGGTATCACGAATAAACCCCGGCCCGAAGAGGTTTTCTGTCTTACCATAATTGCCTTAGACATCATGGCTTAACCACGCACTTCGCGCTTTATTTTGACGCGTGCAAGTTTTCTGCTAGAGCTGCGTGGTTTATGGTGTGTATAAAATTGGCAGTGGCTTAGCTCTGCTATGCCAGGAAATATGTAGTGTGAGCTGAGAGCGAGGTGTCCACACCTCAGTGGACACCTGAACCAGAGGGAAGGTGCATAACTGCCCTCTTCTAACAGTGGACACCTCGACCATGCTTTCAGTTTAGTGGCGGTAGTGACAGGTATGCGCTGTATGCGTTGGCATTGACAGCGTTGTGGCCAGAAACGTGGCGCTGAAGCCATAGGCAGTCGGCGTTCGTTGTGTTTATTGACGTTGGTGTTGACCACGTTTCTATCCGATCATTTTAAGGAAAGGAAGCGCGCATAATGGCTCCTTGGGTCAGGGGACGCCTGATTCTTGCTTATGGGTACATGGGGTGATGAGAGAGAGATGTGAGCTGCAGGCATTGCCAAGGTTGGGCCAGAAACACGACGCTGAAGCCATAGGCCATCGGCGTTCATTTTGTTCATTGGCTTTGGCGTTGTCAACGTTTCACACTCCGATCATTTTAAAGAAAGGACGGTGAGCACGCGCGGCAAGGCACGCCAGCTGTGCGTAGTGACGTCACTTGCTCCTCGCGCATGCGCAGTACGGTAGTGCAAAAGCAAGCCAAGCGGCTAGACTGTGGGCAATGTAGCTCACGCTACAATATATGACTACGCGCAGATATTATTGCGAAAGCAATACTGCTAGCACTTTTCTGCCGTCGGTGGAGGTCGTTCCTTCGCTCCGGCGCAGCTGCGGCGCACGACCACGTGAAAGCGTGACGTCACGACCAGAGGAGAGTAGGGGCCCCAATTCGTCTGTTCGGCCGTAGTCGTTCCTTCGCTCGCCGCAGCAGCTACCACGTGACGCCCTCCTCGGCCCGCCGCGTGAGGGCGCTCGCTAGGAGAGGATAAACGGGGCGCCGCACGCGCGCTCCGCTTAGTCATGTCTATAGTGAACTAGAATGCTAGAATTCTACTTCACTATAGTCATATCTGAGGACTTGTACAAGGCGTCGCTGAAGCGACGTGCTGCACGCAAACGCCGGCGCCGTGCCGAGGAGACAGATGAAGAAAGGCAAGAGCGGTTGGCTAAGCAACGCGCCTATGCCGCAGAATGGCGAGACCGGCGGCGTTCTACAAGTTCAGTGAGTGAGAGTACTTACATGGACTCTCTCAATGCCGAAGAATCGTCGTCCTCTCCAACCAAAGAGTACTACCCAATGGGGTAGCTGTCTAGATTTGGTGATGCATAGACATTCGGACGACTATGTAATTACCAGTGTTCAGACCAAGAGTCGCTAGTTTACGGACCACCAAAGCGTGTTCATTGGAATGAACAAACAGTAGAAACCATGTTGTGTCCAGAGTAAATCCTTTAGTTGCAAAAAAGGCGAAGCCATGCCAAACCACCAGCAGAGCCAAGCGCCGCCAGGGAGCTATTGCTTTCGCAATCACTAAGGCTTAACCAGAGCTAAGCCACAGCTAATTTGTGCTCTCGCAATCCCCCAGGTTTAACCAGAGCTAAACCACACTCAATTTAATTTTTTCTTCTGCTACGAACCTGAAGAATAACGTTGAGAAGAGTTAAGGCTTTATAAGCTGTTGATTGATGTCCCTAATGTCTTTTCGAAGATTTGATTGGTCTGAAATAGTCTGCGACTGGCGATACGCATGCGAGACCTAAGAACTCGGTTAATTTTCTACTGCAGACAAAACAACGAAAACACACTAAGCGCAGTCGGGCAGTGTGATCTTTGACCGCGTTTTCAGTACTGTGTCTTCAGCTCCTTCTCAACCACGTGAAGAAAAGTGTTGCAGCATTACGACAGTTCAGCGGACTACCGGAGTTTCAGAATACTTTGAAATCCACTTAAGAGAGGATTTCTGACACGCTTTTCGAACTTCTATAAAGATTCCTTACTCGAATCGTAGACTCAGTTACAGCTAGCTGTCGATTTCCCAAGTCTCCAGCGCAGTACCTGCAAGAAAGCATGCAAAAAAAAGAGGCCTTAAAGGAACGTAGTGCTTTGTAGTCTGCCACTGCGACGCCATGTGCAGTAAAGTGTCTTGTCGAAGAAGTCACTAATTAAGGCATCAAGATCGGTGTTTGGCTGGTCTTGCAGTCGGAGCAATTTATGTAACAATAACAACAGGAACTTTCTGTCTTGTGAAAGCGGCTTTGTAACAGCCAGACAATAGTGATATGTTTTCAGCTTCCCTCTAAGCAGCTAGAAAATCAGGAATTATTACTGTCTAGCATTGGCGAAAGTGCCAGCCCTCTTGGTGTGTGTACAGATATTGCATGGCTGTGCAGAAATATAGGAGAGCTAGTACAAAGCTACTGTTAAAAAAAACAGCGAAAATAGATAAAAAGGGTGAGAAGAAGCACAAGTTACGAACTGCAACAATCACGCCAACTCAGCAACAGTGGCTCCCCTGTTCGCACTGCTTCTGTAATAAAACACGCTTGCACCAGAAGTACACAATTTCAACGAAATTGCTAACGCTGATGCGAACGCGATGAAAGATAAATAATTGAATAAATGCGTAAATAAAATAAATGAACCCTTGCTGAAGGTAGTCGGCATGTGATTTGAATGAAGAAAACTTTGCTGGTGAACGCCGACACTATCTATTAACCGCCTAAAATTCTTTTCACCTTCGGCATGAAGACCTGGCTTGCGCCTTTCATTCCGCATGCTGAATGCGACCCAGGAAGCTTTGCCAACTATCGACCACTCCACGCGTTTTTGCGTCGCTAAACCACGGGTGAAAATGAAGGTCCCTTCTTGCTCAGACGATCATGGGCACTTTTCAAAGCGTACACGGTGTTCAGTCACGCCTCTCTTATCCTCCACTTTTGCTCCTGGGGGCTCAGCCATCGACCTTTTTATCGATTTTCTAAATTCGTTTGCTTTTTTGTTATTACAGCTTTCCACTTCGCTTTGCAATCGGCCCCCGACTTGAGATATAACTCTCATTTCGTCAGACGCCCCACCAGATCACGTCCGACCGATTACGCTTCTTGGTCTAAGCCCCAGGACGGAGCTCAAGGCTCCGACAGAACTGCGATGGTGGCAAGGCTCGGGGAGCTGGGGGAAGGCGAATATCCTCCCAGAAGTGGATATCGTTTATCAAGCTGAGCAGCAGAATCGTCGACGTCCTAATGGGCTCGCGGGTAGGCACCGAGGATAAGCTTGCCATCCACCCCTGTTTCCAGTGAGGCATCGAGGGCTGGGAAAGGTCCCACATTCTATCTCCTACAGCGAAGGATGAGAAAAAGCCATCCGAAATGATACTTGCTTCAGAATGCTTGCTACTAGAGCGACCACTTTGTATTGGTATTTTTAATATTTTCTTCAGCCCCATTTGCTTGTGGTATCTGCTTTGTAGACGTGTAGCAGCAATAATCATAAATAAGGGGACTACGGAACATCTGTCCTTATCACTCCGGTATAGATCGGCGAAGTAAACCCGCTTTTCAGTTATGTAGCGTAACCAATAAGGTGCTTCTTTCATTCGGCCCGAGCCTTCCACTAACGACAAATAAGGAGAATAAAAGTGGTGGCTTGCTTGTACTGCCTGACGTTAATACGAGCGGAAGGCAGAAGAGACATACGAAGCATAGCCGATCAAGGCGGTTGTCTGTTGGTCTTCGTGTTCTGAGCGAAATACCCATTTCGGTAAAGCGAGCAATCTTGAGCATCGCGGGAAAACGCAGCACACCATCCTGCATTGCAGTAGCTTGCCGCAGCCGTCATTTATGAGCAGCTGCGGGACCACCATCTCATCCCCATCACCGTGGGGAGCCACAGTTTCTCGCTCGCAGCAGCGACCACTATTCCTGCTCTGCAGCTGTACAGCAAGCAACGAGTGACATACTGTTGCTTCTCCACCACGGGGGAGCTACTGGGCCTTCGCCTGCGCCTGCATCGGTTACAAAGCCTTGCTCCGTTACCACGCACGTGGGCTTTATTGTGTGACTCTCGCGCCACACTCAGCCGGCTACAGACTCCCGGCCGTGCCACCGCGCTTAGCGCAGTGCAGCATTCGCGGTCAGTTGGAGCCCGGCCATGCACCGAGTAGGCTGAAGACCTCGCCACCACCGCACATCAGCTTCTCCACAGTGATGTTCCGCTCGTCCTGGAGCAAGTGCCTGCGGTGACATACGAGCAAATCTGCGTTGCTGTTGTTGATGGACTCTGGTGGAAGGACACCACCGTCAACAGCAACCAGGCTGTCACATCAATCACTATCTACGGCCAGCGCTCATTGTTGATTGCGCACATCAGCTACATGTGACATGGGGACAAAGGGCGTGCGGTGATTGCGCTGCAGCAGAGACATTGGAGCAGCTGCTCGAATATCAGCCCCGGAGCCATATATCGCAGCCTTCAGGGCGCTAGGAAGCATCCCGTACAACCACACGACACACCAGTGGCCGCTCGGCAGTGGAAATACTGGCGAGGAAATAATCGTGAACATCTGTACATCAGTCAAAAGTGCGGGCTTTTACTTTACTATAAAACACATCACCATCCCATACCCTACCATGAGTGAAGGCGTTTAGGCCTTATCCTCGGTCTTCACTCATAGCCTTTTATGGTAAGCAATATGGTAAAGGCTTTCATGCTAACTGGCTTCCGGGTAAAGGCCTTTATGGTAGAGGCCTTAAGGTTAAATGCTTATATCACGTGAGGACCTTAAATGCTCACCTTAACTAGTGCTTGAAAACTTTAAAAGGGCGCAAACACACACGACCACAAAGTACAAGAGACGAGACACAAGCGACAAAGGTAAGGTCGACAAAGTTTTAGATAAGTATTTTAATGGGGGAAGGATTTTAAAGATTTTTAGATATGTTGACGACTTTTTAGTGCTTTTAAGAAAACAGACTACCTTCACCTACCCCTCTACAGTAGGTGAAGTTTTAATAGCTTTCAAAAAATATGGACTTGGGCTAAATTTTACCCATGAACTACCTGACTCATCTGTTTTACAGTTTTTAGGTCTCGAACTAACATTCTGTGAAACACACGTTTGCTGGTCTTACCACCCTCGAGCGAAAAAAGATCTGCTGCCATATAGCTCGGCGCATTCCAAGACTGTGAAGAGAGGGATAGCTTTGCAATGCATGGAATCTGCTATCAGGAGGTCGTGCCCGCATCGAATGCAAAATAGCTTCCTTAATCAGATAAGCCGACTTTTAGCGGCAGGGTTCCCCTCTTCGATCTTGATTGCTGTTTGTGAGACCCTCCTCCAGAAGTTGAAGCATGGAACAGGAATGACCGGTTGTAATCGGGAAAAGGCCGAAAAACCTTTGGTTGTGCCGTACCTACACAAGACCACTCACAACCTAAAAAAAGTGGCCAACAGGCACGGTGTGCCGGTTGTGTTTTCGGCACCCAGTAAGCTGGGAGGGCTATGCCCCCGCATCTGTGGCCCGAAAAAGAGTGGGTGCCAAATTAATCACAAGCATCGGTTTGCGACATGTTCCACGGGAGTGGTCTACGCTATTCCCTTGACGTGCGGGAAGGTGTATGTCGGCCAAACCGGCCGTTGCATCAATGATCGATTAGGGGACCATTCAAGAAATGTTAAGAATTTTAAAGACACGTACGCACATTTAGTTGCGCATATTAGTAATTGCAGTGGTTGCGTGGCCCGATTTCATGAGACGAAGATTCTCGGCAAAAGCATTGATAAGACGGCACGTCTCAGCTTGGAAGCCTTTCATATCATGAAATATGGCAACAGTTGCATTAGCAAGCCTTCGATATCTCTCTTAAACGCTGAGGCCTGTTTTTTAGATGCGACTAATCTGTTTACCCCTTGAGCGCCTTGCTTGGTTTTTCGTATCTTTTTTTTCCGCAGTGTCTCTTGCTCGCACGTGCGTTCTGCAACTTCTTATCTTGTGTATGCTGCTGTGTATATAAGGTGTTCCCTTGCTCCAATAAAAATCAGTTGACAGTCGGCGCTTGTGTCTCGTCTCTTGTACTTTGTGGTCGTGTGTGTTTGCGCCCTTTTAAAGTTTTCAAATATGAACCAACTTGCCCAAAAAGAAGTGCTAATTAACTAGTGCTACTGCAGGATGTTCCGCGCTTAGGCATGCTAAACCATCTGCTATTTTTTTCTGCTGGCCGCCGATCTGGTGCTAGGGTGGCTAGAACGGTTGAGGCGTGAAGAGAGCAGCGGTTTTCTCTTGGTGTGTGTGGTCCCTCTGCTCGCTGATGCCGACAGGGGCACTGATGCTAGAGCCGCCGTCGCGCAGAGATCAAGGCATGCGGAGCATGGTTTTATGCATCATTTCTGAGGTATGTTTTGTTTTGAGCGCGCAACCAAAGAGAGGAGAAAAGCCTCAGCCGTGGTTAATCATACCTGGCCACATATGAGCTCCAGCTTGAAGATAGCAAATCTGGCCGCGCCATCACGAGAGAAGACAACAAATTTGCTGATATTTCTGCCATCAGCGAATCATTTTTTGCTTCTTTTTTTTTAAAAATGCCGCAATCGTACTAATCAGGTGCAGTGTGTTTGCTCCCATGCAAAGCTGCTTATCGCATCTCATGTACTACCGGGAACGAAAGTGAATAAGGCAGTGCCCTCGGCTTCACACCAGGACTGCATCGTCAGATTGCGCCTGCATGCAATGCGGCGTGGATCGGGACTTAAAACGGGGCCAGTCACTTTTGTCCCCGATAGCACAGCGCACGTCAAAATTTAACTGCCCAAGGGGTTCGCTTCTAAGTGGTTTAGCGGTGTTCCCTGAACATGTAGCAATCCAAAGATTGGGATGACTGAGAACTCGAAGCCATTTTTCGTTCGAGGGGCTATGGTTGCTGAGTATGCGCAACCAGGCACGCTGAAGGCCACGAGCAAACCGCTTGCGCTGTATACTTTTTTACGGGTGGTGTACATAACACGGCAATCATTTCTGCCTTGACAACGAAATTATTCGATACAGTGTGAAAAGGCTAATTCTACGAGGCGGTAAAGGGAACTATCAAAATAAGCAAGACGGTAAGATTATTCCTAGGGAACACTACCCATATTTTTTTTTTCTGCGTGGGAAGGGGAATCCGTTGCTGAGAAAACCGCTAATGAAAGTATTCGAGCTACGTGTGAGAACTGCGCGCAGTGACGTCATTTTTATGACAAATTTGCAGTTGCCCTTTCCAACCAATAAGAGGCACCGCTTCCACAAGAGCGGAACCGCTGCCGGAAACTGGTGAGGGGCAGGCCTCGTCGTCCCTCTCACTATACCCAACGCACCCTTGCAATGAGACATGGGAGCACCAGCCAGTGCGCGTAGCATTTTATGCTCTCTCATGCAACAATTATGCAGCGACCGGTTGTGTCACTGTGTGTGTGGTGGCGACCTGTGGCGACCTGTGGCTGAGCAGCGGTCGGCATGTAGGTACATACTACTTCGCTGCGTCATCCCGTACTATGGCCCGTATCAGCTCGCGCAGCGTTTGTGCGGAAGCGGTCGCAGTTCCCTCAGCACTGGCGATGATCATTGATACAGTTGTGTGCATGTACTGCCGGGATACCGTGTCAAGGGACTTTTCGATTGTGGCCGCTTCACCGACCAAGTCTCCTACGGTCGCCGGAGGACTTCGCACTAGGCCAGTGAACAGACGTTCTTTCACACTCTTCATCAGGAAACGCACTTTTTTGTCTTCCGACATGCTCGGTCCACGCTACGCATGAGCCCCGTCATCTTTTCAAAAGGGTTGAAAATTGGGCGAGTTGGTACGAATTCATACTGGTGTGGCACCACAGGGACAGGGACAGAGACAGAGTGACAACTACACAAGTGCTCACTAACAATTGACAAAGTTTATTAAAAGCACAAAAAATATATAGACGAAACCTATGGTTAAATGCACAGTCATAACATGGTTACAAGGGTTGCAAGCAAGAACACGCGTTAAATCCCAACGAATCTATCTGTTATCATGGTTTAGTGTTCTTTGAAGATAATCAACCTCGGCGTCAAGCAGTAGCAAGGATGGCAAACTCACGCATACATCTGCCGACTTTTTTATGCGGAAGGCCTCCATAATCTCCCGGGAAGTCTTATCTTTGTGCTTCCAGAGAACGCGCGTTTCCTTGAACAATGGGGCACACTTGTGGCTTTTTACATGCTTAGCCAGGTGCGTCCCCGAACTCCCGTCAAGGGACCTGGCATGCTCCTGGAGGCGTACATTCAGACAGCGTCCAGTCTGCCCCGTGTAGTGTCGACCGCAAGTTAGGGGAATGGAATAGACCACACCGCAAGCACAGTCCACAAAAGGGTTTGGAGTGCTTCACCCCACAAGCGTTCCTTCTCTCCCGCCCTTTTGTGGACTGTGCTTGCGGTGTGGTCTATTCCATTCCCCTAACTTGCGGTCGACACTACACGGGGCAGACTGGACGCTGTCTGAATGTACGCCTCCAGGAGCATGCCAGGTCCCTTGACGGGAGCTCGGGGACGCACCTGGCTAAGCATGTAAAAAGCCACAAGTGTGCCCCATTGTTCAAGGAAACGCGCGTTCTCTGGAAGCACAAAGATAAGACTTCCCGGGAGATTATGGAGGCCTTCCGCATAAAAAAGTCGGCAGATGTATGCGTGAGTTTGCCATCCTTGCTACTGCTTGACGCCGAGGTTGATTATCTTCAAAGAACACTAAACCATGATAACAGATAGATTCGTTGGGATTTAACGCGTGTTCTTGCTTGTAACCCTTGTAACCATGTTATGACTGTGCATTTAACCATAGGTTTCGTCTATATATTTTTTGTGCTTTTAATAAACTTTGTCAGTTGTTAGTGAGCACTTGTGTTGTTGTCACTCTGTCTCTGTCCCTGTCCCTGTGGTGCCACACCAGTATGCATCTTTTCAATGTGCACTGCCACGCTCTCGTTTGGATGCTGGATGCGGTTCTGGAGAAGCAGTTCGGTCTTTTCCTTGCGAAACATGCTGGTGAAAGTGTGCAGTAATTCCACCTTGAAGATGTCGCATGAGCGCAAGCCGGATTCACGATTTTCAAACTATGTCCTCGCAAAGTCCTCGGGCACGAAGTAGACATGGCGCAGCTTAGAGTAAGCGTCCCACGAATTGAAGACGGCCACCCGGTCGAACTTCTCCAGCCAGCCTGGGCATCTTCAAGGGGAAAACCGTCAAAACGAGGCGGGTCGCGTGGATGGTGAAACAGAATTGGTGTTGTTAATGCTGGCGGATTCATTCGTCAACGCCGACGCTTCTTGTTATCTTGTGGTCGTGGAGAGGTCCGAACTCGGGAGGCAGGCCTTTTAGTCGGCGACTGGCCTGATGAACTGGTGTATCTACAGTCAGGTGCGTCCTAGGCTTGATTGCTGGCTTGTAGGGGGCGTCCGGGGCATAAAAAGCGCACCCAGCACCCTCCACGAAATGTTACGTAGATAAACAGTACCTATGTAAATTCACTGCGCAACTTCCGTTCCGTTGACTAAGGCAATTGCTGCTTTATGATCTCTTTCTCTAGTTCCCTTTCGAGATTTGCTCTCTCACTGCCGTAGTAGTGGAGCAAAAGGATACACGTAGGCGTTACCGGGAAAACTGCTTTAAAAATTTTATAGTTAAAAGTGTATACTTCCGGCAAAAGAAGCCTATTATGTTCAAAATGTCATCCGGTGCTCCATCGCAGGCGATCCAAACAGGTTAGTAAAGTAAGCTTTACGGCATATTGCTTTCTACAAAGATTTCACGAAGCCTCAATGTCGAGCTAGAGTTGACGCCGTTGCAAAACAGTGTTTGCTAATTTTGAGGAAAGAATTGCAACTTTTCTTTTGTTCACCTTTCTGCGCTCTCAGAAACTGTTTTTAAGTATAATGGCACGTGCATTTTTCTATTCGATGAAAATAAAACAGTCGATTGAAACCAACAAAACAAAACCACGCTATAAAAAATAAAACAATGCAAAAATGGTAAAAAGTAACAGGAACGAGGAATGTGGTGTGCGGCTGAAAGCTTCGAATATACCACAACTGAACAGTTACTAAACATGTCGCGTTAAGAAAGCCTAGTACAACTTCTTACACTCGGTGGGAGACAAATTGCTAGTGTAACGAACCGGACTCTTCGTGAATTCCGAGGACAAGCCGTCAGAATTTTTTTAATGTGGCCAATTAATAAAAATTTATATACGGCGAAAAAAGGTCTTTACGGCTTTTCAATGCTGCAAAAAATATACTTGTGGTCAAAGCGCCCTTCTCACTAAGACGACACAGTATATAAATCATAAAAAAGACGAAAAGCAGCCCTCCAGGAATAGACACTTTTTCTTATGTCACAAGGCTTACATAAGGACTGAAGGCCTAGTGGGCGCGTGACGCCAAGTAGAATAAGCTTCCTAACGAGTGGCGTAGCACAGCGTTTCTGCTACAAAAAAAAAAAAATTGTAAGTCATGTAGGAAGAGGATAAATAAGCCGATGCTTTAGATTGGAGGGTCCAGGAGTGAGGCTGACTGCTCGGGCCGAAAGAGGAAGGAAGGGAGAAAGGAGGGAGGCCGAGACAGCCACCGTGCGTTTAATCCCGTCTTCAGCTTTTAATCTCGGAACTCAAGCCATACCTCCATTCCAGTGCTGACGCGATCGATTGTTCCAGGAAAGTAGACGCCCGGCTAAGCACAGAACACAGCGGGAAACTTTTGAAAAATTGAGAATAATGGACAAAACGTATTTCTTTTGTCCAGTTAAGCAAACTTTCATCCTGGGAAGTTATGTCTTTCAAAAATTCGAAACTTTTATAAGGATGGCATGATCACTCATAGCGCACGCAGTAACTCTTGCCACACAGCACCGTTAGAAATTATACCAACCTGAAGCTCCAAATATGGGAATGTGTTGTTCGGCCAGCGAAACGGCCGTAAACCACTCTTACAGGGCGGAATCTATAACTTAAGCGCTTTTAACTTGTGTGCATTTCCCAGACTTACCGTTCGGTCAATTCGATCCATGCTCATCAACCTGGCGATGTCTACTAAAGGCAGCATAGGCTTACGAAAGCTGTTAGCTGAAACAACTGCACAAACTTTTTGCTTTCCTACTTCCATCTCTTCCTCTCTCTCTCTCTCGCTCCTATGACCAGTAAAACTGGAAGGCAGGTAGCCGACGCGTATTCAATTAAAAATAAGACCAATATATCTTTCAGTGAGCAGCAGTGCAGTAAGGCATGTTGACGGGCTAGATGGTTTTGCATCTTGAAACTTGGAAAAAACCACCCAGGCGCAAATAATTTCACAAGGACAAAACGAGACGAGGAGACTGTGTGTTGTCTCCTCCTCCCTTTTTGTCCTTGTGAAATTATTTGCTCCTAGGTGGTTTTTTCTAAGTTTCGAGCAGCAGTGTGCTCAAACCCCAACTTCAGGATGGAAGATGGACCGTCTGAGCGCTTCTTCCTGTAACTTCAAAGCGCTAACGTTACAGAGAAGATTGCCACTAACTTCTTCATGAAGTCTCCCCAACTTCTCTACTAATGGCCTTTTAAAATGGAAGACATTGCTTTCTCAAGAAGGATGAGCCGGTGCAGTACATTATACAGTGCAAGAACTCGTCGGAAATTTTTCATTCATCTAACGCAGGCCCGGTGCCTGGAAATGTTTTTTTTTTTTGGCTTAGGAATAATTAAAAAAATCTCTGCCTCTCCCGTAAACGAGAGTAGAGTAAGCATGAAATGTTTACGGGCCTAATGTCATCTCGGTGGACACCCGAACCGCACCGTACAGGAAGGGAGGAACGCCACCACCCGTTCAGCGCAATGCCTTGCCATTTGAACGCAAGGTTTTTTGAGGAAAGGAAATGGCGCAGTAATTCTCTGCCATCTCGGTGGACACCCGAACCGCACCGTAAAGGAAGGGAGGAACGCCACCACCCGTTCGGCGCGATGCCTTGCCCTTTGAACGCAGCGCTTCTCCCCCGGATCACGTATGACAACGAAGTGTAACGTGGCATTTATGTGCTTTTTGCACGCGTTATTAGAAATCGGAAATTATAATTCCGTGCATTATCAAACCCACAGCTCCACTGATATCTTGATAAACATTGAGAAGGCACTGGCAGCAGTTATTTTTTGTCTCGTTTCGAGACCGACCGGCGCTTGCATGCCGGTCGCGTAGGAGGGCTTAGAGAGTCTCGTTAAATCTCGTTAAGTCTCGTACGGTGCCCGGATGTTCTCGTTTCAGAGCCCGGATGACTGGAATTCAGTGCCCGGATGAGTGGATTTCAGTGCCCGGATGAGTGCAATTCAGTGCCCGGATGAGTGGATTTCAGTGCCCGGATGATGGCTCTCGGTCTCGGCGTGACGTCACCACACTGCCGACAACGGGAGCTAAAAGCATTTCATGCTTAAAAAAATAGAAGGTAAAGAAATACAATAGGTTTGGTGAATCAATCTCTAACCACTGATCTGGCGTTGTTCATGACATAGACCGAATTTTTAAAATGCGTGATACGCTGCATTTAGTGATACATGCTGCATAAAAAGTCACTCGTTTTTGAAGAAAACTGCACACGTCAAAGATGTGTGTTCGCATCGCGCACACCAGCAGCCACAACACGAGAAATGAAGCCAAAGGAGCTGGGTAGCTTAAAAAGGAAGTCATCAGGCTTGCTCGAGACCGAGGAGCCCATTCAAGACCTGCGCAGATAAATCGCCGGATCGAGCCGCCACTATTAACTGACGTTTGCATCCACGCAGATTGCGAGCCAAGCAGAGGAGAAGCGCAGGTGTCGCGGGGCGAGAATGCGCTTTGGCTTCTATGCAGTCTGAAGTACGAACCGTCATTATTCTACAAGTTTACGGCGTCCGCATTGTACAATTTCTTCACGTGCAAGAAGTGGCGTCTGTTGTTTTTTGAGGAGTACTCTAAGAAGCAGCCAAAAATTACGTTGGTGACGCAACATAAAAAGTGATTCAGCATGAGTGGCCGTGTGTAGCTGAAAAAAGAGCATGCTGCACTCTGTCCTCCTACTTTTCAGCCGTTTGCCCTGTGCATAATTATGTAGTCATGTATTTCAAATATATTTTGTCGCCGTATGATTTGTAATCGTATTATGAAGCCCCATGCAGTCGTAATTCTGCAATCTGGTGGGTACTGATCAAGAATTAAGTATAGCTCGAGATAAACACTCACCAATTTTTGTCACATTGGACTGGTTTCATAACATGTTGAGAAGGAAAGAGAAAAATAGATCAGGGAGCAAACGCGAGTTATTGGTTCACTTACCGAAATCAAGGGGAAGAAATTCGTGCAGAGAAGGCATGTAATGCGAATGCCAAATAGCCGACGATATCTTAACCATATTAACAGTGGGGATCCGAAGAGAGAGCAAATGTAGCGGTTTCACTAATGAGGTGTCCGCCGCTGCCAAAAAAACAAGATTTACTGGAAAAATAAAGAAGACGCCTTCATCCTACAGTGGACGTAGATTGTATGATGACGATGAAGACAAAACTGCTAATGCATTTGAAAAGACGTACTTTTATGTTCCTGCTGCGCCTTTGTTCGCATAATACGAAATGTGCATTGAAGCACTGTTATGCCGTCGCAATCCGGCCAGGATATATCATCGAGCGTACGGGAGTAATCGCGACAAAGACACGAGACAAGAAATGAGGTCCTAAGGTGGTCGTGCTCTATCCTTGTAGATTGATGAATTTATTTAAATTGTCCGATGCGTCTCGTAAACAGCTTTCATTCTGTAATGCGTCCACTCATAAGATGGCCTGCTAGGTTCTCTTGGCGTGCAAGTCTTCCGCGCACTGCGTGCATGCTTAGAATACGTCGAAATGAGCGTGCACATACGCTATTACATACCGACTGCGCGTCCTGAACGCTGTCAATAATGCCTTATAACTAATTTTGACTGAAGTGAATTGTGGTTGTTCAATGTATGTAACGCAGAAATATTCTCCCAAAAGAAATACGTTCGGCTAATTCCATTTCCAACAAATAAAAAGTTTGATTCGCTGTGATATCCTCGAGTACTTATCGCAGACGATCTGTTGAAAAATAACAATTATAAGGCTAGCATGTCAGGGATATATAAAATAAATTATGGATTCCTTTATCATATATTTGGTAGGGCCATTGTTCAGGTTCTTGATCTCACTGGTGCTTTTGTACATGGCTAGACAATACAGTAGCGGAGTTTGTTTTTCTACATTATGCGCTGTTTTCCTACCATCTTAACAAAACATCTATGAAATCAGTTCTTGATATCTATGTGTTCCCTTTTTCTGTCACACAAATTTCTGTCCACGCTCATGCTTGCAAATATTTCGGGATACATAAATTACCACCTTCGTTTTTTTCGTCACAAATCAGTTTAATCGAAACAGCTATACAAAAGCCCATATAACTAAAAAGCTTCAGGCAGGTATGTGTCCTGAAGTGCGTTAAATGTAGGGCAACCTGTTTCTATTGCGCCGAAGGGCTGACGCCAGCATCTATGGCCTTTGAAGGGGTTTTTGCATAAGGAAATGTTTATAGAGAAATAATATAGGGTGCATCAAAACAATAAGCGTACGTGAAGAGAAGCAGAAACAAACGAGACATGTGCAAAAAAAAAAGGCTAACAGCCGCAACACGCTCCACAAAATCTCATTTTTCTTAATGTTGCTCATCTCATGCTGCTTAATTAAGGAAAAAAGTACATCTTCCGGGCGGTTCAAAGTGCTTTAACTCCAGCTCACAGTATTTTTCACCTTTCCGGCCATTTTGATCAGCATGGCAGCCGAACATTTGGCACATAGGTGAACAACATAGAAATCGTTGAAAAAAAAAGCAGTGTACAGGGTGCCTTCGCTGCGGCTGTGCCTTTCCAAAGCTCCAGTGATGAGGAATAGTAAGGCTCAATGTGTGAAAAGATGTGTGGGAAGGAAGGAAAGGCTTCAGAAGGTTTGAAGTTTCAAAGACAAGACAAAGCAAGATGCAATTCACAGGCGCCCCTAAAGAAACATAACCGCTAGGAAAAAACAAACATAATTCCAGTACGGGATGAAGAACAAGAAAACCAATGCAAGGGAGGAGAACAGATTCGAATGCACGGTGGAATGGAAGGCGAGGCAGTTTATACTGGAGCACCACCCGTACGGGTTTTCCTGCAAACTTGTCGTTATCATGTCATGCAAATTAATGCTAATTTGAGGAATCCTGGCCAGTTTCAGATGGAAAAAGCTTTGCTCAGCACTGTCTTTATTAACGCCGCCCACCCATCCATGGATGCATGCCCGTCATCTCATTAAAATATTTCCCTTTTCGCTGAACGCCGATTTTGTCCACATCTCTTTTCTATTTCTTCAGAAGATTGTGTGGATGTCGAAGATTTCAAACGCGACGCACTCGTCGCTTTACTCAGATCCTTTTCTTTTTGAGTTCTCCATGCCAATTTTCCTCCCTCCCAAGTTCGCAGGCATGTTGGGGCTTTAGATGAAATACCGCTTTTGCTCTTTTCAACTTCTCAGAACTCATTTCCACATTTCTCATCTTTTCTGTTCCAAGTGGGCGACCGACGCTTGCTTTGTGCGCTTATCTGCAAAGCACCTTTATTTTTTACACATAATCCTGTATATATAAACAAAGCCTGTAGGTCATATAAGCGAAACTACAGATTTCCTGATCTGCAATACCGCCTTTTGTGTCGTTGATAATGCAGCTACGCTATAGTGGCGTGATGCCTACATTGTGCTGGTTGAACAAGTAAAACGCAGAGAATGCTCGCGCGCACGCAGCCTAAAATAAAGCATTTGCTCAATCGGAATGGGACCCCCGCCTTAAGAGCAGGAGACACTAGCGTTCACACCCTTCGTTTCAGAGAAATACCTCGGAACTCCTGTAATGGCGTCCTGACTCGAAAAGGCTACCGGAAGCAACAACTTGCACTCTGAATAGATAGGAACAGCAGGGAAGGGTGTGCAGGACACCCTGCTAATCGCAGCTGCTTAGCAACGCTAAACGAGGTGATAGCATTCCTGCTGACATATTTTTGACAACTGTTAACTTTGAAAATCTTTTACAACATGATATAATAAAGACGCGCACGCCTATGTCTCTTCTTCTGAAAGGCGCATAGTCCAAGTAGAATTTTCAATGAACGCTCGATACTGTATTCGGGATAGATTTTATACTTGTAGCGGCGCCCTTACCGTTTGGGAAATGTTTGCGGGCTCTGGATATAATTACTTGCAAAACGATCGTTCTGCCTGTGAAACTTGTACTTCGGCATATGACCTCACTGTAATCACGGCGACCTTTGCAACCATTAATAAGCTGGCCTCTAAAAGAATTTCTAGAAAACTAATGGTTCTGAGTCGGAAAATTTCTGGCTCTGCTCGAGCTCGTCGCTGGTAGTGTATTCGGTGAAACCCTATGCCAGCGATGACACTATACTTCTCAGAGGCAGCGAAGAAAGCTTCTGTTGCTATTTTTATGGTTTTTAGTGACTCAAAAGGTTTCTAAGCGCTTTCCATTCGGAAAATTGTTACCAGTGTTCCGAATTATCTAGGGAATATCGTAGAGCGTAGCAAGGGTAGATTCCCAGGACCGAAAATCCTTATTTAGAAAAGATCCGTAGCAGGCCGAGAGGCCTTTTTTTTTGTTGGTCGCAAAGTTGTGCGGACCGCACGCTGCTGGCGGCAAAATTATGCGTTCCGGCATTCTTTCCGCCGTTCTCCTCCATGCATTTCAATTGCTAGGGTGGACATCCATTGTGACTGCAATGTTTCAGCTGTGGTAATTGTTTCTGAATTACTATTTTTCACTTCCTATTCATCAGCTAATCGCATTCGGAGTGTTGCTTTAACACGTTTTGCTTTTTCCATCTACTCTACTAAGACAAACCTTGCCTAAAGTGGATATCCTTCACGGTTCGCACAATTCAAAAGACAAAGTTATGTTCTTTTTTCTTAAAATCTGCGCTTTTTTTTGGCATTACCATCCTAGACTGTTTATATTATTGAGTGTGCGTTTCTAAACTTAAACAAGTGCTTCAGATATAAAAAAACTCTTTCAAGCTAGAACAGTCTAGGTGGAAATTCACTTCAATAATTGGAAAAATTAAAAAATACTAGTGCAGCGCACTGCTGTGCTTTATTTTATTCCGGAAAATGAAAACTGCACCTATGAACAAACGTTTCAATACGGACAAGAAAGATAAAAGGGAATTCCACTTACTGCTCTAGACGATAAAGCAAAAAAAAGAAATTACGTATAAACAGAGGAAACCTGAGGGGCCACACAGGTGTGTTTATTTTAGAAATTTTTTGTTCTTTCACGTCGTTCCATGTATTTCACTTTCATGGATTTCTGCATTCATATTTAGTTGACATTACACCCTCAAGCGCATTCAGAGTTGAGTTTAACTGCGAATAGGCAGCTAAGGTGATCATGCGCCAAACCCAAGATTTGTGTGCTTGCATTCTAGAAAGGTACTAAATGATTTAACTTCTCACAATTTGTTGAGAAGCTTTGCTTCTCTTAGAAATTCGAAAGCAATCCATACGCATACCTTTCCTCTGAAAAATGTTTTCAAACACAAGCATTTTTAAATAAAAGGATTTTAAAACACGACCCAATTTCAGCAACAATTATTAAGCTACCTTATTGCGGTGGTGTAGAAATGTTTAAAAGAACTGCGGCAACTCATATTTTGGCACATCTGCGGAAACAGTCCTCTTTTCTTTTAAGAAGGAAGAATCCCCTGATTTTGTTTTGAGCAAAGGATGGCCACGATATTCTCTACTATCAATGCTCTAGAAAGAACTTCGTGAATTGGCTCGAAAAGTCTAAAAAGAGATCCTGCCTGGACAAAATTTTGTTCACTTCCAGCTAAATTTCAGCTCTTAAGGCAAGCGCTCCAACAGAACGCTTTCTTATACATACTGACCTGTGCTGTTACTGTGAGAAGCGCGAAAGAAATGCTGAACAAAATGTAGCGCTCGTGTCCCAGATGAATGGCTGGTGAAGCATGTTTTGTCTCGATCGTTGCATCAGCATATGGCGCGTAAAGTCGTAACTGAATAAATAATAAATTTAAATTCGGAGAGAAGCACTTGAAGTATGTCTTTTTTGTCCGCTTACCATACTAAGACGCAAATATTTCTGAGGCAAAAAAAACAACAAAATTTTATCATTTTTATCTCGCGAACGGCAAAACACACAAAATTTGTCAGAAATGGTACCGTCTCGAGGACGGCACCACATGAACGTGTAGTGAAACATGTGCAGCCTGAAAAAAAAAAGTTTCGTTCATATTTCGTTTCCTTCATATGAACTTTCGTTAGGCATATAATTTTACTCAAACGTATGCCAGCACTGCCTTGCGCTTTTACGCGTCCCATTAGTTTCTCCCTTTGTAATGCCTAGACTTGCGGCATAGAAAGCTCTCGCCACGTTGACTACTATTCAAGAAGCTATACCAACCGTTGTGAGAACTATAATTTTAAGCCACTTCACTCGCTAAACATAACAAAGTGGAAGCAGTGTCACTGGCTGCGATACATCGTATCATGCACGAAAAAATTCCTCACAAATTAAAACAAACTGCGTGGTCACTATATCGCCATATCTATGCCCCTGGGAGGGGCTATGAGCTCTTATTAGTGCATGAGAGAAGGGGCATATGCCATCGTCTACAAGCATGTGCCTCATCAACTATGTACATATACATTTACACACAGTCCTTAGTAAAAGTTGAGAGACCACGAGAATGGCGCCAGAACTGTTTGTAAGCGCTGCCTGACGGCTCGGGCTTCTTGTCGATATATGCGCAGGGGCGCCCTCTATTATAATATGCTGCCCGTTTGCATATTCATTTCAGTCGGACACAGCTTCTTCGCCAGAAAACCGGCGATGGATCGCTCTTCACTCTTTTCGTATCCGGTGGCAGGCAGTCTGGGCGAGTGAGTTAGAAAGCTTGAGCCGTTTATTGAATAAATCTCAGTCCCAAGTCGCTATCGCAGAACAACTTTGTGCGTAGGTTCTGCATGGCGTCGAAAGAAACGCACGGCTTCCACTCGACGATGGTTCCCACGTGACCATGCTAGGGAGTGAAAACTACACGAGCCAGTTTCTCGCGCCAAACTGTGTCTCCTGCGAGAGTCACTGCCAGTGTCTGTCAATAAATGATGCCGAATCGCTGAGTTCAGCTTCCAAGAAAATAGACCTCGAACAGAATTTTTCCCACACTCACGGTTCATAGATTATGACACAGAACCACTTGAGGAAACTACGTGAAAGCCTGTGCAGCAACAGCAACCTGCGATAAAGATTTACCAATAAAACGGCTGGTCCGCTGTAACTCGTGCCCCATACAGCCTTCAACGATGGCTTTACTGGAAAATAAGACGTTACGACACACGTTCCTCAGCTAAAATATTGGTTTTGGTTTATTGGTTTATTGGGGTTTAACGTCCCAAAGCAATTCAGGGTATGAGGGATGCCGTAGTGAAGGGCTCCGGAGATTTTGACCACCTGGGGTTCTTTAACGTGCACTGACATCGCTCAGTACATGGGTCTGTGGAATTTCGCCTTCATCGAAGTTCAGCCACCGCGACCGGGATCGAACCCGCGTCTTTCGGGTCAGCAGCCGAGCGCCGTAACCACTGAGCCACCGCGGCGGGGCAGCTAAAATATTACAGAGGACCCATATTACGGAGGACGCTCAGCACAAAGCTCAACAACAGCTCGCGCCGTCAGATAGCCTTTGACGACAGTTGTTCTGCCACCGTTCCCCTTGACTTTCCACTGTTGCTCACGTCTCTACGTATCTACAAATTTACCGGATCCTTCAAATTCTTCAAAACAATTTTTTTCTTTCAAGGGCATTGAGATACACGTCAATGCGGTTTGTGCATGTGGATTCTACAGAATTGCGGACGTTAGGTTCCTCACAAAGCTCTATAATCAAACGAGCAATTAGTTAAACTGAACTGATCCTCTTTTTATTCATGATATTAGGGGGACAAGATTATATTGCGACATTGAAGGCCGTGAACATTGAGGGAAAGCCTAGTTTCTAAGCTTTCTAGATCGGCAATGCGGTTTGAAGTACTGAACGCCAAAAATACGCATTTGAAAACTTGTGTTGGCTTTCTCGAATTCCACATTTGTAAAACGGCGTCGCTCGTATTTCTAAGTCATCAAATCATGTTGCCGTTTGCGTATTTTAAGACGTAGAAACAGTTAAAGTGATTTCCGCGACGATACTACGAGCAGCGACACCGTTCTATAATTGCGCCAGGCGCGAAAGCGAACTCAACTAGCTTTCAAATGAGTGTTTAGTGTGTTCCGTATTTTGAACCACACTGTACGAAATTTAAAGCCGCGCTCGTATGCAATGTTGTTAGTCTTCAATTTTCCAGCATTATCTTGACACCTAAAATACCTGCCTTCTGTTAAATCTTTTGTTACGGCCGTGTCACCTTATCTATGATGCAGCAAGTATTTCTTTACAATGCTTCTTGCTTTGCCGCCCGCCTTTAGAAGAGTATTCTTTCTTTCTTTTTTCTATTTTTTTATTGTGCGCATTCCTTTGTGGCTGATTGTCAATAGCACGTTTTCTTTCTTTACCGGCGTCAAACTCAACTTAGGAATTGTTCAAGAACAATGTATCCACTCCAGCTTTGACTGCCAAGAGGCAGTTGGCAGTATTTGAGAAACAAAAATAAAATAAAATTAATTTAAAATGTTGATTACTTATTTCAGTTCAACAATTCCTTAATTATATTGCTTTATGTGGTGCATAATATCTGCCATGCTGTGGAATCCACTTGCGTAAACGTCTTGCCGTATCTGTCGTGACTTTTCGAAGAAAAATCTGTATTGAACAATATGAAACGCCTTGCATGTTTTCTGGCTAAATTATTATATTTACGCATGATAAAGTTAAATGCTGTATCTAAAAGGATAGCTTTTATTCTTTAGAGCCTCCGGTGTATTATTCAGATTTCACCATTTCAATCAAAATCTCCAGTCTAGAGCTTAGACATTATAACCAAACGCATTTGCACCTTAATTCATTGCTTTATTTCCAAGTCGTTGGTTTTCCTAAATTTGTTTATTCTTGCTCCCCATGGGTGCTTGTACCCGGAAGAGAAGTGGGTTGCGATTGTAAAATTGCTACAAGTTCTTATTGGCAGAGACCTTGCAAGAACAGTTTTTGTGAGGGTTTAAAGAAATGGATAAAAAAAAGTGCAATCCTAAAACCACAATACTGCTACAAAATAGTAAGCTTTAACTTCCCGCGTTTTATTTATATCCAGTGGACCAATGTCAAATCGTGTCAACCGGAAGCAAGTCCTGAAGGCACTGGCGCCCTTGCACACGTCACAGAACCAGGGAGAATATGCAGTCAGTCGTAGGCAGTGCTGATGTAGTACTGTTCTGCATTTAGGGCTAATTTATTCGGTGCTAAAAGGCTCAGCAGAGCCTGCGACATGCTTCACTTCTCCGGCGAAATGACCCGAGGAGTCGGTCTGGCCGAGCGCTGTCGGCGCGCTTGACGTCCTGCGAATGTCTAGATTATGACTCGCAAGATTGCCCTCCATGTTTCAGAGGATTACCTTGGCGTCATTATTAATAAAGCAGACGCACAGAGTGCTTGCGTCAGAGCCATTACTTTGACTCTTTCTCCTCTGTTCCTTGTCGAGTAATTGACTCCTGGGCAGCGTCGCATGTAGTTTTGCTGTTGTCAGGGATTCGTCAGGCTAACACAGATCATTTGGTATAACGACTCCTTTGCCTCAAGCCATTGTTGCGTTCCTCAGGCACACAAGTCTTAAAAAATTCTTTGTTTTATTCGCTTCACTTCTTATCTCAAGATATGTGTGTGCGTGCGTACATGGATGCGCGTACATGACGCGTGTATGTGTCCGTGCGTGTGTCCCTGCGTGCGCATGTAAAACTTTTTGCGCACATATCGCCGTATCCTAGAACAGTCATTTGGACCACCAAGCCAGGCGCACAACCAGGCCGACCTCTCGCAGTTTCAATGTATCGATATAGCCTTCTCCGGCCATTGCATTTGAATCGGTGTATTCTTCCAAACAAGGAATCTTCAACACTTCACAAATTTCAGAATAAGGTAACTTTTTCGCTTTTTGTAAGCCATCCCCGGTGCCAGTGGTCACACTCTCCGGTCACAGCAAGGATCCACGACTTACAAATCTGCTGGGATATCTCGTTGAAGTCAACTGCCTTTTCCCTCTTTGTTTTTCTCTTCGTGCAGTCTCTGTGTTCTACACATTGAAAGTTTGAAGAAGACAGAAATTAAGGCGCAACAAAATGGCGCCTTGTGAATGCGCACGAACGAGTACCTATCTTATTTCCCAATCTGGAGGAAGCACCAGCGCAGGTTAAATTTTGCTTGATTATTCGCGGCACATTTCTTACAAATTCGCTTTCAGCGAACGCTACTTATAGTTTCTTTCAGGTACTTGGAGTAAACAGCCTGTTCTACCATTCTCGCCCTGTAACATTAATATTATTACATGGACTACCAGCTGTTTCTTCCTTTTGCCTCACCCTGAATCACTCCATAGCACGCTGAAGAATTATAGTCCGGGTATCTCCGCTTCATTCTCAGCAAACAAATATCTCTTTTAGCCTCCAGATAATACAGTGTGACAGGATTCTGCAAAAAGTGGCGTTGGTTTCGTTTTCTGCTGAGCCGAATGGATTTTCCACTTCGTATTCATTTCCTGCAATTAGCCGCTGAGCGAATTAAATGTTCACTCTGCAGAGAATTGTAACAATTAACTCTAGTGGATGTCCAGCGTTTGTGGCGTCTGACTCGACTACATTCCTCGTGAAACAGATAGTCTGGCTATCTGCTAAGCATGATTTTTATGTCTAATGGCTTGTTATTCTTGCCGGGCGCATTTCAATGACTAAATTTGGAAGGCATTTACAACGAATATCATTAAACATAGGCGTTGTTTCATGAAAGTTTGCGATTTCAGTATCCTGGGTGATGAATGGAAACAACCTCTTCCCGTTGTTGCAATGTCGCATTTAAGAGAGTCGTGGTTCTGTGCGGCAACCTCCTCTTATCTACAAGCCCCTGCACCTGAAATGAATGACTTCTCGCACCAAGCACCCCATACGCCAACAAATCGTTTGCCAAAGCTCATCATCTACGGATATATACTGTAGGGGGAGTTTGTGCCTCCCATGGGATGAATCTTGCGCGGGTTCCAATAGACAAGAAGATAAGTGGTTGCGCTCTATTGATCACGTTGGCCTGTGCGCACTGGGCAGTTGCCGATTCTCCGGCCTTGGAACGAGGGCAGTGTTATCTCGGCGAGAACACATGTCACTCTCTCTCGTACTGCGTTGGGTGGTGGTGGTGGTGAAAACATTTATTAATCATAGAGAGAGGTGTTGGGGGTCGTGACCTGAAGGGTCACGCCCTTACAACCACTAGGTGGGATGCCTAGTCAGGCACACCATTGGCGTTTGCCGCAGCCCGGGCGCGCTGCGTTAAGGCCCTTTGGGCCTCGAGGGTGCAGCAACCGGACAGGGTCGCCTCCCAGTCCTCTCGGGTGGGGTTCGGGATAGGGGGTAGGGATGGGTTCTGCTGGCAGGCCCACACCATGTGGTAGGTGTCAGACACCTCCCCACAGTGTGAGCACCGCCCGTCGAATTTAGGATCGAAATGCTTTAGAATTGCCGGGCACAACATCGTGTTGGTGAGCAGGCGCAGGAGTACCCGCTCGTTGTCCTTCCCCAGCCCTTTGCATGGGGTGGGAAGAGTTTGGTGCGTGGATTTGTAATAATCGCATATTTCCTTAAAAGTGTAAATCGGATTGAAATGGAAGTCCTGGTCGGCGTCGGGTCCCGTGGGAAATGCCCGGAGAGAGAGCGCGCGGGCGGCGGCGTCGGCTGCCTCATTTCCGTGGACGCCTTGGTGACCTGGAGCCCAGACGATAGATCGGTGCGCGGGATCCGAGTCTCGGCTACAATTTTGGTAAATACGATAAGCTAGGGGAGTAACCCACCCTTGCGTGACGTTTCGACAAGCCCCTCGTGAGTCGGTGATTATGTATTTGGAGGAGGTGTCAGAGGCTGCCAAAGCGATGGCAACCTCTTCTGCGTGAATTGCTGACTGGGCCTTGAAAGTAAGGGCGTCTACTGTTTTACCCTCGTGGACGACCGCGGCCGTGTACCATCCCCTAGAGTCCGGGCCGGACGCGTCCACGTAGAAGACTCCTGGTTTGCTCCGAAAATGGCGGTCCAAGGCTTCCGCCCGCGCCAGGCGCCTGCCATTATGATTCTCTTTGGACATATTGGTGGGGAGAGGCCGCACGTGGAGGGCGCGTCTCCAGTGTACGGGAAGGCGGCACCTCTCCTCTGTGAATTGAGTGTGCTGGATGTGTAGTCGGGCTAAAAGGCGGCGACCCGACCCTGTCTTTGTGAGACGAGTGTATTGATTGTTGAGGTGGGCCTCCCGAAGCTCCCTAAAAGTGTTCACCATCCCCAGTGCCATAAGGCGGCTGGTAGAGTTAGAAACTGGGAGGTCCAGCGCTCGTTTCATGATTTTGCGGAGGATGACCTCGAGGGAATCCTCCTCCTGTTTCCGCAGGTGGAGGTAGGGAGTCGAATGCAAGATTCGACTGGTCACGAATGCGTTCGCCAGCCGCAAGGCGTCTTTGCATCGTAACCCACCGCGCTTGTTGGAAACCCGGCGGACCATGCGGCCCACCTGGTCCCCCACCTGCCGGAGCTTGGCGAGTGTTGTGTCGCAGCGTCGCTGGTTGTGTATGAAGAGTCCAAGGACTCTGATTTCCTTGGATTCGCGAATGGGACCGCTTTGCAACGAGAGATTGATTTGGGTCGAGCATGTGCGCGAGGGACGTAAATGCACGAATTCCGATTTCTGCGGGGAGCATTGCAGACCACAGTCTCGAGCATAGCGATCCACTATGCTGGCGGCCGTTTGCAGGCTAGTCTCCATATCCCCCAGGCGTCCTTGCGTAGCCCAGATGGTGATGTCGTCGGCGTATAGCGCGTGCTGGACCCCTTCGACCGCACCAAGCAGGGCGGGTAGGCGCATCATGGCAATGTTGAATAGCAGAGGGGACAGCACCGCGCCTTGTGGAGTCCCCCTCGTTCCGAGCAAGAAAGGTCCGTGCTCTTCGTCCTGTATTCTGATGTAGGACAGTCTGTCCGTGAGAAATTGTTTAACGTAATTGAAGGTATTGGTGCCGCAGTGAGTTTGACTCAAATGTGTGAGTATGACCTCGTGAGTTACGTTATCGAACGCTCCTTTCAGGTCGAGCGCAAGGACAATTTTATCGTTGTGGGGGTGTGTAATGGGGTTCAAGATTTCGCGGTCGAGTTGGAGCAGGACATCCTGTGCGGATCTATTCCGGTACCATGGCGTAGTCATTATGCTTCCACGTAGAAAGCTTATAACCGCTATCTTATTCATGGCACGTTGGCCTCTGCCCTTGCCTTTTTTTACATGTCCCTCTCAACGAAATGCCATTTTTACACAGTCCATTATGCGCACTAGTGGGGGTGTTGTAATTTCTGTTATGTCCTGACAAGAATTGCTTTAGTTATAGTGCTGATGCAGTGGTGAGCCAAATGGCGAGTTTTGTCTTATATTTCAATATGAAATGTATTTGTTTAAAAAAATTAAGGGTTTATTTTTATCATTTGTGATCCTATTCACAATCATAATATTTCATTGCAAACTCTGTATAATAAAAAACAAAATCATATTCTGCGAGAGATGAACTACTGTCCAAGGAGCTAAAGCCAGTGATAATAGGTATAGCATAGTGTGACATCCAGGGTTGCGCAAGAGTGAAAAAAAAAACAAATGGTCTCATTAAACGACGCAAATATCTCAGGCGGAGTACGTTATGCGGAGAAAAGCATAATAATAAAAAGCATTCCACTCCTAGGACTGATTTTACTGAAAGAACTGATTCTATGAAACTCGAAACAGAACCGGGGCAGGTGAAGAGTCGGTTCCGGAAATGAGGTTGGGAAAATTACTTGTATAAGGTGGTATTACCGAAGACTATTCGGTAATTCCTACGATGAGTGCAGCCTTTTATGATGATGTGAATGTTGAAGAAGGAAAGGCTACATCTGCGAGCTTCCCAATAAATTTTTCCCAATGCCAGCACCAGGAATTCGCAGGTGGCATCGCATTTACATTTTCGCTCCATTATAAGTCTTTGGACTGGCTATTATGCAACTGACAGAAAAATTAGCCGGGGTGTAACTTGTAGATTGAGACATCTACTAGCAAGGACGGTGATCTTTTCCGCGAGTTCAGCCCAAATTTGAGAGGTGAATGCCACCAAACTGGTCCACATGTGCCCAGTCCATCGACAGCCGTCTTGCAAGTTTACCAGGTCTAGAAAACCTCCGACCTCAGTTAAGACGAACTACCACGCAGATCTCGTCGGCAGTTGGCACTGCACGTAGCACCGTTAACTCTCATTGATTTTAACTGACTCTGAATGAACTGCCGTTGAAAATGCTCGCGTAGAAGGAATACTAGTGAGCTTGCCGATACCCACCTCTTAATGTGCGCCATTTGAAGTGGGAGTGTTCATACCAAAAATATCACTCCGCGGAGCGGCCTGGGCGACAGGACCACAACTACAGGAAGCAAAACTCTCACAGCGCGCACTACCCATTAACACAAAGGCGCAGGGTGGAACGACGAAGGCACCGATTGGCGAAATGACTTAATTGTTTGAGGGCGTTGTTTGAGTGCTTACACTGCTTAGGAGCTGCATCACTCGCTGATATGTTAACATTCTTTAAGCAGCTACAAAATTCGGTGAATATTTTGTAAAATGGAAAACAGAAAACGCATTCCGGGTCAGGCCAAAATTAGCCTACCATCCTAAAAACTTCATAATTTTTTGTGAGAGGTCATCAAGTATAATCGAAAAGAGCACCATAAGCACAACTTTGTATGAAGAACTAAACAGGTGAAACAAATAGAATTTCTTCGACCTTAGACCGGGGCTGAACAACATAATTTTTCTTTTCATTGGTTCATAAGGCACTGAACCAATGAAAAGAAAAATTCTGTTGTTCAGCCCCGCTTCTTTATTACTTCCCAGTGGTCGCAACCGAGAGTTCAGTTTCTACACTGAAACCAATTCATCGCAATTCAGCTCACTCAAACAGGCTGTGAAAATGTCGTTGGGATTGCTGGAGTAAAGAGTATTATTGCGTATTGACTAATTTAGAAGTCATTTAAAGATAATTTTTGTTATAATGCATAAAGCGAAAGAAACTGTGATATGGGCTTGCAGGTTTGAACAAAAATATGCTCTAAGCATTCCAATTCAACCGTTCATGCAAGTGGCCGTCTTAGAATAACTGTAATCACGCCGCAAAGTATCAGAAAAATTTGTCTGCTGTTAGTTTTAGAAAGATGTGTACCGTACGTGGAACAAAGGTAACATAGAACACCTCGCATCAGATTTCCGTTAATATTTCAACTGAAAATAATTCTAATTCGTATCCTTTACACTTGATTTGACATAAAACCATAGCTTTTAGACTTCTTCCGCTACCCCACTCTCACCGTAAAAACATGAGATGAGCCAAGGTCGAATGTACCTAAGGTTGTTCTACCTTAACATTTTTGAACGCCCTTCATTTCGAATTCCTGCTTTTCGCAAATACCCCGGGGAGCAGGTGGAACCGCACAAGCTTTTCCTCCTTGGCGCTTTAAAAGATACAAACTGAAGCATGTCCCAGAACGTGCAATGAAAAGACGCTGCTGAGATAAGATGTGCAGAGCAAACGGCTTTTCCGCTTCTTTGAAGTCTGAAGAATTCATTTCTAAAATGGAGGGCAGCATGTACTTGAGGCTTCAGTGAAAGAAAGAAATCACAAATTACGAATAGAAAATAAAAAAAAAGAAAGAAAGTTGAGAAGATAGCCCTTATTGCTTATCAACAGCGATATCGCACTAGCGAACAGGAGTGAGCCCCCCAAGCTGCAAGTGAAAAAGAAAGGAAAATCGCTTCGTCTAGTGGCATTATTGTAATCAGAAGACTGACTTCAGACGACAGCGACGTCGGTCAGACTGAAGCGCTTTAGTGGTTGGGAAATCGACATTGTTTGTATTTATTCATCCATCAAATGCATAATGGCTCCCTTGTTTGGACGTGTGATCAGTGCTGAAAAAAAAAATTCCCAGCTGATGCAATAGGATGTCTGCGAAAATCAACGTAAGAATTTATCTATGTTTTCTGCAACTTCAAACTCCTCATATTGTGGCAACACCCGCGCCCACATGTAGAGCCACAACTTTAACATTTCCAATGAAAGCAATAATTCTTGAGGGGTGGATCAGCTTGAGGCCTTAACGTTGCGCTTATTGCAGGACTTAAAGACAAGGAAACCTAAGCCCGACATATTAGAAATCGCTTCTGAACAAGTGCAGTGCTTTCAATGGGAAAAATGGTACGCTGGTTCAAAGAAAGCGTGACTCCCCAGTAAGCGAGAAGCACTTGTGTTGAACATGCGTAATAAAATGCTAAAAACAAAGCTGCCTACCATAAAGCGATGAGTATAAACACTCTCCCGCTTATTCAATATACTGCACAACGCCTGCTATTTGTTTCCACCCATTCATTCTCATGCATTAAAAACGTCAGATAAAAGTTGTGAATTATCAGGACTTCAATTTTTAACGGTGTCTTGATCGCAAAAGTGTAAACACTTTGAGATCCATTGAGAAAAATAAATATACATTATTTGTAGACTTGAGCTGCTTTTTAATATCTGGCTGCTCAAGGCACACAAAGCAAAGTGCTAACATGCAGGCGCATGTAGCAATTCAAGCGGAAAATTCAAAACTGCTCTTTTATCTCCGAATGCGGCATTACGGCTACATAAGTTTTGGCCTATTCTGCGTTAAGGCTGGCTTTTGCACCAATTTATCTTGTCGCGGGGCTCCTGCATCTATGTCAGCTAATACTTTGCCCTTGCGTTGATAAATGTGTTGGAGAAGAACATTACTTGAAGTATGCTAGCAGTTATAATAGATATGTGGGCAGGGATTCCAATTATTCGCGTTTTTGCGCTCTGTATCATATCTGCTACGTCGGGCGTTAATGCACTAAACCTTTCGCCACAACCGGAACAAACTTTTGTGTGTTTAGGTGAGGAATTAAGCCAGAAATTGAATGCGTGCGGCCTTTTATTCTTGCTCGGCAGCATAATTCATTTTTTTTACGCATGGAGAACATTTGCACGTGCTTTCTTTTTTGAAAAATTCAAACTGACGCACGCGAAATTTTCCTTAGCAGTCACTGTCTTCCATTATTATTAGTTTCACAATCTCCTAATTATTCTCTGCCATTAGCACCTACCGCTTTTAACGCGAGAGCTGGTGGCAATCAAGGAAAGCCACTCGTGTGTTCCGGTATCAAAGGCAGTGTAGACCCATATGCGAAGAATGCTACATGACCAGGAGCGCTGTAACGTACGGTCCCTGCGTAGTCTTTTGTGTTCCGCTGTTTCAACATGAGCAAAGGCTTCCGGCCCCACCACGTTTTACAGTAACTTCGTTTGTTTCGTAAGACAGCTGTGCAACCGATAAATCGACGCGCTGCACCAAGAAGTGCACGGTCGTCAGGGAAGCAACAAGGCGTGGAACTAGAGAGGTGGAAGTAGCGGCTGCTTCGTCAAGCGTGCCGTGAAAGTGAAGCTGCGTTTCTTGCGCTCATGAAACGCAGTGCTTACAGGACAGGCCGGTACAGAAGAAATACACCGAAAAGAAGAAAAAAAAAGGTGCCAAAAAAGGACATGAGGAAGCTGATGTAGAGGATTCTTGGGCACCTCTCGCTCGGCTGCCCTTGCGGTCTGCTCGAGGTGAAACCGTGCAAGTAAGAATTTGCACGGATCAATGGCAATGACATACCGCAACCCGTTCGTGCGGACCTAATCGTGTTTCTTGTTCCGGCCAGCAAGCCGATCTCCTCTCCCCAGCGGTGTTTTCCCCTCTACGCGAGGGAACATCGTACTGCTAGAAAATAACCACAAGAAGGACAGCCTGCGTACTCACTAAGAAAGCTAATGCATACGCAGTCCAGCCAGAGCACCGGATCAGAGAGAACGAGCAGACGTGTCTCCGCTGATACTCTTCGTAGCGCAGTTGCGGAGCACGAATTTAAAACTACTGAGCAGCGTATAACTCTCAATATCATCTTTATTTGGCCCTTTGTTTGCAGTTTTTCATCTGAAATTATGCAAGTTTCGTTAAGTCAGCAATGCATTTTACTGAAGTTTTAGTTTAGCCTAATTTCAAAGGGCAGTCCTATCGACTAAGCTTTGCGCTGGAAATGCATTATCAGTCAAATTTACAGGTGTTGCTTCAAAAAAGAAACGGACGTTTCTTTCAAGACAGAAACGCTGACGAAAGGAGCTGCAGAACTGGGAGCTTTCTTTTTTTAGATGAGCGTCCACCAGCTCGGACAAAGCGTAAGTTTTCTTAATATGAAATGAGAAGAAAAATCACAAACACTATAAAGCTTGTGTCTATGAAAAAAATTAGATACCTCATCTTTCTCTAGACACTCCGTGTAAATAAAACAAAATTTTATTCCGGTCTAGAGAGTTGCGCGTTGCCGATTAGTGGGTCCTGCTTTCTCCTTACTCGTGCACACAAAACTGCAGCTTTTCCTCTTCTAGATTCCTTACAAGTTCATTTATAGGCTCTACATTACACTATGGTTTTCTTTGGGAGACACAGCGCACTGGTTCATTGCGTGCCAGAACCACAGGACGTAATCATAAAGTAAAGGTTGCTGTCTGTCCGCAAAAGTTCTGTGGCAATTGGTTTCTTTTAAAAGACATTGCAGGTAGAATACGCGTATTTTCTCAGGTATATATGCACGGCAAAGTGTCTTGATGATTTAGAATTCTTTTGGTTGATATGTTACATGAATTAAAGCCAGAAATGATGAACTAAGGTAAACATTATTGCCAGCAGCATAGCTGGTAGGTGCCAAACAGACTTCACTGTTTATAAATATTGCGAGGTAAAATACAGAAAGGTCTGTCAGTTTATGCAGTGATCGAACAGGGGTGACAGCGGGAATATGAAGCAAAGCATGCGATTTGATTGACGTCTGCAGCTATTCGATGTATTCTGTATGCACCGGTAAGTATAGAGGTTTAAAATCGTTGTTCCTCTGAAAACAACACAAAGATAAATATTGCAGATTATTCCTTCTTTGTAGCATATGGCAGACGCACTGCAAAAGGGACAGAAACCGGCATTCTAGTAAAAAGGAAGTATTTTTAAGTTTTGTTGTTCTTCCTATTTCGGTGAAGTTATGAGCCTTGTTGTCACTGCTGTCTTCAGTTGATGAAGCGATGCTGGCCATCAGAATCTTTTTGGTGAATTGTCACAAAATAATGTTCCATTTGAGTCCAGTGGCGCTTTATTTGCCACAAAAGGGCATCCGCTGAGGTCTATGCTTCATACATCTGATGTTCTCGATTGAACTTTGACAATGATCTGTGACTCACTTGACTCTTTCGGCAGAAATTAAATTTCATATTTCCTTGAAGCACTTTTGCTGTTTTCCAGCGGTAGCATGGTTGTAGCCTCGCAACGAATACAGTTTATCCCACTCTCTTAAAGACGACGTATATTTTTCATCTCCTAAAAAACATTAGAACCCTGCGCTATACCAACGCAACTGCGGCAGGCTTTCTCACCATAGCGGATACGCCTGTCTGTGCACAGCATTTGGCACTACTGCTAAAGAAACATTACCGGGCACTGCGGAAACAGCATTGGAGTAATGCGAAGCCTTTGACGCCTCCTCAACACCTCTAATTGCTCCTCTTTGCCTCTATGTCGATTGTGACGTCGTGTCTGACAATCGAATCACATAATTCACCTTAAACCACAGTTAATGCACCTTACTGTAAAATTACTTCGCATTTATTTCACAAATAATTCATTATATTCACACTTCATTCACAATTTTTGCTCAGTTTTATTTATTTATTATTTATTTTTGTTTAGCAATACTGTAAGCCTTTGACAGGCCTATACAGGCAGTGGGTTACAAAGGTATTCACATTGTACAACACTTTGTAAAATATATTAACACTCGAACTTATTATCTGGAACAGAACATGTAATTGTCGCGTAATTTATTTAATTCGGATTTGATTCTTTTGATCCACTACTAATTCACAGCTAATTCACAATTGTTTCACTCTAATTCACGTTTAATTCATTCCAATATATCATTAAGTCGCATTATACTCACATTAATCCACGTTCTTTAATTCACTCTAATGCACCCTAATTCATCTTCATTTACTACTGCCGTTTCTGTAATTTGTTTCGATTAACTCAAAAGCCTCATCGTATCGCCTCGTTGTTAGTTTCAGACATTCAAATTTCGTGCCGCACGTTGGTTCCGCCTACTTTTTCGGTCACGTGGGTCAATCACGTGGTACATCACATGATGTGTCACATAGCACGCACTTCCGGCGATTCAAATTTCGCGCCACCCTCGGTTAGACCACGCCCACTATTGGTCACTTTTCTGGCTCTAATTAATTAACTAATGATCCGATCGGCACCACAATTTTTGCGCCGCATCTTCACATCATCTTCCTTCGATTATAACCGCTTTTTAGACGATATCGTTTTCTTGTTTCCCTCAATCGCTACAGACACGGTTTTGATGAGAGAAAGCCGCTGATATAGCCTAGTAATGCTTTCGGATTAATAAATGAAGGACGCCACTGGGGATAGCGCATCCATCGTTGAAATCCCTGACGCCTCTAGTTGAACTTGCTATTCTTGTTTTCTTCCGTTCTTCGTCAAGATGATCTTAAATTGTACACCTTAAATTTTTGTCTTCAAGCAGACCGCTTTGTTATGCCATCAAAGCCTTTTCAGAGCGGCGCAACGGAACGCATATATACGAAATTAAAACACGCAGGGACAGAAAAACGACAAAAGATGCTATTTGCTCAATGGAAAACTTCGACATCCGTGTCGGCATGTTCTTTCTCCGGTGCGGCAGACTGCTGCGCGTCGAAAAGAGATACAAAAAAACCTTCTGAAAAACACCATGATTACAATATTGTTTTGCTAAATGCGATGAAAACTGTCAGATCTAGTTTTAGCGATAATTTGATAAGAAGAAAATAGTGCATTCTTCGCGGGTCGTCAATTTTGAGTTTAAAACCGGAACGAAGATATTGCCTATATTACGGCGTTAGAGCGCACGTGTGATCAGCTACCAAGAAATAGGACCTTCGTACTGCAGCTCATTGAAACAAACACTTTTTAAATTGCTTATTTAAGCGCATATGAAGCGGAATTCCCTATTATGCTCATCACACGCTATGATGACATTTCCGTTGGTGCTTTTAGATACACGATCAAGTGCGGCAACTTTCTAGAGCCAGAATTGCCCGTATAAAGATCAGAATATTCCCCTCATACAACCTTCGTCATGCAACGTTCGATATCGTCTCAATTCTAGGGGCTCACCGAGCACAGGGTTTCACAGCGCAATGAGTGCGAGCAGGACCTCTCATAAAAGCTTTATGAGAGATATATAGAATGGAGCGTAGAGGAATTTACAAAGGTGTAAATTCAAAGCCATATTCGAGCGTTCGTTAATGAGGGCACCTTACAGAAGCAGCAATGACCTCATCGTTGGGCATTTTTAAAAATCGTGCTTAACCAATACGTTACTTTTTTTCGAATTCTGTGCATATTGTGTTCCACCGATAGACTGCACAGCCCTGCGAGCATTAAACTTATCTGCTTTGCTTGTGCTTCTTCCATTCCTTACTCTCTCGCGTCTGTCTCTAAAAATACGCGTTGCAGCAGATAAGCTTCCCCTCTCCTGTAGCCGCTTTATTCTATTGCATTACACTTATTCGTTAATAAGGCCAGCGTCTATTTTCTCACCGGTTGCTAAATGCAATAGCAGCGCGGCTGCGACAGCTTCCTCCGTCGAGAAAGGGGCTCCCAGTTTAACTGTCCCGTCAAGACCAATAGACAGCAGCAGCGAAGGACAAGGAAGCGATGGAAGTAATAGCATTCGACGAGGGAAGTGGCATCCGTGGCACCGTGGATCAACCTGCGCCCCTTCACTGACAGGCGCGCAGTGGACAGCAGCTTTCTTCCATTATGTAATCTGCGCGCCTTGTGCAACATCGAGCGTGGCAACTGAATGAGGTGGCTTCACGTAAGAGCTGAAGCGCACCGTCCACAGTTGATGCGCACTTCTTCAGTGCTACCTGCCATCTCTCCCTTTCTAGCCCTCTTTCTTCGGTGACTCATTGGATGCAGAGCTGGATTTACCGTAGTGTTTAGTCACTGCTACAATGATAGCAAGAGGCTTAGTTATACCGGGGCGGCACTATATCATGACATAATGTTATATCTGATGCCATGCTTCCAAGGTATCTATGCATCGGCATACTTTTCCTACTGGCATTGCCAAAGCATGAAACATAAAAAAAATTTATTATCAATGCCCTAAGCTAACACATGAAACCTAGTCAGTGAGCTGAAGGGGAATACAACCAAAAACATACAAAAAAGTTCAACACGCATGTTTAGTAGCAGCCACCACATATAGTGTTTTTAAAACGCTTTCGAAAATCTTGGTGAGCGTTTAAGACAAAACAACGCATCATCATCATCATCATCATCATCATGAGCCTGACTACACCCACTGCAGGGCAAAGGCCCCTCCCATGTCTCTCCAATTAACAGTGTCCTTTGTCAGTTGCCGCCACTGTATCCCCGCAAAATTCTTAACCTCATCCGCCCACCTAACTTTCTGCCGTCCCCTGCTACGTTTGCTTTCTCTTGGAATACACTCCGTTACCCTTAACGACCAGCGGTTATCATGCCTTCGCATTACATGCCCTGCCCAAGCTCATTTCTTCCTCTTGATTTCACCTAAGATGTCATTAACCCGCGTTTGTTCCCTCACCCACTCCGCCCTCTTCCAATCTCTTAACGTTACACCTATCATTTTCCTTTCTATAGCTCGCTGCGTTGTTCTTAACTTAAGCTGAACCCTCCTCGTTAGCCTCCACGTTTCTGGCCCATAGGTGAGTACCGGTAGGATACAGCTGTTGTATACTTTTCTCTTCAGGGATGTTGGTAAGCTACCATTCATGATCTGACAGAACCTGCCATATGCGCTCCACCCCATTCTTATTCTTCTAGTTATTTCCCTCTCATGATCCGGATCTGCGGTCACTACCGCCACTAGGTAGACATATTCTCTTACTACTTCCAGCACCTCGCTACCAATTGCGAACTGCTGTTCTCTTGCTAGGCTGTTGAACATTACTTTGGTTTTCTGCATGCAAAACAATCCGTCGGGTGACAAAAACTTTGACTGAAAAAGGAAGACAGTTTGTTACCTAATTAAGATAAGTGATAACCTTTTCTTTCTAATTCATAGCACCTTTAGTAGCATCTTTGTTTCCATACTGAATTATTTGAAAATATCTTCTGTATTTTTGTGACAACCTGTTATAACTGCTTGAAATTCGTCTAGGTTACATCTTCAAAATTTTGATACGAATGTACACCTGATTGATTACTAAACATGTTTGAAAGGGGGTTTGTACTACGCGCTGGAATACGATAACTGAAGTTTCTGCAGACCACAGCACGAAATAAATGAACTTTTTTTTCAGACTTCAGTATAAATTTATTGTCTCATTGGACTTGAACAGGCAGACAGCTCTTAATTTATGATATATGGAAATTCAATACGAACAACAAGCATCTTTAAGTTAGTGGCAAATTATATTGACATAATACAGTCAATAAATAAAGAAATAATTAGTGGAACAACGTCAACTTATAGCTCTAATTTCACTACAAATATTTTCAAGTTTGCCTTTTTCAAGTCATTTTGTCACGTTATTCCGCATTATTCTTTGTAGAATAACGGGAACTGATGCAGGAAAGGGAAACCTAAAGCAATACTTCTTATGTTATAAATTACCAAGAGAGCGATGTATTTATACGTACGTTGTGTGCTGGATTTTACTTGCTTCATGTGTGTAGAAAAGCAATGCCTCAAACGCAGAATAATAGGCCTGCAAATACAGAAATCGACATTGCATCGGGTCATATGAAAACCGCTTATTACTTATGCAAATTACTTGAACAATTGGCATTTATAAAATAGCCTTTCTGCTCCTATAAAATCGCCAGTTGGCCTGTTCAAGTGTACGCGCCACTCATTGTTGTCGCTTTCCAGAAACAAGAATTTCAAAGCAGCGGCTCAAATAGCCTTTCAGATTGCTTGCGCCTAAGGTCAATTTCTCTTGGGAAATAATAAAAGTTCCACAATACAGTCTCCAAACAAAGTCTGCGCCGTACAACTTCTCCAACATGTTAAGTTTTAAGGCGAACATAACTCTTCAGCCTGGTTCGCTAACTATCAAAGTAACGCCGTGTTACAGCAGTGCACAGTGTGAGACGTTGAGGCTGCTAGAGCGAGTAAATGAACGACCCGTCAGGTCTAACTCATAGGACAGGCGCAGTGTTAAATGGGCGCCGGCTGCCGGCACATGAAAGTATGTGTTCTAAACACTGCACGTGGAAGCTCGTTTGGACAGATACAGAGAGTCTAGAATGGAACAGGTAAGCAGGGTGTTTTTACGCCGTTTACTAACTCCATAACTAAGTTCAAGGAGCTATACAAGGTGTAGTCGCCTTTCTGTCGAGCGGCGAAGTGTAATCGCAAACTAAGTTTAGAATCCAGTAATATGCGTTGTGGGGCTAGTTGGTTCATACTTAGATTTCTTTTATGCACACAGATAGACGACACAATAACAAGGTAGACAGGACGGAGCGCAAACTTTCAACTATTTTATTCCGGAAAAAGTACATGTCATGTACTTTTTCCGGAATAAAATAGTTGAAAGTTTGCACTCCGTCCTGTCTACCTTGTCTTATTGTGTCGTCTATCTGTGCGCATAAAAGAAATCTAAGTTTAGAAGAAAGCCATATGGCGTAGACGTTTTCGCTTTTTTTGTCTGAGATGAAATGTGGTGTATGAAATTAGCCAGACGAGACCAAGTTTTTTAAATAGAGTAGCTGGAAGAGGCGCAGTGAATAAAAAAGAAATCCTCTAAACGTGTCATGGCGAAACTGACACCTGACGACACACGAATCGAACTTAACGCTGCCATTTTAACGGGTTTTATTTTTGAGGACGAACCTCTCCGAACGCCTCGGCGGAAACTCCCGAGGCCTACGCTGAAATTACCAACCTATACACAGAACAACGCCGAATATACCTCCTCCTCCCATCATCACCTCGACAGAGCACTAGCCACCCTGCTCTGTCAATCACAAACTCAATACCTTCGCAGTCACTGCCCTTTGGCGCTTGTCACCAATGGCGAATTCGAATTCCCCTCGTGCTCAAAAGGGTCTCCTGGCTTATCATTCTGCCCACTCAAAGGTTGCGAAGAGGGGCATCACAACCCTCTGCTTCGAGTCCTCGCTTCGGAAATCGTGCGTGCATGACATGCAAGCTAGCTTTAATAATCAATCGGACAGGCGTGTTGAAGCCGGCTTCCCTGGGCCGGTCCTGGTCCCTGTGGCGGAAACGCTCCTGAAGAAGATGAAGGCTGGCGCCTGCAGAAATGAACCGGCGGGAAATGAGAGGCCTGTAGTGGTACCTTACATCCACAAAATCACTCACGGCCTGAAGAAAGTGGCAAACTGGTTTAAAGTAGCTGTTGCATTCTCTCCCCCCCGCAAGCCTGCGCAGCTCAGCCGTCGCATAACTTGCGAAAGTCAAAAGAATGGCTGCCAGAAGAAGCATGGCCAGCGTTTCATGAAGTGTGTTACCAGCGTTGTCTACGAAATTCCGTTGTCGTGCGGAAAATCCTATATTGGACAGACGGGACAATGCGTGAATGACCGACTTAGGGAACACGCAAAAGATATTGAAAATAATGAAGGCCAGTGACTTGTTGAGCATTGTAGGGCTTGCAACAATTGCAAACCACGGTTCTGCGAGGTGAGGATTTTGGGCAGAGGTAGACATCAGACGGCTCGTGAAATTCTGGAAGCCTTTCATATCAAAAATGCGGGTCTGAGCTGTGTTAGTGACACTTCTGTTTTTCTATATCAAGCTGAGCAAAAATTTTTGTCGCGCCTACTATGATAGGATTAATGCATGGTGTATCTGGGTGCCTTGTACGCGTGCGCATACGCTTAGAGGGCTATATATTTCGTATGCTGTCTCTTGATTAAACAGTTGGAGTACGCGCAATTGTTGTCGTCTTTCTTGTGTTGTGTCTCCGTAGCGCTAAACACCATTTATTATGGCGAATTCGACTCTTGTTGCCCAAATTGTAACAATGTTTCCCCGGGAACACAGGCTGACATCTTATGGGAATGCACGATACTGTCAGCTCCCACTGAAGAGGGATCGAATGAACTGCTGACAACCACAGACGAATCCTAACAAGTGGCTCTCACGTCGTGGACCCAAGCAGTCACCTCCACCTGGGGGCCACGCGACCCTACTATGACACACTAATTCAATTATGGCAATAAAATTTGTTCACTCACTCACTCACAGTGAAGACTTTCCGTGCATAGCAAAAGCCACTGAGCGCATGCCTTTCTGATGAATGCAAGCCAACAGGTTATTTATAATTCGTTTGTGTAATTTTTATTTTCAACAAAAAGGCGACACATTCACTTCATGAATAGCGTGAAAAGCTAATAGTCCACGAACGGCATTCCTTTCTGATAAAGGGAGACTCAAAACAGATAGCTAACCAATAAACATGTTATGCCCAACTTTTTGATCACACATATACTGTTGACGAAAAGAAAACCTTTATTCAAAATTACTCCGCAAGGCTCACTCTTCACAAATCTGCCTAATGTATCAAGAACCGCATAGCATATTTAACGTATTCTAGTGGTTACCCGCTCACTGCGGCCTCGGAGGCAACGATCGTGCTGACGGCGCATCGAGGTCGGCGCATGAAGACCTCTCCTTCCTCCTACCAATACTCTTTTCTCGTAGTGATGACGCAAGACTACTGGCTGCTAAATCCTGGCAGATGCAACGCTCTTTGTGGTGTGATCCGCAGCGTCAATATAGACCCCTTTTTCGCATCGTCTGCACTTGTGAATTTCGAATGCCCCACAATTTAGATAGACCTGATCGTAATTGCTTGCACCGAATTCGTTTCGACGTTGCCTTCACTAAACTCTCTCTTTATAAAATTGGTGCATCAAGTAGCCCTCTACGCTTGACACGTCATGTGTGCGAGGATCTTCATCACATGATCTGCTGCCGCTGCCAAATCTTTAATCCCCGTCGCAAGGCACTATTAGGTGCTTTAGGGCTCCGTCAGGACGACCCCGTGCACCTGGAGCATGTCCTTGGACCCTGGAGTGATGCGACTTCGGCTGCGCAAGGACCAAAGCATTCTTAGTTTTTCTTAGGTACACGGGTTTAGTGGTCATCCTTTGATTATCATGTGTGTTTGTTAGCGCGTGAGTGTTGAGTTTGCTTGATGTCACCTTTCTTTTTTCTCTTTTTCTCTCTTTTTTTCACCCTCTTCTTTCACCCTCATCTGCAGCAGCATGCTAGGCTCATAAGCAGTCAGACCTTTCCTTTAATCATTAAAGTCTCTCTCCAACATGTTGGTGGGTGCCTCCACCGCCTCCAGTGACGTATACAAGCATTTCTTCCGTTCACTTTCAAATTAATCAGCAATTAGAGCTCATACAAAATCAGCGCCACTTTGGTTCTTTCGTGTATTCACTGCTGCAATCATAATCCACGCAGACTGCTAGCCGCTGCGTATGCATTAAGTTGGTTTTATATGGCTGGTAGCGCAAACAATAAGTTTCTCATGTCCACGTATAATTTGCATTTAACTTGGTTAAATATGCAGTAATGTTTCCCTCTTTAACTTCAAGAACTAAAGCATTTACGACAATAACGTTAAATGACAGCCAGTTTCTTACAGCTTTACCAATAACTGAATTACAGTTTCATTTCACAAAACGAGAGACCGCTCGCGTCTGCTTCCTTTGGCACTGCTTAGAATTCACGAATTCCACTAACGGTGGCCTTGTGCCGCAACTACAATCGCGTCTTCCTTCAATAACTTCCATTCTATTACTAAAGTATGTCGTATACAGAGTATAAAGTCGCTGTTCACAAGTACAGAATACGTTGTTGTTTGCAGGAAACGCTGTTGTTTCATGAAAGTCGCGAATGTGTCCGCACTTTTGTATGCGCAGCTTTCAAGGATTACCCTTGCGGCTGCTAGCCTGGAGTGTAGGTACATACAGGGTGTTTCACCTAAGACTTTCTGCAATTTTTAAAAATAAGCTATTTGAATTAGATGCGCGCTTTTTCTTGCATAGCATTGTCAGTGGTGTAGTACATCATAATTCAACTAAGACGTGCTAACTAGCAGGCTTGTTAACCAATATTTAATAGTTAACTTTTAAACTATTACCTTTGGGCTCCTTAATTATTGAGAGGCATGCAGCCCACCGTAAGTAATGTCCATATCCGTTTTTAGAATTTCGAGAACGCGATTATCCTCGGCGCTGTGGCCCAACAAATTTCGCCTACATCGCGCCAAAATACATGCGGTTTGAGAAGCTTGCAGGCAAAGCAACCTCTCCAGTGAACCTAACTCGTCGAAATAGCCAAAATTTGTTGGGCCACAGAGCCGAGGATAATCGCGTTCTCGAAATTCTAAAAACGGATATGGACAATACTTACTGTGGGCTACATGCCTCTCAATAATTAAGGAGCCCAACGGTAATAGTTTAAAAGTTAACTATTAAATATTGGTTAACAAGCCTGCTAGTTAGCACGTCTTAGCTGCATTATGATGTACTACACCACTGACAATGCTATGCCAGAAAAACCGCGCATCTAATTCAAATAGCTTATTTTTAAAAATTGCAGAAAGTCTTAGGTGAAACACCCTGTATATGCAGAAACAAACAGAGCCCAAGTTAAACAACGGCGGCATGGTTAAACAAAACAGCACCTTGTAAGGTATCGTGCAAACAGGACGCGAAGGAATGAATAAAACTGAAGGTGAGAAGGGAAGAAAGCATATTTAAAGGCAATTGAAGGACGCAGTGAAAGAGCGACTTACATTTCTGGTTTCTTAGGTTCGTACGAAACTAAAAACATGTCAAGCAAGCTTGACCCCATCAGGAAGTGATGCAGAGCATGGCAAGCATCTCGGCTGATTGTAGCCGGAGCCATCACCCGCAGGGACGGATCTCTATCGCGAAGAATGCCATAAATATAGCCAAATGAGCGGAACTGGGCTCTTCCTTTAACACTACACCTCCAACAATTAACGATCAATCGTCTATATTAATTACAGGTATTAAAATTGCTTTAAGACATAAAACTTGTGAATTAGGACACCCGTTGAACCAAATGAGTCTTCGCAATGAATTGCATTATATATTTCATATCTGATCTCTATATAATTAAAAGAGAGACAGGCCAGGTAGACAGCATTATCAGGCAGGCATACAAGGCCGCGTTAAACCTACCGGTACTCACCACAAACGAAAAACTAAAGCGCTTAGGCGTTCACAACATTATGATAGAGCTTACGGAAGTTCATCTAATATGACAGAAAGAGAGCTTAGCAAAAAACAAAAACAGGCAAAACTATCCCTGCCAGGTCAGAATGACGACAGAGCAATCAATGAGATAAGGAAATTTATAGAATGCCGTCTAATAAACACAAACATATCCGAGTAAAACACTTACTTAAAACACACACACTCGGAACATCATAAAGAGACACGAGCCGCCAGAACCAAGGCTCTTGTCAAACACTATGCAGGGGATAAAGGGGCCGTCTATGTGGATGTGGCAGAGCACGCGGGTATAGTAGTCTTCGCAATAGGTATAGTTGACCCCCCTGGCAGTACTCTATGTGCAATCGCCGTTAATGTTAGGTGACCGGAGACGGCAGCTGTATCTCTCACAGTCATGTCCACCGGGGCTAAATATATCTTTAGCGATTCAAAAAACTGTGGTTCCAAAATTTGTGCACAGCTGACTGAATTACAGAGCCAGCAGAATTACTAGAGAGACAAGTAACCTAGAACGCAGAATCGATATTATATAGGTACCCGCGCATTCTTCCCATCCTGGCAATGAAGCACCCACGATTATGCCTGAAAATTCGTCAACCGGGCTGTGGGCTGCCCAATCGGCTAGGGGGTTCACGGTTACGTGCCACGAAATAACAATACGCTATCTAAATGATAGAATATACCCCCCCCCCCCCCCCCTCGACAAATCTCTTTTCAAACTCCAGCAAGTAACGTGGAGGTAAATCCAGACACCCTAACCAATCCATATAAATGATCTATCGTCTCTTCCGGATCATATCCTTCAATATGCAGATTCTGTGGCAATTCCAATGGCGATATAGGTCATCTATAACACCAATGAAATGAAAACTCAGCTGTCATGGGCCTCAATAACCAAGGAGAGCGGGATGATACGCTGGCCAGTTCTGAACCTGAAGCACAAAAAAGGTCTGTGCATCCGGGTTTAGAAGTCGGAGCATGCCCCTTCAAGGATCCTCAAGATCAAAGAGAAGCAGAAGAAGAAACGCTTGACACCATTTCAGGATCTGACAATTAATTCAGTGTTGAAAAAATAGATTTATCATCATCATCCCTCTAATGCAGCTTCGAAATGCAGAATGTAATTTATAGCCTGTAGTATTCAGTCCTTCACTCTTGTCCCTACAGTGATTCTAGAGCAGTGTTCAAAGCTACAGCTCTTACCACTCACGCAGCGCTCTGTGCGTCTTTTCTGACTCACACTTTTGTTCTTCTGCGCTAGTGTTTTTGTTTTCAGCAACTAAAGTGATCATGAAACAAGCGACTCTTAGGAATAAGAAACTAAAATGACAATCGCTCCTCCGTTCGCCAAGTTAAACACAATTGCAGCGTAGGAAACTGAACATCTGGAGGCAACGCTGCATCAAAAAGGTGTATAAAAATCCCTTTCTAAGGCATATTTTCCAGCCCATTTAAGGAGTGCGGTAATCTGTCAAGCGATGGCACGTAAATTTAAGGCAAGAGGACTGGGCGCAAATAGGAAATCGAAATTTCTTGGCGGCTTCACGGCGGAGGTGAGAGCATCCGCACTTAGGAACTCCGCCTCGCCACTACCCTAAGTAAACTGCGAAGGCGCTAAGGAAACCTTCATAAGCCATATTCGAGAGTGTGCAGCAGTTCCTTTGTGTGTAGTTCTCGAGTCCCTGTTTTCGAAGTCGACATTGTGAAGGCCGTTTTGTTTTTTGTTTTAATCTCCAAAGGCTGTACGGTGCAACGATTTCCATCTGAAACTCGGAATAGCTCAGCTTTTACATCTTTGAGAGTTCATTCGCCGGGCTCAGCCATCCATGCTAAAGCTTGATTTTTCTGGCTGCACGCTTAAAAGGGGAAATGGTCTTACAGTTCAGCCATGATTTCCTCCCGCAAGCAGTAGCTTCCACAGGCACATCTGAAAGTTATTCCTACACGCGCTCTCGGTGGTCCAACTCGCTCTTGGGAAATCCTTCAACGTGCCAGTCCTTCTAGCCAGAGCTACCTATCACCGTTGGTTATTAAAGTTGCCCATGAATCACACGCATGTGAAGACGCGCAGCTCTTCATTACAACCAGCTACAATATCGCATCGTTTTAAAAAAACACCTACGCCTCAACGCAACGAGAGACATCCAGCTCATTTTTCACCCTTGTGCCTGAAGGCAGCGGTGTGTCATAGCGCACGTGGCTGCCAGCGGCAGAGCGATCGCCCTAAGCGTTGCCACGTGCGGCGATTTTCTTAACAATTCCCAAGTTTTCCTGTTTACATTCCAAATAGCACCTTAGCTATAGGCTTCCATCTCAAGAAATATTGGCGCGTGTAGGTGGCCGTGAAGAGGGCTAGAACGAACATTCGTCGTCCCTGGAGGGGGTGGACATTCTCCGCCGCTGACGACGAATTCATATGCTGCACCACCTTCTTTGTGCCAGTAGCGCGCATTGCCCCTGATTTAAGAATTTAACCCAGCGAGTACGAACACAATTTTTTTTTTTCACTTTCGGATGCATTACCTTTTCGCTGGGTTAAAAATACCTGCTTCTCCAAAAGTTTGAGGGTTTCTCCCAACTAGACAGAGTGCATGAACAGGGAAGGAGCCCAACGCCCAAAATATGCATTCTGTGGCGGTCATCATCAAATAATAGACTGGTATGCAAGAAAAATGCGCAAAATATTTCTGCACAAAACACATTAAATTAAACGGTGCACCTAATCATAAGAAAATCAATTTAGCTTATATACCGGGCAGCGCCTTGCTTGAACATAATGTAATTTTCAGCAGGTTATTTGTATTCACTAACATACACGAAATGAATCGGCACTGCATGCGACCCTTATATTGCTTCTTCGAACGACCACTATGTTTTTCTCTCCAGCAATGCACGAGCAACCGTGAATTATTTTGAAAACACTATAGGTACTCTGTACCGGTCCGCCTTCTAATTCAGATTTTATTCAACTTCAAGATTCCTTCCTTTCTTTTTGGGCCTTCTTTGCGCTTCGCATTTAAGAATTTGCACAAGAAATTTAGTCAACGCCACCGAAAAATACGCACATATCTTCAATAGTGGGACTATATTTCAAGGCTCCTAATGGGTAGGTGTGTCAGCAAAAGCGACGTCAAATTTTTGGTACTCGAAGACTACGAAATAAAGAAGGGCTTCAACAAGGCCAAACTAGAACGTTTCATGCACCCTAAGTTCACAGCGTCAGATGTTAACGTATACAGCGGTGTCTATTTGGTATCCGCCGGTTTCCCGGAACAGGTGACGTCATGCAACACGTGAGCGCCGCAACTGGACGTGACGGGAGGTGCCTTTAACACAAATGGGGACCGCTAGCATCATAGCTCGCCTGATAGACGCACATCGTAAAAACCTCTGTCACAACAACACACCCTATCCGCTAAGTTGTGCTCTGAACGCGATTCGTGCCGCCCTCTCACTCAGTGCGACAGGAGCATCCGGATAGTTGGGCCGACCAAGCTTGGGTTTTTGCCAAAAGGACCACGAGAATGTTGCCGTGAGAATCGGGAGTGAAAGCGACTGCGGCTTTAGTACCCGAAGCTACGAGCCCCTGAAACCGGTGCAGGAAGACGTGCGACTATGGAGGCGGCTGCAGTCGAGTTGATGATTGCTATCGCACGGGGCAGCGTAATTAAGACGCCGAGGTGGGCGCTCGTGAAGACGAAGCGAGGGTGACGCTTCACCCTAATAGTGGCTGTCTGTCGGTTTTTATTTTCTTGTGTCATTTTTGAGCCTGTTATGCAGCGGCGAGGCCTACAGCGAAACAATAGGTAAACTTCCATTAATTTGTACTTCTAAGTAGTAAAACAATAATTTCGGCAGGTTCGCTCGATAGTTTTGACACAGCTACAGCTAATGAAGCCAAGCTCACATTTTTCAGTGCTTAATGGCTACTAAATCCTCTCATATCTCTTATCGTTCCACTCTAACTTGAGCGCCTTCGCTTGGGTCGCACCACCTGGACGAACAGCGTGAACAGCTTCCTTCCCTTCAGTTGTATTTTTCAGGGAAAAAAAATCAGCTGCTCATATTTGAAACGCAGTTCATATATTGATTGAGCATTTATTTAAGTATTTAGCTCGCCTCCTGGCGCTAATGTTTTTCGAAGCGCTCTTGCTTAATCATACTGTCAGTTTTCTCTTCATATGTTTGAAAAAGCAGCAGGAATTCTCAAGAAACGCGGTCCCCCCCCCCCCCCCCCCCCCCCTGTCCTTACTGACCAAACGTGTTTGCTTTCTAAGTTCCATTATTTTCAGTGTAGGTGCTAAACAAAGTTTTTAAACATATTCAATAAAGGCACTATGAGTAACCTAACCCCGAATTTTTTTTTTTCTAAAAGATATGTGCTTTCAAACGCACGCATCACTTTTGAAGAATCAGGTGCGTATCTCTAAAGTAATTTTACACCTCAACAACAGTTTTTGCCCCAAACTTATTTACCTTTGTATCATTCTTAGAATGAACGAACGTTACCTATTAAAGCACTCGTAAGTAGCTAATATGTCACGATTTTTTTTCTTCTTGAATTATTTTGATCTTCAAGTTAGACAGTTTTCAAGGCCTAAATGTTTCCCTATGATGTGGTTCGTAGTGTTCCACAGAGACTAAATCACCAATTTAATCTTTAATTTATGCCTCTTTCATTAGCGTTAATGCGCTTTCCATTTTCAGCCCCTTCATAGGGCGTCTTATTCAACTTCACGCATACTCAGCGAGTGTTCTAATCATGATATTCGCGCCTTAGTGACGAAATATACTCGTCACGCTTGTGTGATATACTGCCACTATTATGACTCTAGCTTATTACATTGCGTCAACATCTGAGAAAGTTGAAAAAAAATGACCTGAAGTTCGCGCCATAACTAGATGACCTCTGGCATAATGGGCTAAATACATTAGCAAAAAGCAAAGCCACGGTTCATCATCTATGAATCTATAAGGGCTGCTGGCGGAACCACGGTGGTCTCTGCTTCCCGCAGGGTCAATATAGAGCGAGCTGCACGGGGCAAGCAGATAAGTGGTTGCGCTCTATCGACCCCGTTGCCCCATTCGCCTTCGCAAGCAGCCGCCGACCATGCCGCAAGACGTGAGCATCATCTTTCCGCCCTAAGCACGTGTCCTTGAAGAACAGCTCTTTTTTCTTTCCTCGGTGTGTACGTCGTGCTTCCATTTAGGGTGTTTCCACGCTTCAGCCGGATGATCACTGGAAAGCAAAACATGATAGCGCCAGCAGAATCTTATGGCGAACCCACTTTGCGAATGCGGGAATCGGCGGCTACAAAAGCAGGAGATAGAGATAGATATTCGGTGGCTCCTTCGCAGCAAAAGTATGACAAGCTACGCAATTCACTGGGGAACTGACTTGCGTCCCTATTTGCTGCGGCGGTCCTGCACTAAGACTCCACGAATATCGCTGCTTTCGATGCTGATAGATGCTGGCCTCAAAAGAACTAATGGAAGTGATTGCTTTAGCTTTGCACGATTGCACCCTTCAGGAACAAGAGCTCGCGCTAGCAAGAATTTTAGCTTTTTCGCATTCCAGGATGGCACTGTACTGGTCTGTCTTCCCTTGTAGTGTCCCGCCGTACTTTAGCATTACGATTGGGTTAACTAGATTTTAAAATTTTTAAGATGAAGCCTTGTCGATGTCTCCCTCGAAGTCTCGATCCATTTCTATTTTTTTGTAATGTCGCGACGAATTATTGGCGCTGTTTGTTGCAGACCGCACTGCTTTTCAATCTCAATATAACATGTCTTTTTAAGTCTCGTGCGCAATTCTGCCAGATGCAAGTCGCTGTCTCATTCCATTTCCAATACTATGGATACGTGATGTTTGGTACTTTCGGAGGATTATTCTGAATTGCTTATAGAAGGAGTTATGTGTACGTTTCGCAAAAAAATGTTTGGTATCGAGCATGCAGCTTTTTCATTTTCTCTAAAAAGATTAATAAGTTCGACAAAAGCATTTGTTGGGCGAGTTGGTGTTTTCGATAATCAATAACTACAGCGCAAACGACAGGACAGAGATGAGTGTGGTGTCCCTTCTTCATCTCTGTCCTGTCGTTTGCGCTGTAGTTATGGATCATGAATTAATAAGTGCCTTTAACGAAGAGACGGCAAGAAGTCATCAATAGAGTTATGAACATAATGCAATGAATGCCATGAATTATGAATTATGCTCACTGTGAAACCTCCTTTGGTGAAATTATTCCCGCTTTTCGGTGACAAGCAACTATAGAAGTGTCCATTAGACTTCATATCTGCGTTCAATAAAAGTTTGGTCTGGGAACGCAGATTCAATCACAAGTAGAATTACTATGGTCAGTGAGTAACATATACGATATGTAAAGTCCTTAAGCTCCAATCTATTTCTCTTGAAGCCGCCGCGGTGGCTCAGTGGCTATGGTGCTCGGCTGCTGACCCAAAAGACGCGGGTTCGATCTCGGCCGCGGCGGCTGGAATTTCTTTGGAGGAGAAATTCTAGAGGCCCGTGTGCTGTGCGATGTCAGTGCACGTTAAAGAACCCCAGGTGGTCGAAATTTCCGGAGCCCTCCACTACGGCGTCTCTCATAGCCTTAGTTGCTTTGGGACGTTAAACCCAATAAACCAAACCTATTTCTCTTGAATCAGTCATGCTTATACAAGGGAAGCCTTCAATGCTGGTCTGGAAAATGAAAAGAAAACGAGAAATTCGCTTGAAGAAAATAATATCAATAGAATAAGCCTTGTTGCCGTGCTGGCAATAAGGCTTGATAAAAGTTCTCTGTGATGCATGAGCAGCTGCTGTGAATGCCAGACAGATCGTCCAGATAACTCCGGGAACCTGCTCACTATCATCACTATCATCTGCAGTGAGATAGCAAGCTTACCACGAAAAAAAAAGCCAGCCAAGAAAAACATATCTATCCATGATGCACCAAGTGAGTCAGTCCATGTCAAGCTGTATCTCCACAAAATTTCTGATAATATTCAGTAGAGAGCCAAAAAATATAATGTTATGATTCTTTTCACTCGTCCCTGAAGATGCGCAGGTTTACGCTCAATGTTAACCAGAAACCGAGGCCTGCGTAGGAAAAATTCGCTGTTAAGTTCACAGATTGCCTCACAGGCCTCGTTTACATCCTCAGATTAGACAGTGGATAACTGTATAATAAAAAAACCAGAAATTGAGCCAATGTTACACCAGCTAAACAAGGGCTATCGACGCGTAAATAACGAAGAAGCCACTTTAGAGATCGATCAAAATGTTTCGGGCGGCAACCGCTTTGAACAAAATTCCGATTCTTCCACCTTTTTACTGAGCTCCTTCATATATTGATGTCCCCAAAGAACTGTTTTATCCCAGCTTTGGTTTGTGTCTTGATCCATAAATTGATTTTAGGCGACACCTGTTTTACTTACTTGTGCAGAGTGACTCATGTTTGCGATCTTCGCATCTTCAAAAATTCAAATTCCGTCAGCCTCCATTCGCTTACAATTTGATTCCTATACTTTCCTTCATTTCGACATCTGTACCTTCTTAATAGCCACTCTTGCCTAACTTCATTTTTAATATTTGCATCCTCTTTAGACGATTCTTTCGCTTCGATGAGATAATTTATTCGCCTAAATCTGCCTTTTGTACGACTTACCGATTTAACCTGGTGAAGGCCCGTTTGGAAAGGCGTAATATGAAGACGTTGTTAATTACTTTTCTTATGCGTCCAGTAAGAGTTGCTCCCATTCCTGCTCTGGATCTGCGTAAGAGTCTTGGCAGTGGTGTCGAGCTAGACTCATTTTGGTACTGCTTATTCTTCAGTTCTTCCTTGTTTCCTGCCCTTTTCACTGCTGCGCTGCTCAGAAGGGAAGGCTGCCACTAGTATCAGTTCGGTTGCTTTCAGGGGAACAAATGATGTTTAGCTTTTCCACTGTACATCGTATGTATCCCTCGATATCTGCCATTTCTTTTACCCAAGTATATTACACTGTACTGAGGATTTCCACATAGATACTTCGTTGTCACAAAAAGATTTAAGGGCGCTAGACCACTGGACCCTTTGTTCTACTTTGGCAGAAGCAAAGGAGGCCATCTATCAGTGCAAAGTCAAAAACAATTTTGTGACCTAATGGATGAGGGAATATTTGGACACTTTTATCAACTAGCCTCACACACTAGGCAAAGCGGGAGGGCGGTTTTTACTCAAGTAAGCAGAGCAGAAAGACGTGCAAGGAGCAGAAAGCTAAGCCTAATCACTCACTGAAGCTGAAATCGTAAAATTAAAAACAAACAGTAACAAAGAAAACAGGAAACATGCTCCGAAAACTATGGCGAGCGCTCAGACATGCGGAGAGAGCCACTGCAAATGACTTGGCTGCCCGGTGGAAAGGCGCCCTTGTTACCACCCCTCCCTGGGGCGCCGCTCCGGTTTGGTACCCAGGAAGGGAAAAATGAAACGGCAGAATGGAAGCAGAAACAAAAACGTAAGTGGTGTCAACAGTGAAGGTGAGAGAAGGGAAGCTCGGAGCTCAAGAAAGCTAACATTTGTCCAGATGGCAGGTATCTTAGCCGGGAAGGTCTCCAGTGCTCCGTGTGGCCAGAACATTTGCACGCAAAGAACTTGAAAATAGCGGAGGTGTGCTGTCGTGTGAAACAAATGCAGCACCTGAAGACACTAGTAGACGGAAAACTCTTGGAAGTGCCGAAACCGAAACGAGCGGCTGGTTGGCTACTTCAGAATGCAATCTAGCGTTCTTCCACCTTCGTTACCTGGTGCGCTAGCTCTATTCAATGTATTCCCCGCAAGGACTTTCGGAGTTAAAAAGCATCAGGAATTCTTCAGAATTTTTCCATCCCATTTGTCCGAGAAAGAACCCACTACCTTCTCATTTGTGCATTTAAGGTTTATGCGTCGCTTTTGGCGCTGTGTAATTCACTGTCATTCACTGCTTGCTTAGGATCTTTATTCTGGAGAGTGCAAAACTTTGGCAAGTGGCCGGCGTATGGATAACCCATTGATCCTAGAAATTGACGCCAAGCAGGACAATGTTTCGACGTCGATAGAGTAGCCGTCAAGAGCTCTTGGTGAATTAAAAAAATGACGGAACCTATCCATGTTGAACAACATAATTATCGGCGTATCAAACATATGTCGTACATAAATGTGCGCGCTTTCTTCTAAACTTATATTCAAAACAAATCTTACCCTGTATTGTATGACATGACTGGCCAGTGCGAGTTTAGGCTGTGTTTAATGCGTTTATTGTAGTCGGCATCGCTGTATGAAGCGTTGCAGTATTCCTAGTGCCTCGTCGATTAAAATACTTGCGAATCTGTCTTCCCGACAACTTCGAGGATGTCATACGCCGCCCTTCAATATGGAGTGGCCTAAGTAGCTGAACACTTGTCACGATGACATCTGTTCTCATTTACGGGTGTGGGCTCCCGCCGGTGCTACTTCGGGCCCTCCCACACACCTAGTCGTGTAGGATCACGGTATAGTATTCAGAGAAATCCGAGCATTGCACAACCACACTTGTGCCTAAAGCCAGAACGTGTGCTATTCGGTCTTACATATTTCGCCGGTAGGCACGAAGTGACATCAAGATGTCTCCCATAGTCGCGCAGCACACTCTGCAGTGACCCCGTCCATGGCCGGGAAGGCACGCCCTGCTAGCCCATGGATGCGATCTAGCAACAGAGGCACTGCAGGCCCCGTTTCGAAGTGTAACATTCTTAGAAGGAACTGCACCAAGCTACGAGACATTTCGATCCTTTGGAACACCACTGTGTTTCCAGCTGCACCGGGGATCGAACACAGCATCTCCCGAATGCGAAGCAAAGCTCTCACTCCTAGCCGCTATTTCGGCTATTTCTAGAAGGTGCACCAAACACCCTTTTCCCAAGCATTTCACCCCTGAAACGCCACGCATCACGCCCGGAGTAAGGATTGCGGCACTGGGAATCACACCCCGCACCTCCGCAAGCTATACGGATGCTCACACAACAAGCAAACCACTTCCAAGGGCCACAATCAGGCTTTACAGCAACAGACAGATTTTGGCCCATCTGGAGTCACCGATCCGACGGCGGAGGCGGAGCTTGACTGACGACATTTTTTCCACGAACTTCATCTCTGAAAAGCCGAGCACCTTGAAAGCCGAGCATCAAGACCAGGGAAGCATTGCAACCATTGAAAGAGAAATAAACGGAGGGACTACAGACTGAACTCAGCACTCCCACCATGCAAGGAGGAATGCCCTAACCACTGGGGCACCACTGCGGTTGGAAAGGTTAGGTGAATGCAGGAGAAAAAAAAGTATAGCAAAAAAAAATTGAAGGACCTCTTTCCCGTTTCGTCTCAGGGAAATAATGAATGGGCGGTGAACAGCGAGAAATAACAGTAGGAACAAGAACTGTGCCTCGGAATAGGAAGGTGGCGTGGTTCATTTATCTCGGGGGATTCTCTGGCGCAAGATGCAGCCACAGAGACAACAACTCCGTACACTGAAGATTAGGACCGCGCGAATGGTGCTGAACGGTGAGGCGTGGGAAGTTCAAGACACTCTTGCTGCACCGTGGCAAAGGTGAGAAAGCAAGAGAGCGGGACTCTTCTTATTTCTGAATTTTAAGCGCTTATTGCAATCATTGACTCGGAGCGCGACAAGAAAAAGCAATCTTGTTTCGATTCCCAGCATACTTTTCATAACTACTTAGCTTTTTTGATGCTAGCTCATTCCACACAGCTCAGTATACAAGCGCCGGTGATCCTCAAGGCTTAGTATGTGACGAGTATCTTTGACTTCTCTTACTATTACTGCTGCAAAATATTTCGCCTCCGGTGAGTACCAATCTCAGCTGCCATTCGGAGCGGGAATGTGTCTCGTGATTTACTTTATCTCATATGCGGAGAAATATTCGCCTCAATTCAGAATAAGGTTCGATGAAGCGTATGTTTAAAGAGAGACCCATTATTCTTCATTGTAATGCATCGTTAGTTGCCTAAAAATTGGTATTTCTCTCAGTGATAAATGAAACAAAGGATCTGGTGCCAAAATGCCACCGTGGCGAATCAGCGGCTTTGGTGCTTGGCTCTTTAGCCCAAGATCGCGGGATGAAATCATGGACGAGGCGGCTCGCACTGCAATGACCGGCAAATGGAAAGACACTCGAGTGCTCTGCGATGAGCAAACATGAAAAACAACTGTAGCTGGTCGAATTTATTCAGGACTCCTCCACTACAGCTCACTACAAGTCGCCTGCAGCTTCGGGACGTTAAAACCTGCAATAAATATTTCGAGTCAGAAAAAAGTGTAGGAACCTGGTGAATTGTTTCCGACACGGCGTCTACGATTGTTCACGAATGTTTTCAAACTCTCTTTATGAATTGTGTAGAAGTACTCGCATGACATCAGTGACGCCAGCTTCATTTTAAATTCGTAAAGGACAGAATCGTAGGGTTTTTTTCTTTTGTCTAGAAGAGGAGATCGCGTTTCAGAGGCGATGTCTGGTACTGAAATTCTTTTCTTCTCTCACAAATCGGAAAGTATTCCTGCTATGCACAAAAGCCGAGTTTTTTTGTGGAAATAGTTTTGAATGATAACGAAGTATTTACTCTGGAAATAATGCTTTTTTTTTAACAAAAGTGTTGCCATTCCGTCAGCGCAAGTCAGCCATTTGGCGTACGTGAAGATTTTGAGCCATTCATGTTATATTTGGGAATAGGTGGTACAAAACTGGTACAAAATTTTTGAAGTTTTTCTCGGGTAGAACCCGATGCTCGCCTGGAAGTGAAAACCTTTTATTTTAGTTTTTCTTCAAGGATGAGTCGCTTATTCTTAAACTTACTTCAGTACGTTCTCTTCGGACAACTCAAACTACCTTACCGGGAGGGGCAGTTTATACTGTGCAGGAGAAGCTAGCACGCGACTTATTCGAATGACTGAGGGTTCCATTAGTGACCTGAGAACACAAAGTGGCGTGGGAGTCTGCGCTGCTTTCCCCGTCAACTTTACCGTGTCCTCTAGAAGTGCAATTCTTCAGCCCGGCAGACACGCGAAGCAAGAAATGACGAGCGGTCGCAATACAGCCTTGTTTACATTGCAAACAAAAGCGCTTCGAGGTTTAGCGGTGCTGCTGTCTACATGATTCCTATTGCAGTGACCTGAAATGGAAAATAATGATTAAGCACTTCATATTTTATACCACCCATTTAACAGCGACACACCGAACTTGCGAAAGAAGCTCATACTTGTCATTATTTTCGGTCAGTGTCAAAGGAAATCGTTGAAATGCGACTGCAGCTGATAACTTTTTAATCTCTCAGCGATATCAATGAGCCGGAAACTTCAATGTCTTTCATAGACAATCGCCGTTTAATTTTCTTGCAAAGGGCAAGCTTCCGATAAAGTGTAAAGTAGGCCAGCAGTTTTTATTGACGGGTTTTGCGCGAATAAGAGCTTACGGAAAACAGGTCTTAATGTATTGCAATGCCGACTGCACATTCCTGATTTTGCAGAATTTCAGAAGCAGTTGCTGCTTATATATATGTGTAACTTCTCGCATTTGAAATGAGGTTGTTTGAAATGCTTGCTTTGTAAGAATTGGATATTTTTTAAATATTTCGAAAGTTCAGTTCCGTAATCACTACCCTGTACAAAGTCCTTTTCCAGCACGAAAGCTGAGGGATACTTCCACCCATTTGTGATGGAGTTATGCGTATGCGCAATAGCAAAAGCTTTTTTCCTAGCCGAAATTTAATCGGTTTCTGCATGTTCTATGATTACTTCCAAAGAACTCTGCAATAAAATTGCACTGCACCGAGTTCAAATTTTGTTCATCTGAGAACACGATTGCATTCCTCCATACCAGCCACATTTTTGCTAAATCGTTTTTGCATTGACAGAGGGTCTTTTTTCGTAGAAAAAAAAAACCACTTACGTCAAGAGCTATTAAAATAATTTTAGAGAGACTGCCGCTCCTCATCGAAGGACGTCGATGTCGATCCAATGGTGCCACTTATTTGAAGAATGCGCTATTTGTTTACCTGCATTATTTTCCCCGCTGATGTACTCCAATGAAGCCTGGCCGTGCCGCGTGCGGCGCCCATTTCAACGTGCTTTTTTGTGGGTGTACATACTGCATGCGATGTTCCGCAGGCAAGTGCAGAATTATCATTTTGCCCTCTGTTTACGAATGCAGACATTGAAAAAAAGACACTGGTTGAAGCTCTTTTTGCCGCTAGGTATTTTGAGAAATTAATGCTGTCGGAGTTACTGGTGCACGTGATCGAATGATGATAGATAGCAATTTGAATTTTTTTTTGTTTTTCCCTTTGCCGCTCGCATAGCAATTATGTCGTGACCGAAAGACCTCAAAGCGCGCCTCATATTTTCGTTTTTAAATAGAAGATTTGATCTCCAGTCACGGGCATGGCTTTCTTTCGGCCTCCGGAAAACTTGATACTGTCTTGCGCTCCTCGTAAAGGTAAATTGGTAAAATGGTTTTTGAGGAAAGGAAATGGCGCAGTATCTGTCTCACATATCTCGGCGGACACCTGAACCGCGCCGTAAGGGAAGGGAGGAAGGTAGGAGTGAAAGAAGGAAGACTGAAAGAGGTGCCATAGTGGAGGTCTCCTGGTCTCCTGAATACCTTTGACCCCCTGGGGATCTCTAACGTACACTGAAATCGCACAGCACACGGGTGCCTTTTACGTGCCGCCTCCACCGAAACGCGGCCGCCGCGGTCGGGTTCGAACCCGGCTCGGTAGACGAGCGCCTTAACCACTGAGCCACCGCGGCGTGCACATTTTAGGAAAGTGTGAACTCCAGTGGCGGAATGGGCGAAAACGGAAACTAATGCAAAGCTAGGGTTCTTAAGGAGCCGCTAAACCCATAACGGCAGCAGAATAGGATTATGAGTGGTCTGTTTCGCAGCTGCCGAGAAGGCACATGAACTGCCGCTTTTAACTTAAGTTGAATACCTCATAGCACAGCGTGTTTATGGCAACAAGCCTCGAGGAGATCGTAATGTTCGGTTAGCCTTCGCTATCAAGCGGTCATGAATAGGCCATGTAGCAAAAAAATAATGGCAGGGTGCATTGTGGTGCAACTCTGCTACTGACTTTTCCTTTAATCCGTTTCGTTAGAACTTGTTTTGGCAGGATACCACCTTGAAAAATTTAATACAGCGTTAGTAAATGCTGTTTCTTTGTCCATATTCTTGCACAGCAATCGAGAACTTGGTGTTTACTTGCGCTCTAGCTAAGACAACTATGTAAAGAATACATACGTGTCAGCGCGTTTTGATTTGGAGTGCACGTCGAGTTCTAGATAAGGGCATCGGAGCTCCAACTAGCTATGTCTTTGATAAGCTTGGTGCAATATTTAGGTTCGCTCAGTGTTGAAGCATTGTTCACAGCTTTAATGTGCTTGGTGCATAATGAACTTTATGCGTAACGTTTGGTTGTCCTTCTGCTTTGACCATACAAAGTGTAAGAGAACATTTAGGACAAGGAAGCTCCACTTTTTATTTTACCGGCCATTCTCATTTCTAATCCTGCGGCGCGTTTACTTCTATTCCCTCGCCTCTTGCATGAAGCAAACTGCTGCGAAGCGAAAATTGCCGCTACACCTTATTAGATATCGTCAAACCCTTTTTTTTTTTTGCTAAAGAAACTCACATGAAATATATCTGGCTTGGGGTTCCTGTCAAAGTCGACTCTTCTATTTTCAGTGATATATTATTTTAACATTTCGTTTTTAAGAGATTTTTATGCTTTCAATTTTGGACGTTCAATCTGCATAACTTCTACGAAAATAAAATTAAGCTTTTGTTACCACCTATCCTCAACTGCCACCAGCAAATGCCCCAAGATTTAACTTATGTGGGTTCCTTTTTTTTCTTACATATATCAGCCTCTTTCAGGCACACATCATCTTTTCGATTTTAGTCGAGACATCTTGAAGGCTCCCGCGGAAGGCTTATCAAATGATTCTAACATGTCTGTTTCTACAGCGCTTTTCTAATAAAACAGAAACGCCCTGATAATGTTTTCATAACCGAAGGCTTCTGGCAATACTTGGCATCGAAACTGCAAAACTTGCCCCGTAATAGTCAATATAATATCTCCTGATTGACTACGCATCGAAGCCAAAGTTCTGGTCACGGACAAAACTTTCTTTCACTTCCCAGAGCTACTGGCTTCGTGTGTTGCCCGCCGGACCAACGTGGCAGTTTGGCCGCAGCCGCCAGTAACTTTTCGCTCCTCTCTTCTAAGTTACTCCTAAGAGAAAAACAGGGCGAAAGCTTCAGGCCTAGACAGTGTCTGTTTACCTCCTAGATTCCTTCACTTCGTCTAATAAAGGAAGCATCAAGTCGCAAGGTCAGACCAGAATGTGGTGGCTATGGGAGTTTGTGCGGAATTCTCACGGCTTTAGAACAGAGGGGAACTCTTCTCAGATTGAATAGTAATGTCGTTCTCTTCGCAGCCAGCCGACGTGATGGAGAAAGCGGGCAACAGCAGTCTTCTAAGAGAGGCCGTGGACAACAGTGGGTACCTCTTAAACAATGCACCTGTGCAAGGCGCTGTCTCGGACAGGGGCGATGGTGGTGTGCTTTCTTTTATGGCTCGCACAAAGGAAGCGGCCGAAAGTCGAGCCGCGTAGAGGTTGAGTAGTAGTGCTCGGCGTGAGACTCTCCCAACCCAGCCCGGGGATCTCTACACAAGAGCCACGGGTCGTTAAGAAAAGAGCTCTTCAGTGCCTGAACAAGAACGCCCCGTAGTGTTGAAACCTACAACCACGAAACAAGAATCAACCCTTTGATACCGCTCTGAGGTCAAGCGCTTTTTGTTTTCTGATGCTTTCCGCACTCCCCTTTTCGGTGCGCTTTTGTCGCTTGCCAGAAACATGATGTCAGGAGCTGTGAAGAGGGGACAGTGTTGCTTCGATGTTCACCTTTTCCACCATCACCTTCTCGTAGAAGCGGTGTGTTGCTGCAACGTCTTCCACTATAGGGTCGCGTCTTTTATTTTCTTGTCTTTTACGTTTTTAGACTCTTGCAAACACATTCTTCACACACACTCCCCCCAGGCCGCCTGTCCCCCTCCCTCCGTACTCATGTCTTTCACAAATGTGTGGCCATTATGAACGCAGCAGGATGCCTAGTCAGAGCAGAGCATCGTTGTAAATGTCCCCCGCGGCGCAATTAATCGATCATTCCGAGGAACGCTGGCTGTGTGGCCTTGTCGGAGTTGTTTCTGTTTACCGGCTATCCATGTGCACTACGTCTCGTTGACCCATGACTTTATATTGTCCCATAACTACACCTCCTCGTCTAAATACAAATGAAAGGCACTTGAATTTTGCTTTTATTTTCCGTTAAAAGCAGGCGCTTGAACTGGCCGCCTTGTGCGGCGCGTTGGGCGTCCCCTGCTTTTAGCGGTCAAAATGTTGGTTGATTTTCATTGTGTTTTGGACAGCTCTAGTCTTAAAGCCATAATCAAGATTCTTCTTTCCTGAATGTTTTTTTCATAATTCACGCTTAGTGCGGGAATTTTGATACATCTGATGCTCGAGATCTCTGGAGAATAAGGAGACCCCTTTGCCTTTCTTTCGAACAAATGTAACCGTCTGGTAACAAAGTGGAACGTTTGAAAAATGCTGGAACGAGAAAGCGTCTGAGATCATGAGCAATGTTTTCTGGCAGAAATATTTGGTCACAAAAATCGATGCCAGTTCAGAAGCTAATATTAAGGTGTTTAAAATTTCATACAGTGCACCCTTATCAACACACCCGGCCGTAATCACCGCTGAAGGTGTCTCTTGGTCGGTGTCACATTGCGCCAAAAAAAAAAAAAACAGCGGTTGCGATAACAGTTCCGCAAACAGCAACACTCCACAGCAGGCACTTAAAAAGCCACGCCTGGCTAATCCTTAACTGGGCTAATGTCGGCAGATTTGACAGTTTTTTTACTACGAGTGAAAATTCTGATGCAGTTATTTGTAAAAACTAGCCAAACGCACACTACTTTGCGCAATACTCAGTGACATAGCCGGATAGAAACTTAGATGAAAAATGCGAGCAGGCTATTGACAGTTTAAATGGCTATTTTCTATTTCAGTTCAACTGTCTTATATTTTTCCTCTACACGCCTGAAGTGCTCCTCCAGACCTTTTGGCAACAATGCCAGATTTCTAAAACCTTAAACCCTGTAAATTTATATTTTACGAAATCTTTACTCAATGCCTTCTTTTACCTTGTACCAGTGGCAGGTAACTATTAACTAAACAACCTGAAAATTTTGATGACGAAAATGTCATATCGCATAAAATTATTCACCTGAGGCACAGTCAGCGGACGAAGGTTTTATGCCTCGAACTATTGCAGCGCGCCACAGAAACACACATTCAGTGAAACATTATCTTCGCAGGCTGTTACCAACAAAAACCACATCGCGTCATTTTCAACCGCCTGTCTGGAACCAAGCGCCTGAAAAGCCATGCCTCATTTGTCCAGCAGGTGAGAGAAGTTCCAGTAGGGGCACGCTGTGCCAGTTGAACCACTGCTGTTAATGACTTTGAGCACACACCTCCGATAACAACATTGAATCCATATTTTCGCCAAATATGCCAAAGTCTGACAGAATTTCGGGAAACCTAGAGATCAAACAAGAAAAGGAATATGAAAACACCGTATTGTTTCTTAGCAACGTGCTCACCTGACGTACTTTTGGAGCCCTTGTGAAATCGGGCACCGAAAAAAATTACTCACAGAACCTGAGCACGCGCGATCCTTAAACTGGGCGTTAGAGTACGCTACACCTCTGGTTCTTGAAGAGAATTAGAGCCTCATTCATATTCTCAGCTATGGCTACTTTAGTTTCCGCCGTGGCGGTGGCCAAGTAGTTTGAGCATTTGCCTCGCATGCAGGAGCTGCAGGGTTAGATCCCCAGTGCCGCTAAGCAGCCTCAATGGCGCCCCGAATAACTCGGAGGTCAGAGGAGTGCGTGGCCCGTGATACGTCTCTCCAGATTCCATCAACCACACGATCGAGGGTGAAGCCATCAGGAAAGTTAACCTGATCCGTATTTTTGGTTTTTTGGATACAGAGCGATCTCCGTGTCACCCACACCATCCAGGCTCTCAAAACCACCATAAACCGGATAGCTCACACGATGAGCCGCTTTATCAAGCATCGCCAAGGAATGCGAGCAGAGTACACTCTTCGGCTGGTGCAAGCACTGTTACTTAGCCGAATCACATACGGACTACACTTTCACGCGCCAACTAAAACACCGCGACGGAGCGTCTGACCGCCCTAGGAAGCTTCAACACCTTTACGAAACAAACAGGAGCCATACGTGCATTTCAAACACTTTGTCTTCAGAACACCCCAGCTAGATGAGCTCTCCTACGCCGAGTAGGCACAGTGGCGGACATCCGCGCAATGGATTCTCAATCCTCCCTAGAAAAATAACACAGGAAATATATCAGCCTGGCTCCGATACTGAAACACACAGGCACACAATGAGCGCAACTATCCTACTTACGCAGACACCTAGCTAATGCTCCGAACGAGGTTCTTGTGGAAAAATACACTCCAGTTGTTCGTGATGCATTGATGATGATCATGATGTCCTCAGGTTTAACGGCAAATACTTATGGTGGGCGGGGGTTGGCCAGGGTGCATAGCGGAAACAAACGCACTCATGGACAAGGAGTGGAGTATTTTGATAATTTTGTTACTTAGAGCATTCTAGGACGACTCTAACGTCTTTTTCTTAACACCCAGGTAAAAGTTCCCTTAAAAAAATTCAAACGGTTGAGCGTGTAGGCGCCGTGGTGTTCACGTTTCTTTCCATCGTGATAGTATGTTCCCTTGACCTGGTGCTGGCTTATCTGGGATGAAATTCTTGAGAAACGTCTTTTGCCCCAACTCATGCACCCCCCCCACCCCCCTCCCCCCCCCCCAAAAAAAAAGATTCTGCCATGGCGCTCTTTTGAGAAAAGTGCCTTTGTGGCAAGAACATTTTGCATCAGTGTCCTCATATCAGGTTGCAACAGTTAGAAGCCGGCATTGGAGCCCTGATCATGTGTCACTCTGTATTTGGAAAGCATTTGTGTTAAAAGAGAGCGCATGCACTATTTCGTCCAATCATTTCAACGACAGACGCTTTCTTTCATGTCACTTACCTTTAAGTGCCATTTTGCCGTCATAAGCCCGAAAAACATGTTTAAATGAAAGCTCAGGCAAAACATCTTTCTTCCTGCGACCAGCGGTAATAGCACCGCGATAGAAAACTACAAACTATGTGGAGACTACAAAAAGCAGCTTATTCTGTGCGTACAGTAAAATCCAATTGCCATCATGCTTGAAGCTTGGGCGCTTTGTTCAGGTCATTCTCCCGCTAAAAATCTCGTCATAGTCCGGAGTGGCTAGGGTAGGAAGTTTATGTACTTGAAGACAACTGAAGTTTTTATTTTAGGCTTCTTCTTGGCAAATTACAGTGTCATTCGGAGTTATGTCTCCCTCTGAAAGCTAAACTGAATACATCAATTTCGCTTCGGCCTGTGTTAGCCACACGCGTGCAGGGTAGCACACACACATAGTTGCGCATGATTGTGTGTTAAAAATTCAATATAGGCCCTTTGAATATCAGTACTAAAATATTGCGTGAAGCTCTACTCTGCCAGATAGCTTGCACTTTCTTATAAACTAGAAAGTAGAAAAGTCAAGAACTTGCTTGTTCGACTCACGCATAGTGGCGTTATGCACTCAGCTTTCAAGCGCTGTTTAGATTTCATGTTTTTGCCTTCCAGGACGTTTGTAGTTTTTCGTTTCCGCATTTGAAACATTCCCTGCAACTAGCGTCCCCAAAAGTTTGCTTCTCTTGAGAATTTCACTTCTCTACTTGAAACTACTTTAACCAACTAAAATATTTGGATTTTGCTATTCCTGGCTTGCATCAAAAAACACTGTTCGTGTAAAGTTTAGCGTATACTATGTTGTCTGAAACACCTAGTCCACAACAGTGCAGCAGGCGGTAAAGTGCGCTGGTGTGCTTAAGTCCAGTTACACACGAAACGACGTAGGAAGTTCTCAAAAGCCACCTGCGTCGCAGCTTATACTAGACCGGAGCAGCAAAACAACCAGATAGAAAGAATATTGCTTGCCAGTGTAGAATTTCTTTTAGCCTGGCCCAACCACAGAATACAACTTAGCGTAGTTCATCATCATCATCATCATCATCATCATCATCATTTATTTTCCCTTAAGGACCCCTAGGTGGGGCATTACATAAATAAGGGGGGAGCAAAAAAACGAAATCACAAACAATGGGAACATTTGAAATATAACAGTGAAGAAGGCAAAACAATTGTTAAAAGAGCACTGCAAAATGAAAAAGAGAACAATCACAGGCACACTGTGGCCATCACGCTATATCAAGAGCAAGAAAACGTGAACACTGATTAGAAGACAGGGGTTCAACAATGTAACATCTGCAGAGGTGGTACTGAAAAGTGTCGGGCATTACACTGTAAGTGCGCTAAGGAAAGAGATGAGATAAAAGCAGGGTTTTGAATTTATTTGGATCGCGCTCAGTTACAACTGCCTCAGGCAGCTCATTCCACTGTTCAATGGCGGATCGCAGGAAGGATTTTTGAAAGGCATTGGTGGAACCATGTAAACGCTGTAGGCTCAGACTGTTAAAAAGACGACGAGATGTTCTATTGGGAGGGAGTAGAAGTGTGCAGTGCAAAGGAGGAAAACTGTAGTATAACTTGTGGAAAAGGCAGAGTTGGGAAATTTTACGGCGAAAAGACAGTGGCGGTATGTCAAGCGATGATTTTATGCCAGAAACACTGGTTCTGCGATCAGGTGGTACTGAAAAGTGTTGGGCATTACACTGTAAGTGCGCTAAGGAAAAACTAGTTGCGCAATAAACCAATGCTGCGGGTTGCTGCATATTTCAATACCGTAGGTGTTTTTAGCTCTGTAGCCTGCGTAATTTCTTGTACTAGCTCCTTCTACAGGAAGCTCGCTTGTAGCGTTGGACTTGTGGTAGATGCGCCAGCTGCAAGAAAAAAAAAAGCTCAGAAAGACTCCAGCATTCGTTCCAGGCAGCGATTCAAAAATACCAAATTTTTTTAGCAGGCAAATTATGAACTTCGATTAAAGGTATCAATAATTTCAACGAAGCCTTTTGCGTGCTTTGTTTTGGCCAGCAAGTGCGCCGCGTAGATTTCTTCACAGAGCCACTGACTAAAGACGAAAGAGACTTTTATTTGCAAACTAAATACACATTAAAAGGTGGACCATTCCCTGAGAGGGCATAAAATCAAAGAAGACTAGGTACAAACTGGCGGGAGGAAAACGGCAAGTTGGGCTGGTTGGTTTGTCATGTTCGTAGAAACAACGCTTAAAGTCTAGGGTGAAGCAAGAAGACGGGTAGAAAGCGTTTTCCCATCTTCTCGCCCCGTCTCCTTTCCATCCCTTGTCTTTTAGCGCTGTTTCTACGAACGTAACCAGCGGAAAATTTTTAATACCACACTTGCCTCGTGTCATATATATGAGTTTAAATCTAAAGCGTCCTCCTTCTTTGCTCGTAACACCAACTGCCGCTCATGCCTATATGGTTCCTTTCTTACGAAAAGCGTTCAACACGCGACCGAGCATACCACGGTGACAGGCGTAGCAGTAATGCCTTGATACTGTCCTATGCTTTATTTCATATAAAAACCTGTTGTTAGAGTGATGGCGAAATAAACATCCTTTTAAATGTTGCGTCAGAGGTTAGTTCCAAAGTTCAGTTCTATACGCGGTAAAAAAACTCAAAAGAAAAAAAACAGAGAAAAAAATGTCGAAAATGAATGTTTAATACTTTCGAGAATGTGATCGCTTGCGCAAACCCAGGACGGCCGGGTGAAGTAATTTATTGAGAATGCACAAAGGCAAACTTCTTAAAGGCCCGAAAAAAAAAAGAAATAAAATGCATATACGTCATTGCGACATCTCCCAATCTTAAATGACTAAACATGCGCAAGTTCTCGTGTTTTGTAGACGGAGCCACCTTTTGTTTTTTGCATAAATTATCACAACACTATTAATGATGAAAAAGTATATATAAAGAAAGTCTGTAGCGTCAAATTTCAAGCACATCTGAACTGTCGCTTTTTTGCTGACATTTTATATCTTCGCTTTGAGAAAAACAACAAAAGCACAGAAATTTAATTACAACTACTGCAAGGCGGTTCTTGCAAGCAGAAACAATATGTAAGGTTGCTTATCGCTGAAATATGAAACCATGCACCAAATTTCGGCGATAAGCAACCTCACATATTCGCTCTTGTCTACACTGAGGACAAGTGAACAGCCCCCGTTAAAAGAAAACAAAAAGATTTTTTCGTGGAGGTAGACTGTTTCTTTTTGTACTGAAAACATGCCTTTGCGTTTTTTCACCTTTCCAGGGCTTTGTGAATTTCTACGCAAAAGTAAACAATGCTACCAAAACTCTCTGCGGCCTTTTGTTTAACCTACTCTGTGCAGTGCACCAAAAAAACCCAGAATTTTGCTTCAAATACATAAATATGAAAGAAATCATTGGGAGAAAAAGAAATGGAGAAAGATCTCGCTGTCGTAATTGTAACCGCTGCAAGGCAGTTCTTACAAGTAGAAAAAATATGTTATGTTGCTTATCGCTGAAATATAAAATCGCGGCTTCATATTTCAGGGATAAGCAACTTTACGTAAACGTACTTGTCTACACTGAGAACAATGAACAGGCCGCGTTAAGAGAGAAAAAAAAGATTTTTTGGGGAGATAGCTTGTTTCTTTTTGTACTAAAACATGCGTTTGCCCTTTATCATCTTCCCAGGCCTTTGTGAATTTAGAAGAACGTCAATTTGGGCTAGATGGCTAGAATTTTTGGGCTAGAATTTCTACGCAAAAGTAACATTGCTAACCAAAACACTCTGTAGCCTCTGTCTAACCTATTATGTACAGTGCACCAGAAAAACTCAGCACTTCGCTTAAAATACACAGATATAAAATAAACCATTTGAAAGACACAAAAGTCTAAAGCGCATTAGAAAAACCTTCGAAGATTCTTTAGGCGAAGAGCACTATCTATTGCACTTACTTTTGCTGCATCGTTCAAAATATGAAGAAACGCGTGTTTTCTTGAAACATTTCGAACATAATGCTCGAGAGCCTCTTTAAAGTAAATATACTTCGCGTACCTTGAGGTCGCAAGCGGAGCGAAACTAAGGTGGAGCTATCCAGTCAGATTCGTAGCACCCCATAATAGTGTTACTTCCTATGCCCGTGATTAAAGAAGAAAGACTGGCTAGTTGGTGTTTTTGATTCACTGGCTGAAACCTGGTAACTAGCGCTAAAATCATACCAAGGGGCAGCGAAGAGATTCCGACGGGACATATGCTAGACAGCCACTGTAGTTCATTAGACACGTAGTTGAAAGATGCATAATACGCATCTGTGCATGCACGAGGAACGCGTAATTTTTTCCTTCGGAATCGTCAATAAAACGAAAATCAAAACTAAAATTCACAGCATGTTAATGCGAGTGTTTTTTTTTTTCAGGTAAGCTAATACTTTTGTCGTAAGGGTAATTGACGGGGTTCTCACGCACTTCTCTCCTGCTTTCCGAACTCAAAATACCTCTTAGTCTACCTGCTTGCCGAGCCACTTCAGCATTCGAGTGCTATGAAAAAGAGCTCTGCAAACTTCCCCTTTTTTTTCCCTTCTTTCTTTGTTCTACAGTTGCCGTAATGGGCCTCTAAATAGCAGCCTGCCATCAGAGCTGCGTCACTCGTCCGGCGCTTCCGCAATCTATTCTTCAGGCACTGCGCGATCTCGCCTATTTAGCACTTGCCGCAGTGCACTGAAATAAGATGCACCCCTCCAATGTTGCAGATCACAAACCGAGTGGAGTGTGCTTGATCCCGCCCACTTTAATTTCGTCCCTGTTATCGACCACACGGCACATCTTTGATATATTCAGCGGCGCGGAAAAAAGTCACACGAACGCCGCACTTTGCCGCCACATTCTTGAGGCGGTGGGAAAGGGTGTGCACGTAGGGCACTGACACAGGACCTTGCTGGCTTTCCTGAGTTCATGCCTGAGCTTTTTAACGAATCTCTCAGGAACGGACGTGAGATTGCTGTCTGGGAAGCCAGCGCTGCCCAGACGCAGAACCTGTTGTTGAACACTCAAGTTGACCTTGTGTTCGCAAGATTTCGGAAGGGTGGCTCTTAGACAGCTAAAAGCTATCCCTCACGACTTTTTTTTTTAAACGGGCCGAATTCTAGATGAGAATTGTTCTTTTGTTCCGAACGATCATTAGAGGTGATGCTGAGATCAAGATACTGCAAGCGACTATCAACCGCAACCTCATGAGTTAATTTCAAGCCTTTAGCACATTCTTGAAAAACGCCAAATACGCATTCCACAATGCCCTCCTAACTGTTTCCTAACGGCCCCAGAAATGGACGCTGTTTTTTTTTTATTTTCAGTGTCGCTCAACACGATTTACATAAAAGCCGCCGTGGTGACTCAGTGGTTATGGTGCTCGGCTGCTGACCCGAAAGACGCGGGTTGGATACCGGCCGCGGCGGCCGCATTTCGATGGAGAGGAAATGCTGCAGGCCCGTGTACTCTACGATGTCAGTGGACTTTACAAGAACCCCAGGTGGTCGAAACTTCTCTGGACCTTTCAACTACGGCGTCCAACATAGCTTGGCACAGGACAGGCTTCATTGGTGGAGCATGGTAGATACCTTTGTCCTAGAGTGAACGTAGTAACGCTGGTGATGATGAAAAAGCCGATATCCAGACATGTAGAATTTCTCATCGATTTTCAGTAAAAACTAAGCACAATATTCTAAAGTCCTTTAGCAGCTAGTATAGAGCAACTGCTTTATCGGTATTATCGGCATCAGTTGACACTTTGCATCACAAGCAAGAGCATTCTTTGTAAGCTTAAACGCCATCTTTTTTTTTTTGCGGATAACAACCTGGCGCTTTTCACTATTACTTCATCGCATACTAAATGGAAATGAATTGCATCCAAATGTTGGCGTTCTCAGGAAACGCACAACGTTTTTGCAACGCCTCGTCAGAATGTATGGTCTCCATAGTAGCCTACAAGAAGCGCGACGCGAGATACCGTTCTGCAAAAGCAAAACAACGCGCAGTGTCGAAGAGTGAGGAAATGAGGAAGAGTGTGACACAATTTCATACGCCAGACTTATTTGCTATCCCACATTACTTGCTTCACTAACTACATTTTTGCCCTGCTGCTTGTTTTTTCCTTCCTTGAGCAGGACACTATATCTGTGGCCTCCTGTGGAATATAGCTTGGATGCGCACCACACTACCCACAGCATTTAGTTTCCTCTATTGGGTTAGTTTGAACCAAACTTGCAAGGCGCACAAGCTGAGGAAGCTTAGCGCACAGTTTCCGGTTACCGCGATAAGAAAACTACAGTGTGTTGCCAAGGTGTGTGAGGCCGCATCTGCGAGAAAAAAAGCGGAGAAACGCCCCCGTAACGAGCGAGCTGTCTACGCTGCGGTCGGGCACAAGCGAAAAAGCAGTAAAAGCGAGCTGCGCACCATCTATCACTAGCCGCCGTAAGTATACCGACAACATTATCTCGCACAAGATCACTATCGCTTTGTGGCGCTGGCGGCAGTCCAAGCCATGCTTTCCGTCATTCGTGTTAAGTGTGCGGGCGCCTGTACTGTCACGAGCCCAAGCTCCGTTATTAGTCCGAGCGTATGTTAGGACGCACTCCTCACGACAAGGAAATCAGTGCACCATGGAGAGGGCCAAAGTACCCGCACTACTGTGACGAGATTGCGGTGTTCTCAGCCAAAAGCGGTTGTGTAGTCAAGCTCTTTTCTTTCTATTTCTCTAGTGGCAATGTTTCCCCTCACAGTATCAGCCTTCTCTCCATTCGCATGTCTGGGTCGCTTCCCACGAGGATGTCAGCCGGCAGCGGGTGCATGCAGTTTCTATTTGGGTATATTGGTGTACCGCGAGAGCTTCCTTGGGGAACTGAGTGGTTAAAGAAATTTTGACTTGAGATATTACAGCAGACATATGGAGCCATTTTTTTTTTACGCGAGACGAGAAATGCAATCGGTCTCAGAAACTACGGGTGAGTAGGCAATCAACTTGTTTTGAGTCCAGGTCATTAAAGCTTTCCCGGCAAGTTGTTCTTTGTGTAAATCTCAGCGCCGGAAGTAGCTTTTATTTATTTATTTATTTATTCATTTATTCATTCATTTATTTATTTATTTATTTATTTATTTATTTATTTATTTATTTATTTATTTATTTATTTATTTATTTATTTATTTATTTATTTATTTATTTATTTATTACACCCTCAGCGCCCGAAGGCATTACAGAAGGGAGTGGGAATACATAAAAATTCAGCCTAAACAGCAAAAAAGAGGAGAGAAAACAAAAATAAACCAGGAATACATAAAAAGTGAAAACACAGGAAGGCAATGAGAATAGAATGCAGTGGGGATATGTTAAAACAGTGTGTAGACAGTGAAAGGCAATTTTTATACAGTAATACACGACACATACTCAGAAAGAAACATTAAGGACTTTACGAAATGCATTGTTATCAGAAATACCTGCGATGTCGTGGGGAAGGTGATTCCAGCTGACACAAGTTCGGGGTATGAATGAGTCATGAAAACATTTGGTGTGACAGGATGGGATTCCAACTTTATGACGGTGATCAACGCGTGCTGATTTGTAACATGGTCTTGACAGTAACTTAGGATTGAGAAGGCTGTTGTGGTAAATTTTATGAAAAAGACACAATGAGGCTATTGATCTGCGGTGGGAAAGAAGTGGTAGGGACAAACTTGATTCCATGGCGGTTACACTGCTTGTTCGGTGATAATTAGAAAGAATGAAACGGCATGCGCGGTTCTGCACAGCTTCCAAATCTGAAACGAGTGAATCGATGCCAGGGCTCCAGACAGATGCAGCATATTCCAACTTGGACCGTACTAATGTTTTATAAAGTAATAATTTTATTGAAGTAGATGAACGTGAGAAATTTCTGCGAAGGTACCCAAGCATGCGATCAGCGTTATTTATCATGTATTCAACGTTAGTTTTCCAAGACAGGTTACAAGAAACGTAAACACCCAGATATTTATAACATGACACGGTTTCGAGAGACGCGTTGTTAATGTGATAAGAAGAAGGGGCATTAGAGAGACGAGAAATGCGTACATGTTTACACTTATTAATGTTTAGCTGCATGTTCCAAGTAAAACACCAGTCAAGAACCTTGTTAATATCGGATTGAAGACAAGAGACATGATTACCATCTTTAATTTCGCGGTAAATAACACAATCATCGGCAAAAAGATTAATTGAAGAAGAAATGTTAGCCGGTAAGTCATTTATATAGATGAGAAAAAGGAGGGGCCCAAGAAGTGACCCCTGAGGCACGCCGGAACGGACAGGCAAAGGATGAGGGTTTATATTGTTCGCTGTTACGAATTGTGAACGGTTAGAAAGAAAGCATTGTAGCCATGCAAGGACATTAGGGTCTATGTTAAGACTGTTTAATTTAAGAAAGTGAAGCTCATGTGAAACAATGTCAAACGCTTTCGAGAAGTCCAAAAATATGCAATCTGCCTGATACCCGTGGTCAAGGATGCAATGAAGGTCATGTGTGAAACATATTAGCTGAGTTTCGCATGAAAAAGACTTACGAAAACCATGCTGGGCAATGCTGAAAACGGAGTTAGATTCTAAAAAAGAGATGAGATGAGAATATATGACGTGTTCCATGATTTTGCACGGAATACTAGTGAGCGATATAGGTCTAAAGTTATCAGGAGAATGTTTACTTCCAGACTTACGCAGTGGAATCACCTTCCCAATTTTCCAATCATTGGGAATACAACCTGTAGCAAGAGACTGTTCAAACAGTTTAGTAAGAAATATGGAACAATAGTACTTTGTATTAATTAAAAACTTCGAATTAATGTTGTCAACACCGCGGGAAGAGGAAACCTTAAGATTTTCTATGATGCACTGGATGCCTGACGCGTCGAATATAACTGGATCCATAGGAAGAGCCTCAAAGACAAGGCACACGCGATGAACAAGAGAAACATTGGTAGAAAATGCCGAAGCAAATATATTGTTTAGAACAGAAGCACATTCGTATGGAGGAAAGGCAACACCATCAGAAGAAGTAAGTAGTATTGTGGAAGGGTCTTTCTTGTTAACTACATTCCAAAAATTGTTTAGGATTATTGACCAGCATAGCAGGCAGTGTGTGGTTAAAAAATGTGTCCTTGGCGTTTTTTAGCGCACCTTTGTACTCTGCAGCTGCGGAAAAGTAGGCCTCCCATCGTTGTTTAGAATTCAACAACTTTGCAGAGCGGAACAAGCGATTCTTTTTATTGGAGAGTCTTTTTAAAACATTATTAAACCAAGGTGATTCCCGATCGCACTTCAAAGATCTTAATGGTACAAAAGTGTTAATGAGATGTTCAACGATATCCTTGAACAAATCCCAGTTAGTGCAAAGAGAACGCTGTGAAAAGCCTGGTAAGTAATCATCCAAAAAACCAGCTAGTTCGCAGTTAATAGCGTTAAAGTAAGCCCGTTTATAATCTCTAATGTGTTTTGTCTGAATAACTTGGATACACACAGGAATTTGTACATCAAAATGCAGCAAAGAATGTTCACTGAGACCAGGTAGGTAAAAAATCGAAGGGATAAGATCAGGCACGTTAGTTAGAACAAGATCTAAAACATTCGATGAGGATAAAGTAGTTCGATTAGGTTTAGAGACTAACTGCGAAAGATTGAAATCCATTCAAGTTGACAAAAACTTTTTACACTCAGTAGAAAAAGAGCTGAGATATGGTGATGTACTAGTCCACACGATACTAGGGTAGTTAAAGTCGCCAGCTAAGACAATAGGTGTGCTCGGAAATCGTACAGTGATCATGTTAAGGGAATCATGCAAATCATCAACGAATGTTGGGCTCGAGGACGGGGGATGGTAACATATACCCAAAATTATTCTCTTAAAGCGTACACTAAGTTCCACCCAAACCAGTTCCAGGCTAGTTGGAATATTAATAGGCGATGCTACAAAGTTATCCGCGACAGCTATTAAAACACCTCCTCCACATCTCTCACTTCTGTCAGATCTAAACACCCCAGGTAGCACACGACGGCGGGCCAATATTGGAAATCCACTGGCAAAGCGTGGCCCTAACTAGGCCCAGAGTTGCCAGTGAGCATCCGATATTGGTTGTGCCACTCCTTAGCACATCCAACAATGGCCCTGGTTGTCCGTCGCTTTACCAGTATTGGCTGAGCCCTCATTAGATCCTGGCTATCATGGGCCAGGTTAGCCAGGATTGCCCCACTGTTTGCCATTGCTGGCTGTGCCATCATCGAATCATGGCTATCATGGGCCATGTTAGCCAGTGTTGTTCCACTCTTTGCCAGAATTGGCTATGCCATTTCCGGGAGCTGGCTATATTGGCCTAGGATTACCACCGCTTATCCAGTGTTCAAAGTATACTGGTAAACGTTGGTAAACATTGTGTCATCCATTAAAATGGGTTCAAAATTAATTTTATTGTCGAGTACCATATCGGCAGTTCATAATTTTCGAACGCGCTAAAACATGCGAGTTCAAAGATTTGGTTTTATTTAGTATTATATTTTAACCGAACACTTTTGCAGTTTGTGAGCAAAGCTACCCATGATTCCGTTGGAAAAGCTGCACTCTGGTTGCGCAGTGAGCAGCAATAATACGTTTAGAATTGCGATCGAAGTCCTGTTGATCAGAATTAACGTTCTGATTACACCCGAGACGCCTTCAACAAAAATTGTGAACAGGTGCCTTCAACAAAAATCAAATAAGTTTCATTTGATTAAATTTTTGGAATAAAAAAATCACTTTTTTTTATTCGCTCTAAGAATTCACTGCCACAGTGCGCAGCTGGTGTCTGCTTCAGGGAGATCGCGATACAAACGTAAAAGATTAGCGCAAGTGCATTCGCTAAACCGAAATTGTGCTCAGTTTTGGCAACGTCCAGAAACGAAGCAGTCGCCTCGTAATTTCGAATTATGCGTTGCGCTCGTGAAATATTAGGCGGGTGCTTCATAAACGCACGCGGACACGTGCTAAGCGATTCCTACGCTTCCCTACGTCGTGCCCTGTGATCGCGCCTTTCCCGTGTTTTCTGATTTGCTATTTCCTTCCCTTTCTGCGAATCGTTGTGTTGGAAATTGTTGTTTTTGACCATTTTATACTTCTGTTGCGTAATTTGCATTGGGGGCAATATAGCTCTTGCTCACGTCCTTGCATATTTACTCGCAAGTTTTTTTTTTCTTTCGAACATGACCTTTATTGATGAAAACCGTTGAAAGTAGTTGCGAACCACAATTCAACATGCCTTTGTTTGTTTTTGCTTTTTTTGCGCGAAACTTCCACACCAACAAACAATTTGAGGATTCTTCGACGACCACTGAATAAATGGACTGACAACTGGCGTTAGACGCATGTTAACCTAGCTTGTTTGGCGCATGTACGGTACATGAAACTATGAAAGAGCGCGCATTCTGCTTGGATAATTTTTTTTGCTTTATATTTTTGTTATTATGTGGTAACATTTTAAGCTATCTTGAACTAACAGAAGCCACATCATACGGCCCCACAAAATACGCGAGTGTCTCAAGTCGTTTTGGCGAAATGCATCTTGAAGCTCCAAGTTTTTCACTTCAAAATTTTCAGGCTTTTGCTGCAACTTTGTAGCAATACTTTGACGCTGCCGTGTTTCCCATCCACTTCTCTCTTGTAGATATTGCTTTCTGTACTGCCTGTGGCCATGTGACTCATTCTCCAAAAATTCCAAACCCTTTTCACGTGTTTTGGCCTCTTTCCCTCTCTCTTTCAAGTCTTCAAGTCCAATATCTCCCCACCTGTTCTCCAGGCCGTGCCCTTTTCCAGGTAGCGGGCTAACCCCCCACCCCGCGAAGCGCTATTTTTTCTTTTTGGTTGTCACTTTCTCAAACCTGTTTTCCCTCGCGCGCAGATACGCGCTTCGCTGTTCCTCCACCTCCCTGTCTCCACCTTTCAGCTCGAGGACTTTTCTCGGAACCACAAAACCTGTGTAAAGAAAAATTACTCTCTCCCCTCCAGCCAACCCCCCCCCCCCCCCACACCATCGTCTCCACTGCTCGTCTTGGAACCGCGCGACTCATCACAAAAAGACATTCTTGACTGCACGGCGGAGCTCAACCACGTGCAAACCAACGCGACGAAAATGCATGCACACTCGAGCTAGCACCGTTCATAGTCTGCGCACGCGAAAAGCCACACTCATATATTAGGAGAGCTCCGACGCTGTTCGTACCGCCTGCAAGATCTTTTGTAAGTACTAAAACTCTTTTATCTTGATATACGTCTGGAAGTTAAAGTGGTTTTTGTAGTAAATGTTGCTTTGACTACATGCGCCTTTATTTTTTCGGCAGGAGAAGAGAGCGGGCCAAAAAGCACGAGGACGACTTCTGTGTACCCACTCTCATTGCGAAAGGGCTTGCTTGACGTCGTGCGCAGTGGAATTGTGGCCGAATGGTGAGAATTTAATTTTTCGTCTTTGGTGAGATGAACTCACTAAAGATTCACTACTTTGGCTAACAGCGGGTTTGAACTCATATGAATTGATGCATTCGGGAATATGTCCTTTACCGCTTATGCACGACGGAAATCAGAACCGCTTAATTAATATTCCACTGCAGACTAGTTGGTAAGGATATGTGTAATACTTCCGTAGTGTTTCTTTTTGCCTTCTACTGTTGCAGACTCAATAGAAAATCCGCAATAACTGGTTAAAGCTTTTGCCCAAGTTCTCTCGCAATGAAAAAGGGCATTACTCTGGACTATCAGACTAGTATTTTTGTGTGGTTTTCAAGTTGCAGTTTCGAATCCAACTATAGCATGCATGCGAAGCAACTAAGGTAAAACAAAGGTGCCCTGAGTTCCTTGCGTTCAGCGTATTTCGTCAAAAGTCGCAAGCCGCATTTTTGACCCCATTAAATAAAACTAATCAAAAATGTTGTTTTGACGTCCATGTGGAAGAGACGCTACAACCTGTGCATATTTACTGGAATAAAAAATTACCTCGCAATTTAGAGATACGAGTTATGATATTAAAACAAAATAATACATTAATCTCTTTTCAATATCACATTATTTGCTTATCTCGCATTGAATATATTTACTGGGAGTGCGACACGACGCATTAAACTAAATTAAACCATTTGGTATAAGGGAAGTTTAGTAAATTAAATTCCACTTTGTGCAACTAATGTGGGGCTGGTTCTTAAGAATAAATTAAAAATTATCCTGTAAAATATGTTGCTAGTGTCTTCACGATGACTGTGTTTCACAAAATTCGGTGTTATTTTTGTTATGTTATGTTTGTTTTTGTTCTGTGATGGCGATAATTCAACTTACCATGACATCATGCATCTCTTTGCAGGCTTGGCACTTCGTGAGGCCATCGTGCAAGAACTGGACGAGGAATTTGTTTGAATGCAGTCCAGCAGCCCCCTTGCAAGTGGAGTGCAACGATTACTTCGGATATGACTGATCAGTTCACTGGAGGACAGCTCCGTTGAGCGCTTTATGGATGCCTTAGCCGTGCCGCAGCAGCTTGCCGAGATGCTTTGTCCAACCTGATCGGCACTCACCAAACTTGAAAATAAATTGTTTTCCCACAGCCTCTGCCACCATGCTCTTGGGCCCCTTTTCTTTACTCCCTAGGGTGGCTGGTGGTAGCGCAAACCATCCTGTGTGCGCTAGAAGCGTGATTCTTGTAACTCAAAGCAATAAACGGGTCTTTTTTCTGGAATTCTTTCGCACCCTAATTTATGAATATTTGCTAGGTAGAATGTTATGTATGTACATCTATCCACAGTGCCGGTCATTGGCGAGTGGGTTAATTGCATGTGCTAGCGTTCGAAAGCTGGATGCCATTATTCGAAAGCTGGAAACCATTATTCGAAAGCTGGATGCCAATATTCGAAAGCTGGAAACCATTATTCGAAAGCTGGCTACCAATGTTTGAAAGTTGGCTACCAATGTTTGAAAGTTGGATGCCAGTATGAGACCTTTGCTGGTCCATGCTGCAGAACAAACATCGGGACTGCGTTGGCCGCTTGATCGGCCGAGCGTTGGCCCAAAACTGGCATGAAAGTAAGGCCAATGTGTAAAGTGGTAGCGCTCGGCCCAAATGCCAGTGTAGGACCGATGTTCGTGCCAAGTTTTGCCAACACTTGCGCGACGTTCGGCCAATGTTGTTGTGCTGCCTGGGACGTTATAGCGTTTTTTGCGGTCAAATAGTTCAATGTCCGCTATCTTCGAAGAAAGCCATGTTTCGGTTAGTAAGACGACAACAGCATCACACGAATCAATGATAGGATTAAGTTCATCGCGCTTGGGTAGTAAGCTTCGCATGTTGGAAAAAAGAAAAGAAAGTGAGTTGCCAGTATCGGACACCTGCCCACTGCCCCTCGCGCAGCCCTACGGCGCGTAGGTCGAGCCAGAGGTACCGTGATTTGACTGCTGATTGTGGACTGGCGAAGGAGACAATCGATCAGTCTGCTCAGCATGTGACGAAGCAGCGATACCGTGACTTGAGTTACTATCAAGAGAAGTTGGTGATGCCCGAAGATTAGCCTCCATGAAAACGCAGTCGCGAGCAGGGTTATAACTTTAGCATTTGTTCTTAATGTACAGTTTGTTGTACCTAAGCTTGTAAAATGAGTCCTGACCCTTAGCGAATTGAAGCAGCTTTTTCCTGGCCTGACGCGTTTCCAACGAGTAATCTTCACTTACGGTGATACCTTCATCTTTAAGTTTGGCTGACTGGGATAGAATTTGTTGCTTTGTTTTAAAGGAGCAGAACTTCACGATGACCGGGCGACATTTATCATCCGTAAATGTACCAATCCTATGAGTACGTTCAAACGCATCCTTCCTAAGCGCCGGACTGAAGCAGTTAGAGATAACGCTCAAAAGCTTGTCTTCCGTTCCTTCCCATGTTTCCGTTGGACTGTCACGAAAGCCAAAAAACAATAGATTGTCTCTTCGCTGCCTGTCTTCAAGCTGTGACTGACTAAGCCGCAGTTTGGCATTCTCGCTAATCAGGTTATCAGCGAGTTCGCGCAGGGTCAGCAGCTCTTGTTGAGCTTCGTCAGAAGCAGAAGCTTGAAGTAATAGAAATACTCGCACGACGGATTATTTCTTTTTGAAATGTACAGCTTTATCATTACTTTCATTGTAGATGAACAGAGCAGGTGTATTTTTCAACTGCTGATCAATGACTCGAATAAGTCATGTGCTACCATCGTTGAAAACTCCACTTCAGATAGGTCCCGCTCTTCCATATCTGATGTTTGACTTGGCATGCAGTGGTACTCGTCAGTGTATCAGAGTTTCATCTTTACATTCTAGCCACTCTTTCTTATTTTGGGGTCTTACAAACATAAGGTATGTTGTTATTCCCCCCTCCCCTGATATTTCAGCTGAAGCTACATTGTGCAATTAAGTTATAAACAGAAAATAAGGCATTCCTCAATGTAAGGTATTTTCCAACAGTAGCTCGCTTCGCGAAAATGCAGGAAACTATTCAGAATGGGATCCTTGTTTTATTTCTTTAGTCTACGCTGTCGATCTAGACCCCAGTTCTGGTGATTAGGGGCAACACGCAGAAATTGACAGTAAATTATATGCTCAGAGTCCGTGTGATCTGTAGGCTCCTGGTAGTCCTAATGACTTCCGCTTAGACGGGGCGCGAACTTTTCGTTCAGTTTCTTCGTCAGACTGCTCATGATCGAGGCTTTATGAGATCAGCCACCAGAAATTTCATTTTTCTTGCTTTTTTTCTTAAGCTGCACATCAATTCCGCGCGCCCTCCAAGACCTTCGCACGAAGGCGATCAATAGAAATTTTGAAGTCACGCACGAAAACGCGTAACATGTTCACTGCGCATGCATTAGAGTAATAGAGATACCTCTTCCACACTCGTTATCCAACTTTCTTATTTGTATTTTCAGGACTTCCCTCTGCCGCTAGCTTGGGAAATGTCTCTGTTAGAACACGAGGAAATAGAAGGGAGACCATTAAGGAATCATGAGTTCTTTTAGCAAGCCGCGTAGCTGGCTAGAAAGCTGAATAATCAGTATACTGCTCTCTCTGTTCTTTTGTGGGTGTAATTTTTTATGTCCCAAACTTCCGTTTCCGCTTTCACATCCGCCCAGGATGTCCGCAGGGTTTCTACTGCGTTTCCGGTCAGCGCAAGTCGCCTTCCAACCGGACACATCGTGCTAGCCATGGACAGCCGAAATTCTTATCGAGCTGCGATTGCTCCGCCTAGGCTTGTGTTCATGTTTTACGTGTCACACACGTGCAAATGCATGAGGAATGTGAGGTAAGAAAACTAAATGGCCGTTTTGCACTAGCACTGCCTCTATTTGGCAATTAGCAAGCGCGAGGTGTCGCACGGGGCAGACTGCGGCTCACCACTATTTGCAGTTAGCTGTCCACAGCCCGCACCACGTTGTTCCTATTCGAGGGAAGAATGTGTACTAAGCTTTCGTAGTTTTGGGGAAACGCTTTTGTGCCCCTGTATTTCACTTCACTTCACTTTATTACCTTAAAGACCCCTAGTTAGGGGGTATTACATAGGGGGTGGGTACAGATAGAATTAAACTTTATGCACAATGATGTTATTCGTTAAATATGGCAGTTATACAATTAAAAAATGAGGATGGACAGATGGTTGCAGACGCGTCGTGTAGAAGGCCGTTCCAGTCTTTGGCTTAGCGAGGAAAGAATGATGCAGCAAACGTTGTGGTATGAGTCTAGTGGACGAGAAACTTGCAGGGATGACCAAGACGGAATGAAATGCGTGCTGGAGGGCTAATGTAGGGTGGAATACGCAATGAGCTGTAAAAAAACTTATGAAATAAATACATACTGGCGATGCGACGACGACAGGCAAAGTTTGTTAGGCTCAACTCCGCTTTTAAAGATGATATGCTGATATCATATGAATAACATGAATGAATGAATCTAGTGGCTCGGTTCTGTAACGATTCTAGTGATGTTAACAAATAGATTTGGTTAGGGCTCCAAATGGGGTATGCATATTCAAGAGCTGGATAAGCTTGCTTCGCAAACAGACAAACTCGAAGACGGAAAGACAACATACTCGCCATCGAGTTTATCGCTATGTATTCTAGTATAAGTGCCGACTCTCCTAAGTTATACACTCGCACTACAGCACTTAAAGACAAAACTCAGAAGGACAGCTAATTCCATCATGCGTTGGCACTGCGATAGCACTAGATGCTGTTGACGCCTCTACCGGAAGTGAGGTCACTTGAGGCATTTTGACGTCACTTCCCTCTAAACAACTGTATGGTATCCGTATGGTGATGTCACTTCCGTCTAGCTAATGGAAATGCTCTGATCTAGTGACGTCATTCGCTCCTGCCAAAAGGTGAATTTTATGATGGAGGATGCATTTTTCCCCATGGTGCTTCTAATGATCAATAAACCCACCTGAATAACGATTAAGAGGCATTGATGTTTTCTTCAGACTTCACTGTATGCATCGTCACCGTAAAATGGTAAATATATGACCACGTAGCTGGAAGGATATAGCCGGTATTAGCGAAATGAGACTCTGTCCGCCATGTTATTTCAAGCAGCCCTTGAACCTTTGGCTGGAAGAAAATGGCTGCCCGGCGGCGTTTATTTCGCTCTCTATATTTTGGAAAACAAGGCATTCATTCTCATGACTACTTCGAAAAGGACACAGCCAGGGCTTCCAGACCTAAACACGGTTGTAGCATCAATCAATGTTTGCCTGCACAAATTCCTACAAATTTTCATTCTTCCGGGAAACATTCACCGATTGGAACGCCTTGCCGAAAGATTCACCTCTTCTCTCCAATGTCGAGAGACCTTATATATCTGGCTGTATGAATAGAAGTGATTATTTATTAGCAGAGTCATGCTGCACTTCTTTGTTTATTAGATAGTGTTGACATTTTATTCCGCACTATGTACTTTGCTTGGTAACTTTGCTTATTTATGTCAGTGTTTTATTTCTTCTGTAATCCTATTTGTAAGCACACTATCGTTGCTTATTCTAAGGCACAGTACTTAATAAGAAATGAATGTACCCTCTTCAGCTTAGACCGTTTATGTCTGCACTATGTTCTAAGTAAAATAATGCTAGAAGCTAGTCTAGGAATTTCCCGCATGACATCCTCTAATGCTGCGACTGTGGTTGCTTTCAGCACCATCAGGAAGCAAATTTTGACGCTTGAAAAAACAATGTAATAACGCAACAAAACTATCTCGCCAGAGGTACAGCAGCACTAGCAGGACAAGATGTAGTCCATGTATCCCCCATCAACGTTTGCTCAACACCGCGTCCCTATAGAGGAAACCAAGTCGCTGGTAAAGAGTTGTGTTGCAGAAACTCATCTTTTTCTTCTCCAAATATCTGTCAACGCTAGGTGGTTCAAGAGAAGTTATTTGGTCGTAGCTAGCGCTGTTTCCGTTTTATGCTCAAAATTGCAGTTTGTCTCATGTTTCATATTACATCATACTCTCTATGAAAAGGCTAGTTCTGCACAGGGTAGCATTCTAAGCGTCGTCTCACTGAGCTATTTTTTTAGGTCACCGCATTTCGCTCAAATAGCACTGCGTCTTCGAAAACACATTTTGTGCAACCAATGGAAAGAATTCTCAGACATGATTCCCATTGCTATCTTTTCATCCTTCTTTTCTTAGCCAAGATGTTTTCAGGTAGACACTGGCTGCAAAAAAAAAAACTTAATTATTTGGATAATACAATACAAAGGTTATCAACAGGGAATCATTCTGAAAAAAAAAAATTGTTCCTAGTGCATCAGAGCAGTTGTTATTTTGGGACTTTCTGTCTTCTTGGTTATTCTTGCACCTTCAAAAATGCGGTACTAATGCACAAAGCATGCATTCGCCGCTCAGGGAAGCCTAGCCTAACCCATGTATCTCGCAAGCACCGGTTTTGCAAAACCTTAGGGATTGTAGCATTCTGTGGGCGGTGTCGATGCAACCGAAAACGCGGCGAAAGCAATGGCATATAGAGCATATGCTCCCGCCTCATCTCGACGCCATACACCGGAAATTGCGTTCAGTCTTGTCCACGAGGATGGCGCTCCGTCAGCGCTCTCCAGAAGCCGACCGGACAAGCGAGATTGTGGACCATCACTCGGCTGCGGTACGACGTCGAGTGCAAGGCCTTCCTCCAGGTCCTGACCACTGGTTACGCAGCAGTTGTTTGCATGAAAAAAGTCAGGCTTGTTTGCTGAGCGTTGACCCGTTTCCGGCTCATACTTCCACCGAAAGATACATTGAACGCATCTACACATTCAGCTTTCTGATGCGAAGCGCAAGCTTCTTCCCTATAAGTATATTACACGGGCCTCTAGAATTTCGCCTGCAACGAAATTTGGCCGTCATGGCCGGGATCGAACCCGCACCTTTCGGGCCAGCAGCCGAGTGCCGTAACCACTGAGCCACCGTGGCGGGGCCTCTCATGTATTGACACGCCTGCAGCGCATAATAAATAATTAATCGGACGACCAGACCACTATAATGCCAGTAAAGGCCCGCATAAAGCTTTTTCGCGCCACAGTACACCTTTACTCTGAAGATATTTTAGAGTCGAGGGTGTTGAATTATATCATAGGTAAAATACACTTGACATAGAAACTGAAGCTCCTGGGGTAAATGGATTCGATAATGTTGAATTTTAGTGAAAACCCTAAATATTTTAATTTTATTTAAAACAAATTAAAAACCATGATTCCTTACTTGAAACATGTCTCGTTTGAAATGCTGTTGCCAACCGATCAAGGAAAAACAATTGCATAGCTCTATCCCATCTAGTAATTTTTGTATTTTTGCAAACGCTAGATTTGCGATCTAGTTACTGCGGACCCTGCTAGCTCTGGTCAAGCGCCAAATTGGCGGCCTCTGTGTGGACCAACGAGCTTCTAGGGTGTTAGCAAAGAGGTAGTGCTGTCACCATTGTTGGCCCATGATGTGCTCACTAAGTCATTTTTTTTCATGACTTTCAAGAGAGTCGTTTTCAGATTTGCTATAGATTATTTTTTTTATTACTGACCATATTCAACGCCTGAACCGTTGCTATCATAATAAAGGCTTTTGTTCATCATTCGTTTCTATGTTTTGTTCACAGATTTTTTTATTTGTCGAGCTTTTCTTCCCATACACGGACCATGCGTTTTTTTCCTGGCTGTTACAATAGAACACAAAATATGATTATAATCGATGTTTACGATATAACTGCGGACAGAAAAATTTGGGCAAGCATCAGAGATTCTGCAAGTTCTAGGATAAGCTCGTCGCTTAACCTTGCCTTCACGCAAGGTTTCTGACGAAAAAACGGGTAAGCGTAGAGCTGGCACTTAATTTTATATTTGGTTTGACTCTGTCGCTGACTGAATACGCATAGATACACAAACTGTCGTTGAATCTACACTGAAACACTCACGTGTCAGCGTGTTTGTTTGCCTATTTTTTCAATCGGGTACCTTCATGTCCAGGAGTGTGTTGCCTTATCTTTTTATGCCGTAGTTTCACCTTCTCGACTTCATGAACTCGCAGATCAGAATCTTCTCGAGGCTCCTCATATCGCTTCTCTGCACGGGGCTGCATCTACAAAACTACCCGCAGGCGTCGCTCGCGCCTACGATAGCGACGACGTTCGCTACATTTTTTGCGAGCACTGATTCTGGAGATCCATCTTTCTTACAAGGGTGGCTAGCGTCTGCGTGACAGCGCGATTGCAAGCCACGTGCAGTGTTACGCTGACGTCACAAAAACACGCCCTATTTGATGATGCGAAGCCCCTACAGGTGTGAGAAACAGGAAAGGAAATAGAGTAAGCAAATATTAGAAAGTTGAACGAGCAGAGAATCATCAAAAGATAATACAAACAGAAGACGTAATGTTTGTGCTGCGGAAGTAAAACTTGCCAACGGCAAAAATCCTAAATCTATTTAGGTGTACTTAGACGTGACAGAAGCCTTCTGCCCCTTCATCCACCCCTCCCTTGAACTGGCATTCCCTGACCTCCTTTACCTCAAGGAGCAGCATTTGGATTCTTCGCAAAACAATCGGCCTGCAGAACAAACAAAACAGTACACCATTCTATCGCTTTTGTATCTTTTTCCTAACACGCGATACGGCCTAGCTTTGGCCATTCAAGCTGTAAATAAGCCAACGAAACCTATCAGCACTCCAAAACAATTTACGACCGCCATTCAATGTGAACATTGGACGAAATAAGAATAAAGCAGAAATTAAAAGAAGAGAAAAAGACGAAAACAAGCGGACGGGAGTCGTCAAAGAAACCAAAACCGCCAGAACGATAGCGTTAAGGAACGAGAGTGCAGAATTGCTGGTGAGGGCACAGGAATAGAACGTATGGCACCATTGAGATGGCGGCTGACAATGGATTCTCTGGAGACCTTGCTGCGCCATTGAAGTGGTGGAGCACGAAGAACTGGAAGCGGGATCTTGAACCTCATCAATAATACGTCCTAAGGTAGCTGAGAGGCGGAAAGCGGCTACCACGCAGAATTTTCGATCTTCAGTTGTATTCCGGAAAAAAAGAACTAAAGCAAAAACACTTTAGTGCCAGGCTGGGAGTGAACGTACTAACGCCTCCTGATACTCGCGCTCCAGTTATTTTAGAGTCGAGAAATTGGTTGGAGGCACCAATATTACGTCAGGAAAAGGGAACTTAGCGCTATGGCGTTGAAAAAATATTTTCACTGCTACCTCCTTTTTTGTTAGACGCTAGACAGCTTTCTTCTGGAAGTAAGACTTTGTCAAGTTCACAGAGCGACGATAGGCCACAACCAGCACTGTTCCAATGTTCCCGAAAATTAAACGGAGGTCGGGAGCTATGCACGAACTGGATCGAGGTGCGCTTAGCAGCGGATGCGTAGGCGTAGAGCGGGCCATTGCTGTGCTCTTGATGTTCAGCTCATCGTCTAGTAGGAAGAGAGGACTCTACTTCGAGTGTATTTTAAGGCATGCTATAGCGGCAATTTCTTCTCAAGCTACTGGAACCTATTTTATTAATTAGTTGCATGTAATTAACGATATAAATTTTCTCTACAAAGGTGTGAGCGTGGACCTGAGAGACATTGGTCGACAGCGCACTTCCACTTACGACGGCGGCACGACAGGCAATTTCGAGTACAAAACGACTTCCTGCCAACAGGGGTGCACCTAGTTTCAGCCCTCTGCTTTGTCGCAGCAGCCTGTAAGCGGCCACTACGGTGATAATCGCTGGTCATTTCACGGTATATAGGTTCCGAGCGTGAAAATTTCTCCAGTCTTGCACCGGCATCTACACAACGACACACCAACATAGGCCAGCCGTGCTGCTCTGGTATGTATCTTAAACTGGCTCATCGAGCGTCCCTGTTGCAGCAACTGGGTGCAATTCGAGAGCAATGACCACAGGTAGCGGAGGCCCGTAATTTGTACTGAGCAGCCTAACTACCAAAAAAAAAACACGAACGCACAGGGTAGATATTTTTGTCCCTGTTATAATTAGTAGCATGTCACTAAAACTGCTCTCCTTAGAACAACTGTGTAACTGTTTATGTAACGTTATTGCAAAAGGGTAGTTGTCTGGGCTAGTCTGTACATTTCGGAGAAAAAGGTACAGCGCAAAATAGAAAGGACTAAAGAAGCGGACAGAAACAGGCGGACAGCGCCTCTTTATGTCCGCTTCATTAGTCCTATCTATTTTTAGCTGTACCTTTTCCTGCGTAAGTAACGATGTGTAGCTCAGCACCTTTGTCAGTTGTAAATGAAGCTTTCTGCAGGTGCTCAATGAAGTGCCACGGGCATGTAGGCCTGGTTCGCAGAGTAAAACCAGAAGCCTTTCCATTCTTTTTGGCTGCGATTTAGTTATACAAAAAACCCATAAACCTGCGAGAATACATCAAAATATCGAAAGGCGAAATTCACAAAGCTACAGTGAATACTAATCAAAATCTTGAAATCGCGAATCGAATATCTTCGTATTTGTCTCTTCAAACGAATTAAATAGAGCATGTTAAAAATATTGGACATGAAGGAAATATGTTATGAAGTTCTCGAATACTTTTCGACTATTTGGAACGAAGTCCATATAAGCCCACTATACTTTTGTTCGACAAATGTTTCAAAACCACGGCCCATAGAGGCTGCTTGACAAAGGGTGATTTCGTCCGTTCTTCCCTCTGCTGTAAACATGGGAACGGCTCGGCATTGGAGCTACTGGCGCTTTTCCAACTGTGGCGCTATGGGGTACGATTCCACCGTTCTGGGCGTCAGTTACTAGGGGTAATAATTTTTCCTGCCACTGTTGCGCAGTGCTTCGCTGGTTCACACAGTTGTTAAGCTGGCTTCACCTGGTACAGAGCAACTGAAGAGGCAATCTTGCTAAGTATTTCTTTATAGTGTAGCGTAATGTAATTTCCTGTGGAAGGTTTTTATTAACTAAATTATTACACTCGCGATGCTGCGTAACAAGACTTCTGAAAAAAATCTTAATGCAATAAAAACGCCCACTAGCATACGTGACCATGGTGGAAAACATCATAGCTTTCTTTAGGAGAGTGTGCGATTTTATGACGTAAAAACAAGGCTCTATTCTCTCAGCATTCTTTGCTGTTAGTTCGAAACGAAAGGGAAAAGGGAATGACGATGAAATGCCCCAAGCGGTTCATGATAGAGTTATACTCTGCATTTAATTACTTAGTTTATTACACAACAGCCTACTTGGGCTTCGAAGATGTGTAAGTTCGGAGTACTGGCGATATGGGTGCATTTTAAAATGTGCGAGCGCAAAAATTCGCCGCCGAAACAAATCCCTGCGGGAACAATATTCGTACTCTCAAAAGTACTTAACTGTAAAAGAACCCTGGTGTCGACATTATCTTAATCGATGTAAAAAATTACGGCAAAAACCGCAATCTGCCTGCGTTTGCAAGTACCATTCATGCTCTTCCATCATTTCTTTTTATTTTAACCGCGACCTCGATGTCACCCACACTTCGCGCACTTTTACGTGGGAAGCTCCCAGACACCCTTAGAGCGTGTGGGGGTAGCGGTCTCGGACTCGAAGGAGATGCCCTCGACTCAGCGTGGCAAACTCAGCGGAGACCAGCTACCAAGTGACAAGAGGTTTTTGGGCGTTCGGTGCCCAGCTTTCGCCGGTCGCAAGCCAGAGAATGGGTCGGAGCCAAAGGTTTACAAAACAAAACAAAGTTTATACAGCAAAGAGACGATACAGAGGGTTTCACAATCACTAGTACAAACGCATACAAAGTGATTAACAGAACAATGCAACTCGTGCAAAGTTAAACTCGAGAGAGAATGCAATACAAAGGCAATATTGCACCTGAAATGCACTAACACACGAGAGAGAGGTAAACAAACAAAACACAATTTGTTCACCGGGCACTGCGGCAGTCCGACGACCAGAGTTCCACGACGATGCCGTCCCGCGGACTGGCGACCGTTGCCTCGTTGGTCCGATGCTGGCCGAGTGGTGTTTTCCCGGGAGTCGAACGGGCGCGCTTCGATGAAGCTTAAACGGCGGTCCGGACTGACTGATAGCGGTCAACGTCCTTCTTTATAGGCTCGCTCTCCCGTCTGTTTGTTGTTCGCGCCCGAGTATGCGCGCACATACACGCAGCATTGGCAGTGCTGTCTCCCTTTCCTCTTCTCACCGGCCGCGCGTCCCCATTGGTCAGAGGTCGCGGGTCGCATCTCGAAGTTTCGAGCGTGTTCTTGAGTGGCGCCGACGCCGACGGGCGAGGGGGACGTGTCTTAGTGCACGCAAGGCTACGCCTTTTCCCCCCGTCAGCTGTAGAACCGCCTCGTCTGTTCCAGAGAATTCGGCGTGGATGACTCATTCCTTCGGCGCACGCCATGGCGGTGGAGAGAGAGGCACGCGCTCGGCGGGGCTTTCCCTCTTTCCCGTTGGGCTCGCGCCGGTGAGACGCCGTGCGCGCGGCGGTTTTTCTTTCTTGGTTTCTAAAATGCGCCGAACTTTGTGACACTGCCCCTTCCTTTAAGAATATTGTGTAACAATATTCACAAAACACAAAATTCGCGCGCACATGCATGCGCTCACAAAGTCAGTGGTGAATGCCAAAATACATACATCAATACCTTGATGCTTTCACATACATAACACAGTACAATAGACAGATTGCACTCCAAAACACGCCGCAGTTCGGCGGTACAATTCACGCACACATGCATGCGCTCACAACTTCAATGGCGAATGCCAAGATACATACATCAATGCAATGATGGTTCCACATACTTAACTCAATGCAATGTTCACAATGCACATAAAAACACGCCGCGATTGGGCAGTACATTAACACAAGGCTACAAACATGGAGCACGGAAATACAAGGCACACTTTCGCCTATACTTCCAAGTTCGGCCTACCCAGCGGGCTCGGAGAATTACTGTTTCCTTCACTCTTTCAGTCGCGCTTTTAATTCCCTTTCCGAGGAGGCTCCGGCTTTCCTTTCTTTCGCGGGTTGGACTCTTCTTCCGCCTCGTTCTGAAGCTTCTCTTGCGAACGCCGTTGTAGCCCAGCTTCCTATTCGTGCTGCTCTCTGTGCATCGGTTCATGCTTCGAGCTCTTCCTCTTTTCCATTGGCTAGCGCGTCTGTTGCGAACAAATTTTACGCCAGTTCGCTCATGACGGCTCCACTTCTCGTGCTTTCCTTCTTGGCGTGCGCCCGTTTCTTTGCGCTTTCGCCTCCAGACGGTGTCGTTGCTGAACGCTGGGCTTGCTCGTCTCAGCTTCTTTTTCACTTTGCTGCGATGCTCGTGCTGCTCGCTTGCATCTGACTGAGCTGTCTTCAGCTTGGTTCTCTTTCTGTCTATTCTCTTCCTCTGCTTTCTGCGAGGCCCGTCCTGTTCAATTTCACCTTTGTCGGTGGTACTCGATTCGGTTCTTTTTCTTTTTACTTCCTTCCGCATTCTCCTACGGGTCAAGCCCGGTTCACTGTCAATTGCGTCATCCGAGTTGTTCTCTCGCGATGGAGCCACTGGTTCAATTCTCTTTTCTTCTTCGATGACTGCACTTTCTTCTTCCAAGTCCTTTTTCCTTTTCTTCTTTTTCCTCTGTCTGACTTTTGCTCGAGCACAGTGCTCGGAGCACGGCTCAGGATTCTTTGGAGAATTATTGTGCTCGCTGATTCCTTCCTCAGTTGGTCACTTACTGTGCAGCCGTAAACAGGCTTTCCTTCGACTGCACCCACTCCTTCCTCAGAGGCAAAAATTTCCTCGACTTCGTCATAGGAACCAATTTCCTCGCTTTCCTCATGGTAATAGCCCTCCTCGCTGCTCGAGGGTTCGCTCGGAACGGATTCCGGGTTTTCGCTGAGTGCGCTCTCCTCAGCTATGTCTACGTCGGTGCTTTCGTTCTCAACGACATTTGACCGCTCTTCCTCACGGTCTCTACTGCAACCCTCAGGTGTGCAGCACTGTGATTTGTCGCTAGAGCTCCAGCTTTCTTCCTCATCTACAGGCGACTGCCCTAAGATGACGTCTGACTGAAGCGTCAGGTCGGCCTTTACTTCAGTGCCTACTACCTCAGCAGTAGCTACACTTTCAAATTCCTGAGCAAGGGACACTCTGGTCTGTTCTTCACTCTCTGTGGTTTTAGTTGCAGGAACAGGCTGTTCCACAACCTCACTCTCACTAGTGGAGCTAGTTACAACCTCGTCCGTGGTTGTCATCAAATTAGACTCGTTAGTCTTCCACCCGGCCTCTCCGGGGTTAAGCTCCACTGGATCCCCGACCTTCCTCGAACGCCGCATTTCAGCAAGCTTCCTCTGAAGGATTGCCATCTCTCTTTCAAAAGCCCTTTCGGCTTCTTCACGTTTCCTTTGTCTCTCTTTCTCTCTCTCTACTCGAGCCCTCTCTCTTTCCTGGTCCACCCATTCTCGCAGTTCGGCTCCGGTCATCCCCATCTGGAGACCGGCCTCTACAAGCTCCTTTAGCTCCTTTAAGCTCATGTTTGGAGACCGAACTCTACATTCAAGGCAATGAATACCTCTTCACGGTGAACCTCACTAACCGCTTCGGCGCGGCACCTCCCAATATCGCTCTGCTGCTAACACTCGTTTACGATTCGTAAACTCCTTCCGACTCTTTCTCCGTTCTCTGTGCTTGCAAACACCAAACGTCCTGTCGCGGACGCCAGAATATATTGTCACCCAGACTTCGTGCACTTTTACGTGGGAAGCTCCCAGACACCCTTAGAGCGTGTGGGGGTAGCGGTCTCGGACTCGAAGGAGATGCCCTCGACTCAGCGTGGCAAACTCAGCGGAGACCAGCTACCAAGTGACAAGAGGTTTTTGGGCGTTCGGTGCCCAGCTTTCGCCGGTCGCAAGCCAGAGAATGGGTCGGAGCCAAAGGTTTACAAAACAAAACAAAGTTTATACAGCAAAGAGACGATACAGAGGGTTTCACAATCACTAGTACAAACGCATACAAAGTGATTAACAGAACAATGCAACTCGTGCAAAGTTAAACTCGAGAGAGAATGCAATACAAAGGCAATATTGCACCTGAAATGCACTAACACACGAGAGAGAGGTAAACAAACAAAACACAATTTGTTCACCGGGCACTGCGGCAGTCCGACGACCAGAGTTCCACGACGATGCCGTCCCGCAGACTGGCGACCGTTGCCTCGTTGGTCCGATGCTGGCCGAGTGGTGTTTTCCCGGGAGTCGAACGGGCGCGCTTCGATGAAGCTTAAACGGCGGTCCGGACTGACTGATAGCGGTCAACGTCCTTCTTTATAGGCTCGCTCTCCCGTCTGTTTGTTGTTCGCGCCCGAGTATGCGCGCACATACACGCAGCATTGGCAGTGCTGTCTCCCTTTCCTCTTCTCACCGGCCGCGCGTCCCCATTGGTCAGAGGTCGCGGGTCGCATCTCGAAGTTTCGAGCGTGTTCTTGAGTGGCGCCGACGCCGACGGGCGAGGGGGACGTGTCTTAGTGCACGCAAGGCTACGCCCTTTCCCCCCGTCAGCTGTAGAACCGACTCGTCTGTTCCAGAGAATTCGGCGTGGATGACTCATTCCTTCGGCGCACGCCATGGCGGTGGAGAGAGAGGCACGCGCTCGGCGGGGCTTTCCCTCTCTCCCGTTGGGCTCGCGCCGGTGAGACGCCGTGCGCGCGGCGGTTTTTCTTTCTTGGTTTCTAAAATGCGCCGAACTTTGTGACACTCGACTTCTGCTCAGGGAAGAGAATACCTGCTTACCGCCACTTGCAGTAACGCGGAAAGTGAAATCTTGCACTTCGCCGCTTCTTTTTGCATTTTGGTGGCTGCGATTCTGTGAAGTCGGGCAACACCTTGCCTATATATTCCACTCTGCAATCCATAATACACCGTCGCAAGTTTGTTGCCTGTCTTTCTTCATCGCCCTTACCTGGCTGTGCGCTTAAACTTGCATATCATGTCTTACCAACACACCCAAACTGCAACGTTTCTGCGGAATAATCTTTGATTATTCAATTCCTGTAGCGGCGTATACTGGGTGACTTCGGAGGTCCACCACTGCATTTTGTGTGCTAGGGCAGAAATTGAGAGCATGACAACGACATATATAAAGCTACACCCGGTAAGATAAGGATAGGCAAAGGTTACGCATTTAATGGTTTTAGCGTGGTGATTATGAGCCCAATGATTGTTATTAACTGTGACGGAATGGTACATATCTGGTGCGCTTTCCTCAACTGCTGCTCATTAAGCGGCGACAAGACATAGGTAATAAAAAGTCGAATAAAAACAGCTACAGTAAAGACGCGAGACGAGACGTGGTTAATCGCGGGGGAGCTTCCAGAGCAAAACACTTTTCTGCCTTTTTTCTTTTCCTCCATACGATCTTTTAAGCTTCGATGAAATGTTAATGAACACCTCCCCGATGGCTGTGCCACTCAGATCTCATTATCGAGGCATTAATCTCTGCCCCTCGCTCCTCGCCACTTTGCTTTTCGAAAGCGGGTGGTAGGAGAACTTCACATGGCACATCCGTATCGAAGTGACACGATTTAATGGGCGTCACTTTGCACTCTCTGCGAGAGCGCAGTTTTCGGATGTGCAAGAAATGGCCCAAAGTCGTTAAGCCACAGTTTCGAAAAAAACTACGCTTTTCAAATGATAAAAACTGCTACGGCTATCAGCAAGAATTTTAGTCGCAATTAATCGCCTACCAATAATAGTCAAGGAGTTAACTGTTGGAACTTAATTATTTTCATTACTAGCTCTATGCTTCGCCTGCTTCTTGACGGCCGGTATTATTATGCCGGAAAAAGCTTCCCTTTACCGGCAGAAACCTATTTTTAAAATTAATTGCGGGTTTCCCAGAAACACTTGGCAATTCTATAAATGTTTGCAAGACAGTATTAGTAAAATAAAAAAACTTTCTGAATTATCGACTTGTCATGAACACGTTTAAATTACTTGAGGCCATTCAGAACGCAACAAAGAGTGCCCTTTCTTTGATAAGTCTGCATTGAACCATAACTATTTTGTTTTGTAGCTCTCTTGCGCGGATTTCCCCTGAGGCTTACTGATCTGGCTTTTCTGTTCTATATTTAATGAGAAGCTCAGCTCCTTACACAGTCATGACTTCACTGGTTAGATTCTCTTCTTTCATTCGTCTTGCCCAGTCTCTTGGATCATTCTCTGACCTCGCAAGAGGGGTTTGCTTTCCTGTGGCGTGTGTCCGGCTCCGTCCGGGGGAACAGCTTGTGTGTCCTCCATCTCGTTGAAAAGTTCCAACGTACTATCGGGGACAAAAGTGATGTACTCCACGCGGCGGGAGCCGGAGCAACAGAAAACTGCGTTGCAACGCCGTCTGGAGGCCGCATCTGGGATCGAGACATCCAATGAGTGACATTTATTATCAGCAGGCGTGTGGCTTAGCTCGTTTTAAAGTTTCCTGCTTTAGCTGGGCAAAATGACGCAGTTTTTTGTTGCTCCGACTCCCGCCGCATGGGGTATACCACTTTTGTCCACGATAGAACATCACAAAGCTTGCTGCATTTTATTCTAGATTAGAATAATCTGACATTCAAAACCATATGAAATTGAGCCTGTAACCAGAATTGCCCCTGTAGAGCAAACACGGAGGGCATTTCGGAAGTTACCGAGACAGCTGTTTTTTCAATTTCATTCTAGATATTTTACCTTTGTTCGTTTCGGTCCGGGAATTCTTTCGCTTGCTAAATACTATTGAATCAAGCATGACGACACCCATGCATACCACATTCTGACATTTAGGGCAGCGAACATAAACCGCAGAACACGAAGAAAACACAAGAATTTCGTCCATCGAGCGTCATGCTCATGCCATTGTATTGCTTAGCCACCTTTGCGTCAACTTGAAATAAGACGCACAATTGCTTTCCTCCTATGCCCATGAGTGCTAGAAGAACACAGTTCTTCGACAGAGGGCTGCTGGATCAACAATGTTATTTTTAATTGTCCAAGAGCAACAATATCGGCTCCTGCTACAATAAATGCTGAACAGAGTCATTAATGGGCGCCAGATCTCGAAAGCCATGTGATGCACTTCCTTCAGGATGTAAAAGCTAGAAGTACTATAGACCAGAATCCAGAGCCGCTCCTGGGCACGGCCATTTCCCGCCGACTGGTGCGCCGCGGTGCGGGCGTTTCTTTGGGGACTGCGGGGCTGCGGCAGCTCCGCGGCCGCGCCTGCATATAGCCGCGCTTCGGGCGCTAAAGAAACATTGCCGAGCATACTTCCGCTGCGTGGCTGTGTTGCTGGAAGTATTCACGTTATCAAAGGGAGCACATTGATGCGTTTTAATGACATTTAGTTTGACATTCACGTGAATTGTGCTGACGCTTAGAACGCGCTCGTGCTTATATCGCTACGGTCTTGGTGCTCCACTGCAAAAAAAAACTTTTTTTCAATATCAAGATTAGGTGTGCGGCTAGCATGCAGTTCCAATTCCCATGCACTCTTAATCCTTCGGCCATAAAGTACCACCGACAAACGGGGCTTTCTTGTCGCATGCGTGGTGTGCCAGTTTATCAACAAATTACCGCTGTGAGCTTAACTGAGTCGCAGCGCCAACAAACAATAAAATTTGTCATGGTTTCTGCAACCTGGTGCATAAAAACGTACTTTTGCTCAAATTATCAAAGCTTGAATAGACATTAGCAGCGAATGCAGCTTTCACGAATTCTGAGGTCCGAAGTCGCGTTCATTTTATTCGGTAGCTCTCGCCGCGTGTGGCAGCATTGCGTAGGCGTTTGGCTAAGAGTGAATGAATGTATTAAAATCGTGCATATTTTCCTATGATTAAGGTAGATAGCAAAATCAGAAAGACGCTACGGTAAACCCTTTACCCCCCCCCCCCCCCCCCCCCTGATCCCTATGACATGCGTGCGGAAAGAGCAACTGAAATCGTTAGCGGTCGTGCTTACAATCCTGTGCATGAAATGTGTTTAATGGGAACTAGAGCAAGCTCAGCGCAAGGAGGTAATCGAAAACACGCGCTTCGTCGGGACAACCTTCAGTCTGCAGCTCGCCTATCCAGTTACTACACCACTGAATCAAATCAATAAATCCACATTCCTGTGCCTAAAATTATTATAGGTGATAGCGCACGTAAAAGAGGGCAACAAACGACACGCCAGCGCAGAAATCTGCTTAGAAGTGCCGGTTTCCAGTCCGTACGCTACCTGGCCGACTACTCCGCGGGAAAAATCCTTGCTGTTTGCAATACCATTCCAGAATTTCCCTGAGCAGCGCCGCCGCACCAGCGGCTCGGAGGAGCAGCGTCGCCGCTGCGGTGCCAGCGTTTAGAATCCTGAGCCAGCAGAATATCATAATTGAAAACGTAGCGTGAAAAACGAGACACAAAAAAGGTGAAGACAGGACACGAGCGCTAATCATCAATATCAATATCATCATGGTGGGCACAAACAACGAGACAGACGCGCACTACCTCGCCGCACTTATATTCAAATGAACGAAAAAAAAAACTCGAAGATGTCACGTTAACGGCTAACTGCGCGCAAGATAACCGCAGTACTGTCTGGTAGAGGGAAAATGTGAGTAGTGACGCACAGCACACACCCTCATACGTTATGATGAAGCACTACAACGACAGAAGCGAACACGTAAACATGCATTCTACGCGCGGCGCCGGCGCATCCCGCAGTCCATCGGGCCGCGCGCGCCGATAGATGGCGACTGGTGTCGAGAGTGGGGCTCGCCAGCAGTCTGCGTGTGAGGGTAAAAGAATCTGGTCTATAAGGGACAAAAGCAATTGATCTACCTTTAAGTTCTGAACCATGCCGCACAGTGATCGTGCGTCAGTGTGCCCCTCTCGGCAGTAGAAGTGCATTGTCAGGTGGAGCCCGCATGACGTGAAGCATGGTTGGTGATTTGGAGGGCTGCTCCGTCACTTTTGTTCCCTATAGTACTCAAGCACGTCGACAGTAGCGGAGTGGAAAGCTGGGCTAGTTGGTGATGGTACCTGACATTCAAAAATATAAGCATTAAAAGAAAGTCAAGCGAAACAAGGCAAATGGCATATGCACTGAGCATGACAGCACCTGTTTTCTTTTGCATTTTTTTCTCAATTTTCTTTCGCTTTGAGCGCTGTTTTTTTTTTGTTAATCAGACTGAGTTATTTTAAATTCCGCGGAGCTCAGAATTAATAACTTCAAGCTCTGAATGCTGAAGAATGTATTAAATTATCCTGTCCCTTATCTGGTTATCTTAGTTATTGAGAAGACCGGTAAGTCACACAGGAAACAGAGTCTCCACTGAAGATCCGCCCGGCGAATCTTGCCTTCCTGACAAGGCGAGGGGCTGTTACTCAAACTGCAGATCCACCGATAGCAGCGGCTGAAAAGCTGTAGAAAGATAGTCATTAAGAGGTTCGCTCATAGTAAATACTGGAGGTAAAATTTTATTTCGCTGTAATGACAACGGAGTGGGGCGTGTATGATACCCAAATGGCGCTGTTAAATCGTTACTTAATTATACAAAAGTAGGCTGCTATCCACCTTCTCCTACGATGCACAAAGTAATCTTTCGCAGGGGACGTTGTCAGGTTGAAATGCGACATCAGCGACCGGGGAAGAGGATATAAGTCGACTTCCCCAGGGGCCTTCAGATGCACTTCACAGCAAGAAAACATCTATGCGGCTCCTCTATTCCACACATACTGTGTTTCCGGCTTACCCTCTTGTGGAGCTGCCTCAGTGCTTTTCCACAGTGATATTTTTACGTGTCAATGCCAGCAGTCGACGTTTCTGGTAGCGCCAAGTGTGCATCATTATTTCTGCGGAAGACCTTCCCTACCGTGTTCCGGCTAAGCTTAATAAATGACAAGCTGGGCTTCAGCTGTTTTATATGCGCATGTGAACCAGCCTAAACACTTCCTCGTAATCCATTAATATCAGTGCACTGCTGAAATACCGAAAACAGAAAAAGTGTCAACTTGACAGGACCACTTTTAGACGTCGGTGCGAGATTTGTAGTGCAGTCTTCAAAAAAAAAAAAGAAAGAAGGAAATTTTTTTTTTTATCAAACAGAGGTGCAATGCCAACACAGGTGAACGCAGCTTATGATGCCATGGTTATAGAATATAGAATATTGAGAAAACACGTGTGCGTGTTCCTCTGCACAATGAAAATCCTCCTTTGCTCATTCATCACTACACATAAAAGAGCTCCTCTAAGAAAGCTTAACAATGACGTTCAGATCATGTTGACGTTCGCTTGCATTCCTAGTAACGTGCGTATGGCAATAACGGGGGTAGCTTAACCTTAGCGTGCATTTTATCATTATGAGCGAATGGTGAACAATTTGGCAAAGATAATTTTATCTCCTGCTTTTTACCGCGATAAAAGCTCCCGTTCAGCAGAGAACCCAGCAGCAGCGGCGCCGACGGCGTGCGATAAAATGTGATAAAATTCGGATTGGCCGAAAACATAGTCGCGCCACTCTAGGAGCGGAATATTTGAAAACTGATTAAAACATACCAGAATTGTGAATATGAGGTCGCAACATGAAGGGAATAAACTCGGTGTCTCTTGGATCTCGAGTCAGACACGCTGCCTTTCATTTTTTGCTGATGTCAAAAACAAAAACAAAATTAAGCCCTTATTCGTGCATAGCGAGCACCAACTATATTTTAGCAGTCAAAGCAAAAAAAAAAACGGCGTTTTGTAGGAAAGGCGATTGCTCACTTGTGATTAGCGTTTTCCCTCGCCAGAGTGAAGCACAAGATTCGCAACTTAGCGAAGGGTGAATGAAGTGGGTTGCGAAGCCGGGGATCGAGTGTTGTCTAGAACCAAGTGCCAGCAGCATTCGGTGGCGGCGCGTGACCGAAGCGGAATTATGAATTCAGTAGACAAACTTAACAGAAACCAAAATTACTATCTTATATCAAAGCGATAAGTTTAAAGGGCTACTGCAGCACTTTTTGAGAATTTCACGATATTCAAGGATTCACATCTATATAGGCTGTAGGTAAAGCATGCCATGTGTTTTTGCACTAGCATGTAAAATAGTGACGTAGTCGACGATTGAATTTGGCGCGTCTTCTCAATACACCGGAGGAGTGCGGGGAAACTCAATTTGACGTCACGGAAAGTATGATTTCAAATTACCGCTGTCGTCAGCCACACTCTGCCCTGACTCGATAGAGACCAAACAACTCACGGCACGGTTTGCCTTTGGTGGCGTTGTTTTTTTTCCTTCAAAGCAGGCGTTTGTGTGTTGCAAATGTACCGATACCTTCGATGACGTCATCATGCCTAGCGTTGTGCGCTGTGGTGAAGCTTGAAGGGCATCCGGATTTTAATTGGTGATTACTTCACTATTTCAAGCGCTAGCTCAAAAAGACTTCGCATGCTTTATCTGCAAGTTTCACACATTCGACCCTCTTAAGCTCGTTGATTTCTAAAACCTATGCAGTTTCCCTTTAAGGTTCGTGTTCAGCGGAAAATGCGGTGCCCCGTCTGCGGCATTCGACGTTTATTCGTGAAACTTCAGATTGGTCGATAAGATTTGACGTCACAAATGGAGTGGCAGAATTGGAAGTTAATAAAACATTACACAAATTATGATTACAAGGTTGCAACATGGTTCAAGCGTAATTACGACATTTAGGTATATAATATAAATTGCGATAAAACAAAAACGCAGTAATTATTGTGGAAATGACCTCCTCATCCATGGATTGCAAGTCAGACACGCTGACCATATGCTACGAGGCAGGTAGAATGTGTGTAACCAGAGAATGTGTGTGATTAGAGAGACTAATTGAGGGATTTGTAATTTAGCTGGCAGCAATGTGCATGTCGGTGAAGCGTGAGTGTACGTGAACGAGTGTATGCCTGTGTCGCCTGACATTGATGTGCATAATGATATGGTAACATTATTAGAGCACGTGATCGGGTAATATGATAATGAGATCAAGTGGAGTCGCGATGCGACTTATTGACTCCATCGCCTCATACCCCTGAAGCCGTAGCTTAGGCGTCCTCGAAAATTTTTTGGGCTTCTTAACCACACAAAACACCGTACTGGTTTCTGGAATTTAAAATTTTTGTTCGTGGAAAGTGGAATGTTTTTTTTTACACAAAACTACTGCCTGTGCTTCGTCTTCTCAAAGCAGTGGCACTACTTGCCTGTTTTGGCCGGCCTGAGTATAGCACGCGACTGCTTTGCGTGCGGTTCTCACTGTGGATCAGCTTTTCTTTCACATGCTCGCTTACTTATTGCTCTTGTGCTCCGTTCTAGTATGCTACATCCGCGATTTTCTTCGTGCGTTACAAGTCGCAGCTCCAGTGGTACGTCCGAGGCTCTTGAACTTGAAATGCTTGACGCGGTTTCGGAAGAAGAGTGCATAGCAGACGAACAAGTGGTGTTCTATAGGAAAGCACAGAAGTGAAAACTGTTCTGTTGGCATCACAATACGAAGGTGCGGTATTAAATTCACTCTAGCACTATATTGGCACTGCAGTGCCGTTATCAATGGCTGCATATAGAAGCCACAAAATTGCTTTATAACACTTCTCTGGTAAGTGCCTGGCGTAAGCTTCGGATTACCACTTGATAGTTTGTACGAAAGAGCGTGTCCTGTAGTGAAATCTCCTCATTTGCTGGAACGTGAAATAGCACGGAATGATCATGCGTGGTATTTATTCAACCGCGCGATATAATACGTGAGAAATATTTGTGTTCGTTGCAATGAAATGCAAGAATACTTTTTTTTTTCGAGAAATGTGCCATGATGCATAAGAATCAACATGCAGTTGGGCCTTCTTCAATAGCTAAGGTGTGGCGCACAGATATTGCATGGTGTGGCGTCTCTGTGAATTGATGTATGTTTTGATTTATATCTCTCTATATATTTGGGAACAGATTAATGCATGAAGAAATGTTTAACGCTGTATCTCTAAAACCTGAATGACGCCTTCTTTGAACTTTCACGCCACTTGCATGTTACTGCTGGCAACCGCGAGCGAGAAATTCTTGTGCACAACTTACCATATAGTTTTTTTTTTTCATTAATAATGCTGTTTTGTTGCACTTTTATTGTAAATTACAGAAAAAAAAATGAAATATGCAATTATCTGCTTGCTTTGCAGCATTTAGATGCTGATATACTTTCTGTTTTTGCGTTCGGCATGCAACAGTCTTTAATGAGGTCAATGAAATCTTCTTAGCAACCCTCGGAGAAATTGCTTACTCTATGTCTACAGTCTCAGCATTGGTATATCCGGTTGTTATCCCGTACCTTGATTTGCTTTGTTGTTCTGTCAGTGCTTGATTGTATGTTTCATAATGTCTGTGTACCTTCCGATCGTATTTCATGACTGTCATTATGACTACGACCACTGCAGGGCAAAGGCCTCTCCCGTATCTGTCCAATTAGCCCGGTTCATGGCCAGGTGCGGCCGCCCTAACCCCGCGAACTTCTTAATCTCATTCGTCCACCTAACTCTCTGCCTCCTCCTGCTACGCTTGCTTTCTCTTGGAATCCACATCGTTAGTTTTAAGGACCAGCGTTATCTTGCCTTCGCATTACACGCCCTGCCCAAGCGCATTTCTTCCTCATGATTTCTACTAGGATATCATTCGCCCGCATTTATTCTTCACCCACTCTCCCCCCTTCCTATCTCTAAGCATCACACCTTTTATTTTTCTTTCCATAGCTCGCTGCGTTGTCCTCACTTAAGCTAAATCCTCTTCTTTAGCCTCCAACTTTCTGCCGATAGGTGAGTGCCGATAAGATACAGCTGTTGGATACTCTTCTGTTGAGCGATATTGTAAACTGCCATCCATGATCTGAGAGAACCTGTCATATGCGCTCCACCTCGTTCTTATTCTTCTAGTTATTTCCCTCTCGTAATCTGGATCAGCAGCCACTACCTGCCCTAAGCCCACATATTCCCTTACCACTTCCAGCACTTCGCTACCAATTGTGAACCGCTGTTCCTTTCAAAAGCCACTCCCAACTTTTTTTCTGGTGATATTTCTAAATACAGTAATTTGACAAGAACGTGTTTTGCTGCGGTGCATCTCCAACAAATAATCGGCGCTTTTTACTCATTGTCGGCCGGAGGGGGGGGGGGGGGGGGGGGGGGGGGGTATTTGCATATTGCGGGAACTTGTGGCATAAGCGCGAATCTATTTTCGGGACAGATTTACGCTCATCACCGTCTTGTACACAATTGCTGTTTTTTTAGCGTGCTGCTGCACAAAACTCTGGACAGTTCTGATGACAGGTGAGCAGAGCTGACCGGTTTGGGTTGGACAAGCCCGTATCAGGAAAGCGTAAAAACAAGCGCACCTCGTTCTGGGACCTAGAAACAAGCGCACGAAAAGAAATTTAAAGATATGAAAACTGGGACAGAGAGAACTTAAGATCAAAACTGTAAATGATCCTAAAAGGCGGCCCTACAACTAAAAATTACGGCCAAATACACCTAGATTTGCAATGCGAAACTAGCCGGGATCGACTGCGATTGGTCTCACCCCGTTTTCTTCTCGAGCGAACATATATGCGGCCCACCATTGGTCGCCTAGCCTGCATGGTTGCATACTACATAATTTTTTGTGGTCCTCCTGTACTTTATGATTTCCGTCATCTATTGGGTGGCACAATGGGACGTACTTCAGCGCAGAAACACGCGATAAGAAAGAGCACTAAGACGCAGCGCATTGGCTAGCATCATGATAACATAGTAGGGCGTCTATTCAATATTTTCCGGCAATGCACTCATCTGTATAGTGTTATTTGCGGAAACATTTATAGCATTTTGATGTTTTGTACTCTTGTTAGCCTTGCGGCTTTTAATTTTTTCAGAGATCTTGCCAGTGGCTGGTTTGCATTAGCCTTGGCGTAGGATTCTTTTCGAGAGAAGTGAAGGAAAGTTTCCAGATTCGGCGTCACACTTTTTATTTCTCCCTTTCTCCCTGCTTCCGCAAAATTAAATAAACAAGCACCGCGCGACAGATAAATGACGACAAAATATAGGTGAGCGAATGGTATAACTACAGTAAGGAAAAAGTTTGAATGGTTTCCATTCTACGACAGTCGTGTATTGCTGCTGTCGTCCTACACGACATTCGCCATGCATGGTTTGTCAACGCGTGCCTGCTGATAGAACTTTAGCGTTGACTGTTTAATGACCATTCCCTCCAGCCCCCCCCCCCCCCCCTCCAAAAAAAAAAAAAGATTATAAGATGTATTCCGCCTGGGTTGACCGCTCGTGCTGGTATTAACTTAAACTAGGTTTGGTGCGTGCCAGACAGCACTAACAGATGTGTGGCCTGGAATTCCTTTAGTGAAGACGTCATATTTTGGGGTTTACTTTCAGCGATGTAGTCTATACCTTTGCCACTTTAATGTACTTAATTACTGGCGGGCTGAGTGCAGGTTCAGCAAAAAAAAAGATTCTGTCCGGATCATTTTGAATACGCACGAAAAAACTAAAACCAGGCGCGTTCTGTCGTCTATAGACCAGCGGATTTCGTAGAGGTTTCGTTCAACAGCATAACCCATTTAATGTCCAATGCCAAAGATGATTTTTTGCCATATCATCAGTTGGATCCGTGTGTAAGAACTGTCATAGAAAAACAAGGGCAGTAATGCCGCGGCATATGTGTCAGAAATAAAATCATCCAGGGGGTTTATAAAATTCATACTACTGTGGCACCACTAGGACAGGGACGGAGACAGGTTTATAAAACCCTTTTGAGGTTTATTGAGGAAAAGAGGTTTATTGAGGTTTTGAGGAAAAGAACCGTCAAATGCAATATACGTGTTTTTTGCGAATTGTTCTGCGAAGTATTTTGTGAAGTTTACATTCCTCTTTCTTCGTATAGCATGGAGCAATCTAGTTTATAATGCAGTATACGAAATCCAAACCTAGTCTGGCAGAGCTCCAATAGTACACAGAGTTTATAATGCAGGTGCTGGAGAAGCATATGACGGAGAGAAATCCTGCGCATGCATGGTTGGTGGACAGTTACTGTGCTGTAGATAAATGTCTTGGATCTATTCAATCTTTATCTCTCCGCTAAAGAATGGCCTTGCATATTCAAGTGGCTTGACCTCAAATTTAACAAAAAAGCCCCCACTTGGCTTCCGGGTTCGAGAACCAATGCAACTAAAAAAAATAAACTTTTTGGTGCCGCTCCTCAAAACCATTCTCCCGACCAGTAATAAACTACCAAAACCATTGCGCTTTGCAGTTTCTACGCAACTTAATTGCTTTAGTCTTTTCTTCTTTTGATGATGGCCTAGGGAACCTGAGTGCTGTTTGTTCTCTTTTCTGCACAAGAAATGGCACAGCGTGGGAGGGTGCCCTCGTAATTTATATAGAAGCGGAGATTTCAATTGACCCAACTTTTGACGTCGCCTTCGATGCTTGCGCATAGTTATTAGTGGGTCGGCCCATAATTGCGGGCTACATCCGTCTCATGGTCGAGTTTAAAGAAAAGAAAAGATAAATCGCGACCACTGCTTTCTCTGTGTTTGCAAAGAGGAGGGCCCTCTCATCTCGTCTTCTTGCGTTCGTTGTGTTAATTCGTGCCTACAGTGCGGGCGCTTCACCGTTCGTGCCTTCAGCTTGTATGCTAGTCCTCCATGCCCTCTTTATCTTTCTTTTTCTTTTACGTACCCTTAAGGGTTAATAGTTTATGGTTTATGGGGGTTTAACGTCGCAAAGCGACTAAGGCTATGAGAGACGCCGTAGTGCCTGTAACTTTACCAGATGTGTGAGCGCGTACTCTGTAAGAACTGCTTTGCTTTTACTGCGTACAATAAAAAGCTTATTTGCACGGCGCTAAGGATAAGATGGCTTGTGGTAAAGTTCGCCGTGGCGCGAAGAGAAGCGCTTTTTTTTTCACTCTTTAAAGCAGTAAAGAATATTATTTAATGTCTTGGTGATATCTGAATCATGTTGCTCGGTAACAACAGACCGTTCTTGTTCTGGATTGCAAATGTGCCATATAATACAGTATGCAAAAGAAATGTTAGGAAGAAAACAGGTAATGTCAGAGGGAAACCGAAGAGGTTTTTGAATTCGACGAGCTTTAGTGGATCAAAAGTGTAAAACTTCCTGGCAGAGCATGTGAAACCATTTTGTGCTAGCATAAAAATAGTTATGTAATTGCCGGTTAAAGCCGTGCTGTCGTTCAGGCTTCTCAGTAGGACACATTGCCCTGTTTGGAGCCCGATGATGACGTCATATACGGCGGCCTTTTATTTTCCACCCAGAAACGCTCGCTCGAGATAAAGAAACAAAACCAACGCTACCGAAGGCAAAGAGCGGGGAATATCATTTGGCGGCATCCGATGCCACAGGATGTGGGCTTAGGAAGCGAGGATATAAAATCTAGCAAGAGGTTATGTATTCGCTGATTTTCTCCGCACTGTCCAAACGTGTTGAAGAAAAACGTAAACATCGCTGCGTAGCTAATCGAAGATTATTTGAGTATTACGATTTCAAATCAATGCGAAGAAAAACTTAGCATGTTTTCAAGCCTCATAGATTTGAATTTCTGAGTTCTAGTAAAATTCTCAAAGCCCTTCCAGCTCCCTTTTAAACGGCCTGTCAAATGTACGAGAGCCATGGCACCATAATCGTTCTCGCGATCAGAACTAGAAAACTGTCTACTGGCAAAGCCTCCACAGCTCATATTCTATTTATTCAACGGTAGTTGAAAGCAAAGAAATTTACAAAAAAAATTATAAACGGAAATATCAATCCTCTTGATTGACAAGAAGAGGCGAAGAAAGCAACAACTGAAAGCAAACGACTCACGACGCTGTAGCCTCTATGCGCACTATTAACATTTCACAAGTGTTAGCATTGAAGAGCAGCTAAATACTGCGCTTGCGCTTATCTCTAAGTGGCTTATAAGCTTCCCTACAGCCTTCGCTATACTTTCGTAGCCATAGACGAAAGTGTACAGTGTTACAATTCTGTGCTCGTGTCATTTTGGCTTTGAACAGGTGAGATATCGGAGAAGTAAAAAAAGCACTAAGCTTCTGGGGGCCAATGAAATTCACTGCCGATTCAAAAAAAAAAAATTCGAGCGCTCTTTTTCCCTCACGCATGCATTACTAAAAGCTGCCAAACCAGGAGAGGCATGAAGTCAAACGGTCAGAAACAATACGATGATTTCAAAACACAAAGGTGGAAACATGAGCTGACACATCAAACTGCACCCCGCGCAGTACTCGGTCATGGTACAGGCCGTTTGGAAAAAAAAGTCGCTGCGAGGAAGCGGCTGTCCGTTTTTGAGAACAATATTTCACCAGCCACTTGTTGGCCGCAGCTTCCTTTCTACTAGCCCAACTAGCGTTATTCACCTCTTTCCCTTGCAGGCTTTTCTAGTGTCAGAAAATTGCTTAGGCATTATTTATCCTCAGACATAAACAGTGCCTGTAACGTAAGGCATAAGCGCATACCGAAGCAACATGGTGTCTCTGGAACTGACATACTTCCGGCCACTCTCTCTGGAGTGAAATGCGAATTTACTTTTCAAAGCTACTATCGCAGTGAAAAGAAATGCGAACAGCTTGGCGTTTATGCGCTCCACTATTCGAACTTCTTTTCATCGCGCTTTTGCCTGGGTGTTAAGAAAAAGATGTTACAAACGTGCTACAGTGTATCATGGGCGAATTTAGCGTCTTTTTGCTACCACCGAAGTAAAATCCTAGTGAAACAAAGTGCGAACAGCGGAGCGCGTAGGCTTCGCACTGTTCGCGTTTCTTTTTATCGTGACAGTACACATGGACTCTGGGAAAATCCGGAGAGCAGGACTCCGTATTAATTTCGTCCACCTAGGCTCTTTTCCCGTCCACTAACACCGTGTAGCACACAGGTGATCACATAACATTAACGTCGTTGCCGCTCCTGCGGCAACAATATGTTGTCGTGTTTTCGAAAGACAATAAATACCAAAAACAAGAGCAGAAGCGACAAATAGCTGACGTTAAGTTTTGCCTTTTGGCCAGCGAAAGTGAGCAGCGAAAACAATTTGGGTACACTATTTAGTCACCTTTTTCTTGCATTCCGCTGTACACTTTTCAGCCGTGGGGGCCTTATAACTTGACAGAATTGCCCAGTAATTGGTGTTGTTGAATCTTTATTCTGCCCGTAAATGCTAACATCGGATAAAGAGGCGACCTAAACCAAACTCGTTCTCGCCCCAAATGCTTGTACAAATACGCACAATTGAGGGATGGAAACTTAATTTAACATATTCTAATTAAGGTTTCACCACAGAAATATCCCACTAAGAGTACAAGAAAAATTTAACCTGGCAGGCGGCGAATAGAGCCTAACAGCGTTTGCAACTGCAGCAGCTAGAACGACGCTAATAAAACTCCTACTTCACAGTTGCGCTGCTAAGCATACGATGCAAAAATTGTCATTAAACCGAATTCTGTGTAAATTAACCTACAAACTGAAAATGAGCATGTCAGAAACAGCGAAGACGCAATCGTGCATCCTCAGTAGAGATGAGGTGCGGGGTAATAAATTCTCAATAAACCTAGTATTTATGTAAACTTCCGTTCCCAGTGGTAACGAGCCATCTTGTTTGCCGCCTTGGCTTATTACTCAATAATTTGGTTGGAATTTTCCCGCAGAACACAGTATTTTAATCAGCGTCGCAATGAACGAATAGTTTTTTCGGTGCTGAATGTTTTCAAACTATATCAAATGAGCAGTAAGTCAGAAAAAGAAGTTTCGCGTGAAAACGGCAATGTTAGGAGCAAATACGTTAGCAAAGAATAAATGAACGTAATAAGGGCGGCCCCGGCTAACGCGAGCAGGCCGGTAGAAAATTAAAAAAATCCTTGGATACAAAATGAAAGCGCAGGCTCTGGGACAGGGAGTGAGTCACCGTGAACTCCGCGCAGGCGTCAGTTCTGACACTTCCCAGGCCACAACGAACGCACCCGCACAGGATGGCGACCACCCCACACGCGGTGTTCTGGCCGAGTTTCTCAACCCCGCCGGAGCCGTTAACATGATTAATCTCTAATTGGCCCAATTATAAAGACGTGCTTCGAAGCGGGGCACTATGGGAAGGGAACGCCGTTCTCTTAGTCTTTCTTCTCTCCCTTTCTCTCAAGTTGCTTCCTTCATCAGTTGATCAAAGGTGCCTACATGCTCAGCCATGCGAGGTGATGTACAAACGTGCAAGCGCAGCTCACAACCCACACGTACCCTGCGCCCATATGCACGTTCTGAACGCACGCGCGAGGTCTTAGTAGATGGCAACTTAAGCCCACTTCACTCTGCCTTTTGTAAGCGCTTGATCGTTGTTCACATGCGTGCTGTCAAAGCCGCATTTGTAAGCGCGTAACCTGGTGTGCAGATATATTTCAGGTGTGCAAGAAAAGCCCGCCCCAAATTAAAAATATAGAGTTTTTGAGGTAAGTGCTACAGAGCAATACCAGTGTTGGCAGCCGCCAAAAAGTACCATCATGTTAACTAGAAAAGTCATTAACTAAATTCTAAAAGTAAATTTTTCACTTCTTACCGATCGGCACGACATTACAATTAGATTTCCGGCCGGCCATTAGTAATGGCCATATCAGTTTTGAAAACTCGATTAACCGTCCGCCGTGGCTAAGCAACTATGGGCCACTTCTGACGCCATTCGAAAAACGCGTGCATGCGGAGAGCACAAAGCTCCAGTGAACTACCCCATCGCGTGCTCCAGTGAACTCTCTCATGTTCACAGAGCCTACAGTGTCCATGGTAGAGTTGAGATCAAGGTGTTCTGCTACCACCAGGCAGCTATGCCTGTTCATTTGATCGGTTTTGCTGGCTTTCTTCTTGAAACAGTTCGGAAGTTGTGGGCTGAAACCATATGGTGCTTTTGATGGCTGCGAATATAAGACAAAAAGTATAAAATTATACTTAATTAGAAAAACTTTCAATCACACACTGATGCACCTTGTAAGTGCCAGAATCCTGTGGAACCTCCAATGCTTGTAAAAACGCGTGTCCTTAATTCACTGATTCCTGCACTCCAATAGCCATATTGATATCTATATCCCCACAGGGAGTGCTTCGATTATACAAAGTATGCTCGCTTAGCATAATGCTGGTTTTTCTGACGCTCTGATTTGAAACGAAAAAAAACGAGCAACGTTTTCCAAAGCTGCTAATTTCGAAAAAGTACAATAGCTCACTTTTACCTCAAAGATATTTTTCTTTATAGTCCAATTCTTTTAATACTCTTAGCTTTTTGACGGATTCACGCAGAATGTGAAGTTGTGAACGTTTTCCGTCGTCACTAGGTGCGTGTAGCACTCTTAAATCGCCTTCCAGCAGTTTGCGTCGGTGCGCACCGCACTTTGCTATTTAAACTCCAGAAACGGGCCAGTTGAATTCGCTAAGCTTTCCTGCCTCTCAAACACCCAAGCATATGAAACATACAAACATTCAAACATTTGAAGAAAACTGTTTTATATTCTTATAACTTCAGAGAATGATGTGCTCGAAATCAACTGTGGTGTACAGGCCGAAATTAGAGTACGAATCGTGTCCAGGTAATGTTTTGCAGTGCGATACACCACGCTGATAGAGTTCCCTGACTCTACGCATTTAATTGAACAAAAACTAGCATATAGCTAGCCTTTTTGTGTACATGAGACGTTCATGTGCCTTTCCCTCACACTGGATATTACGTTGACTCTGATGTCTGCTAGCCATAAAAATGCTGCAGCTTGTGAATGTTTTGTTCTTCGACCTCAAGCATGACTATTTTGCTGAAGCCAGTCGGCGCATTTCTGATTTTATACACCGCAGATGTCTGGTAAGACACCACATCTTTGCTCAGAACCGTATGCCGCGACCAGTGTTCTGATGGGAGTTGAAGATCAATGAAGAATAGCTTGGCACGAACTTCATCGATAGTTCTGTCCAATTCAACATCGTCTGTAGTCTGCTGTACTGACTCGCATTCCGACTTGTCGCGCTCCCTGCGGCTCTTTTTACATTCATTCATATTTTTGTTTTGTTTTTTTCCCGCAGACTCTTTGACCTGCATCGAGGAAGGCTGGTGAAGTCTGTCACAAAATTCGCATCCTCAAGTGCAGAACATAACGTGGGATGGTGACTTCTGTTCTATTTATGGCGAGCGCAAAACAGCCCAAGGGGGTCTGCTTCTGAGCCGTAGGTTGCAGCTCCTCTTGTATACTCAGGGACCCTAATCGCACGAAAGCGGGAGGAACTTAAGTCCTCAACCCTACTTAAGTTTTGGACTGTCAAATGTGGTAAAGAGCACGCTACACGGCTTGGAAGCAAACTCATTAAGCTGTATCTCTTTGACAAAACTGCAACTGCAGAAATACAAAAAAAAATAAGAATACAGCACTCGCAAAGTTGCAGGGAGACTGTTGTTCCAATCTAAAAGCAGCGGCGCAACCATAGTGTCCGTTTTTAAGAAGCTAACATGGGTGGAAATATAAACTTGTCACAAACGCTCGAACACGTGCCTTGTGTCCAACAGCCTTTCATGAACCTGAAATTTTTCTTTCAGGAGTTTTTTGGCCCTTAGGATGTCGCGGGTCGTCTTTCTGGATTCATCTTTGCAGGCAGACGAGCGAAAGAGGAACATTTTTGTTTGCAAACCTTACAGCCGGCGTTGACATTTGGCAAGAGCCATGACCTTTGTGTTCAATTCTTCGGTGTTGACTTCATTTTTCACACAGTGTCAGGAGCTTACGAAAGCCACAGACAGCACGAAATATGGAGAACCACTTCAGAAACGCAAGAAAAACAGAACAGCACTGCGCAGAAAACGGGGCACATTGCGCAGCGCCCGCAGATTGGACAATGGCATTGGCGGCGCCCTCGACGAAAGCGCCGTATTTTCTTCCAGTGGCAGGAACGCGCATCAGGACATCGCTTATTATTGGTGGCGGCTACATGCTTTTCACATCTCACAATTTCAGTCACCCTAGTGATAAAACAATTGCACACAGACACTTTTCCGAATCTTCACATTCGAAACAGTGTCCGATGTTTCAGTTACGCAAGGAGCATAAGCTGCCCGGGAACAGCAATCGGCTGAGCCTAGTGAAAAAATTCCTACAGTAAAGAATGCGTTTACTATTTACGGTTACGATAATGAGAGCGATATAAAATTCTTGCCTTTAAGGTTGACAGTGTGAAGACGGTAGTGCCAGTAGACTCATCGAAAGCATTGAAGGCTCACATTTTTAGCATTGGGCTCAATCGAGCTCCGAGGCACTATCTGATGTGTTAGGTAGAGAAAGGTAAAATCTCGTCAGAACGTGGCGCCTTTTGAGCCCAAGTCACTCCTTAGCATTGCAAAGCAGCGTGGATAGTTCGACCTTCGTTGGCGTAAGCAGTAGAGGCTAAGTACTCAACACAGTAAGAAAATGCTCGCATATTCACCAAAAAATAGGAGCAGAGCAACTAGCAGAAAAAGCTACGTCATCGTGAATTAGGAAATATCATTGAATGTTCGCGCAAAATGTAACTTTAGGTAACGCTAAAAGCAACACTGCCTGTGTTTCCTCTGTTTTTTGTATAGTTTCTAGCTGTGACACGCTTTTTTTTCTCCTATATGGTCGTGTGCTGTTTCGTGGTTAGCGTTTTTTTCGTGGCCGCTTCAAATATCTCCTTGCACGCTCAAGCGTTCATTGTTGAACGAGTAGTGAATGCAGGTATGGACAAGTTGACTTCGCTGGTCATATGCGGGATGAACTTCACAAAAAGGCCGCTTTTTTGTAATGCTTTTCTTCCGTGAGAATTATAAATTAGCTCCCTTTCTTTCCGCATCTTTTGTCACCTTTCGAAACGCAGGTCTACGTGTGCAGACACTTCTCAAACATGGATTTTCCGCCTAAATCGTAGTTTACAGCATATCTCCGGTTGAGTCTGCGAAGCAAGCAGCATGCGCAGTTAGGTTGCGCCAAGTTAGTGAAAGGCGCTATCGGACACACTTGCCATATGTGGTCACTGCTGGCCTAATTTGGTAAGTTTCTTCCCCAGCATTTTACGCAACATTACGCAACATACATAACTCGCACTAATACACTGAAGTTTCCGCACACACAGCGCGGCTTGTAGGACTTGTTGGTGTTTTATTCTCGCAAAGCTATTGCGCAAAACAAAAGACCAAGAGGGAAGTGGCGCACACAAACAGCACAAACACTCGTGCTCTTCATAATCTTCACTTCGTCCTAAGATTCGTGTTTAGTTATATCCAGAATTTTTCGCACAGTAGCGCAACACCACCATAACCAAGCAAAGGAGAAAAAAGAATGCTTAAGTATAGCGCGCCGCGTTTTATCCACGTTACGTATAAAAATTGGAATACGCCTAGGATCAAGTGTTAGTGCTATGCCGAAACCGCACGTACTTGGCTCAGGTTTAGGCCCTATCATGGCTTCTAATTTTATAGTGCTCGCTTGCTAAGCCTAGTTTTCTCGATGTTGCGTAGTGATCGCCGTCGCATCCACATGCGGTCCCACTCACGGAGTTCAGAAACTCACTCTTGAGAGACAACACTGTGAATACCGTGTACAAAAAATTCTCACACCCTACAGTTGATTCCAATCCTCCCATGAAAGAAACAGAAATGTCATACCGTCTGTTATGTCGTCATCATTGCGTTAATTATGTCGCAAACTAGCTAGCGGCGATCACTCATTGTACCCTGTGGGCAGCCTGTTTTATTGTTTTAAAGCATTTTGAATTTTCAGCGCAATTTCATTATACCCTCAGTTATTTTTATTTTTTGCATGATAAAAAGAAATGCATTGAGTAATTTTGCGAAAAAATCTCTGTAAACTAAGCGTTACTCATGAATTCTGAGTACATATGTCGCATGCGTCCAGGGATTGGGCCTTCGGGCTAAACGGTTTTTGCAAGCAAAATCAAGACCGTTGGACAGACAGTAAGGAAGCCGTAGAGGAGGGCACGAATTATTAGCGACCATTTCAGGTACCAACATTTCGGTACAGCTCGAGAAGACTCTTTAAAGGGGTTGCTAAATTGTTTAAGACTAATGAAAACTACGCTAAGGCTACTCTGACCGTGAGACGTCAGTTAAGAGTTTCTTAGTTAAAACTTTCGCATAAACATTGTTTTATGCCTTAACTCCCTAGCAAATCTTTTCCGGATCACCAGAGGCACCCCTGTATTTTTATTCTCCTTACAGAATATCTTTTTGAAAGGCTTTATAAAAGCAAATCGCATACACAATTAAGTGCTAAAAAGATGTCTTCCTTCCATGTCTTGAGCGCGATTCTGCACCGCAAGCCATGATACACATGATATGCGCTCACAATGCTTCAGTCTCGCTAGTTCAGAATTAATTCGATGCTCAATACGGGCTAGCGGGTCAAATTGTTTGAAACTGTGTGACCGCCATCCCCTTTGTTCTTTTTTTTTGTTTTTTTCAAGCACGTCTATTTTGGATGAGTGCACTCTCGTCTTTTGGATGCCATCAGACAGCTCTGGATACACCTTCAATGTTTTTTTCTTTTTTTCTGTCTTTCCTTGCCAAATTGTGCAGCCGTGCTGCCTACATAGGGCAGCGCTCTTCGTAACTAAAATATGTGACTTGCTTTAATGAACCGTGGTAGCCTTGTTATCACCACATCCACACCTGAGCACTACTTTTGAATCTTGCACACTCAGCAGCATAGAGAACCTTGCTAGAGAACTGCTCATTAAGGAGTACTAATTCACTACACTATTAATCGCAAAATATAAAAACTGTTGATGCCAAACAAAAAACGAAGACACGTCGTCTGAAACGACACACAATATGGCGGCTCCATTTCGTAGGAAGATAAGCTCCTCCGCTGTATATCTTTCGTGCCTGTAGCTTGAAGCGCAATGTATCCTCTTTCGAAGGCAGAAGAAACTGTGCCGTGGAAGGAAGAATTCAGCCCCTAATATTGGATTAGTGAAGCAGCTGTGCCAACAGAGCCCACAAGCAGAAACACGTGCCACTGTTTTCCTATATATTTCTTGTGCAACGCTCTCCTTATCCTCCACCGCGAATGTGCCAGGTCCACCTCGACAGTTGTATGTGTCTGACCGCCTTCGACCCGTCCGTTACACAAACAGATCTTGGGCCTCTACTCCATAAATATAGGCATCCCACAACTCCTTCCCTCGGTGCTGTTTATTCGGCGGGCCTGGGCTATTTCTGTAACGGTGACGGTTTGCTATTCCAGCCTAGAAGTGGCGATAAAAGGCAAAATGCTAGTGCCCATTTTGCGTGAATGAAAGCTCCCTTTTTTTGTATTGTCGTTGGCCTCTGATGGAGTGGCACATACCCAATGTGGGGGACTGCAATGTGACGCGTGCCTTGCATATTCAGTGACACATTGATACAATTAAGGCCGACATGGGTGAAATTTTGTGTCAACGGAAATGATTTTGGCAATTAAAGCTATCAAAAGAGTCTTCCTGACGCAATGATGTAATCATGAAGACAACAGCACATTAGTTTTAGGGTGCAACCTCTGGCATCTGCTTCAAAGGAGAGAAAGATAGAAACAGAGAGAGGAAAATTGAATCTCGCGAGGGGAACCTCAAGGCAAGCTTTTTAAAGAGACTAAAACCGCCGAAAGGACAGGAGAAAATCATCAAGTGAATCGATTTCGCCAAGTTTGGCAGAGAAAACCTCCACGGACACAAATATAAATTTAATGGTGGTATTATGTACCGCAGAGAGTTCCTGTGTTTTTGGATTGATGCTCAACCTTGTTTCTCTTGTCGGCATCTATTTTCTTGCTTTATTCACACCAACGATTGGTAGAGCTCCTAACCTCCAGTGACCAGACAGAGTCGTAGTAATCGCACCGAGAATATCATTCACAATTGACCATCTTTCTCTTTTTCGAATCTTCATAGTCAACCATGTCAATTCACCGTAAGGTGCTGTACATTCGACCTATAGTTGTTCTGATTAAAAACGAAGCAAGTAATTTAAGTGACCTGAAAGGGAAGTATACGTTGCACTAAATAAACCTTTTAAAAGTAATTTCGGATACAATGAAGGGATGTATGAATCTTGATAATTTTTTCTAAATTTGGCTGCAAGTGCCCATCTCATAAAGTTTTTTCTGTACTGTTAGACTTGGCGCAGGAACACAATGACAGGCCAACGGCAGCATCAGATTCCAAGTTAAGTGCAGAAATTAACTGTACACTGGGTGTTACTTGCGTGGTGTGTTAACACTACGTTCTTTTAAAAGAAGCAACGATAGTGCAGCGATATAGTCGTGTAAACGCTATACCAAAATGAATATGACACATGTTATTATATTAAAAAATGAATATGGCACATGTTAATATATTAACAGCCAGACAAATAACAACGAAAATTACCGAACACGAAAGCAGGAAGCTAAACAATGGGTTACAGCGCGATATGATGCAGCTGTCCTTTTTTTGTACCTATCTAAAATAAGCATATTTTTCTAAATATGCGTTCTTGGGCACGTTCGTATTCCTGAAGGATATAAAGCAGGTTATACTTCAGTATCAGCAACTTGTGTCTGCGGACTACAGACAAGCGGAATATGGGACGGCCTTTCACCACCTAGAATAGTGCAGAACCACGACAACTAAAGAATGCGAATAGCTGCAGCGATATCGGTTTCACAGTGGTAATTATTATGGCCAATAGTTTAAAAGGACGAAACAGTGAATGAGCTAATGGGCGCAGGGAAATAAATTCCCGACGCAGTGAGTATAGTAGTGAGTAAAGAGTATAGGATAAGGTTGAAATTAAGTTAACGAAGAAGTGCAAGAGTCTCGGCCATCCACTCATGAGCACTGTTGAGTGATGCAGTGCAAAGATGTGATCAAAAAGAAGTGAATTGCACCCGGTAGATGCCAGCTTCCCAAGAAATAGGTGCGCTCCCGCAGTGGCCCTCAAACTGAAATATAATGTACCCGAGGAAGAGCTACGGACTATGGCGCCTTCTGATCTTTCTCATGCTCCTTCTTGCGGGTAGATTTTGAGTGTGCAAGAAATATGTGCTTTTTGTTGCTTTATCTTCCTCATAAATATACCTTCCTTTAGGTGGGGGAGCTTTTCGAAGTGGTAGAGTAGCTATCTCATACTTTTCACATGAGTTCACAACATCTTGGAATGCCAGGTAGATATTTTTTGCTCCGTTTTTATGCAGTTGGGCAGAAGCCTTACCGGAGCAAAAAGCTAGCGGCCAACATCCGACGTCTTCCAGTAAACTTCTGATCGGTTAGCGGGGACTCACGTGACCAGTGACTACACCAGAGCGAAAAAAGCTAATTGCCTGGAGGTACTTGTCAACAGACCAGAAAATTCCCACTGAATTAGTGGCACGGGCCGGAACACTTTTTTTTTATTCTTCTTCTTTGTCCCACTATAGCATTAGTTGCCTGAAGGTAAGTGACGTCTCCGAACCAGGATCGTTCATATGCAGCTTCCATTCCCCAGGTGTGGCAGGTGATATGCGGGAACAGTTCCAGCATAGCAACCAGGTTTTCACGAGCTCGACCAATCACTTTCGTCAAAGGCATCAAGAACTTCGAATACTATCGCATCACCAACATGCAATAGAATCAAAGAACGCAACATTTTCGTACCTGCGGCTGACCAACTAGACCATGGGCCTCTGAAAATGGCCGGTTGAACAGGCGGAGTCAGCGGTAGCAGTCACTTATCTCCAGCGCTAGAGGACCTAACGGGAAAGTATCTTTATCCTTCACATTGCAGAAGTTTACTTCAATCAGTGAATCAAATAAAGCAAAAGGGAGTCTCAGCGTCGTGGAGTGAGATTGTAAAGTGTTCCATACTGCACTGAACGTAATGTTAAGGACAGACTTTCACAGGAACACATCCAATGTCCAAAATAGAAGTGCCTGGCGTATTCCTCACAATGAATCGTCAGACCACTACATTATAGAGCGATTCAGTTAGGTTAACGCTCCCGTGCCCCGTACACTGCTGCTACCAATTGTGTGAATTATATACGCGACGGATTTTTGCTTGGATCGCCTTGAGTTGTCTCTTTATTGTGTATGATTTTGAGGAGACGGATCGATTAACTAAAATCATTTTTATGGTTGGATATAATAAGTGAAAGCGAAATGAATTGCTAGTTGTCTTTTTCCAGCACCTGGTGTGGTATGCATAGGGCCTACGTGGCACAGGAATTGCAAAAAAAGCTGAATTTTTTGGTATTTTGTCGCAATAATACTGTTTTATCAAGCACAGGATGTGTTAATGCATCCAAAGCTTATCTTATGACAGAAAGGGAGCAGTGTATTACCAGTTTATTCAACAACAAACAGGCTAAACTCCTTCTAACATTGAATTCCATGCGCTTCAGAACTCATTTCTAACAATAATAGTTTCTAAGTCACGGAATAACATTCTTTCATTTCCGGCGACGTGGGACAATTTATAACGAACGCTTTAGTCAACGGTAAAACTTTCTAAAATTACGCCAAAAAGCGTCCGTTGAATACTTTATGACTAGCGATTTGTTGTGGTTGGTTTTAATATACTTTATTATCTTATGACTGACCTTTTTAATAAATTTCTCTGATAATTATTAAGTACCCCAAAAGGTAGAATGCTGCCTCGTCAAAGCTACAACAATTTTGGCTTTGCTAAGGAATAAATCAGTTCAAACAGCGTTTTAGTCGTGCCACTACCCTTGGAGACACTTGCTTTTAACTACCATAAAAAAGTCTTTATGCGGGGTTTGCTTCCTGCTGCCCACTCTAATGCCACGGGAAAATATAGCGAAAAATATTAGTTTTACTCACTATCGCAGGTTGATAACGAACCAATATGATAAGTAACGGCTGAAAGCTTACTCTTCCTTCTAAACGAAGAGCACATAGGAGTACTCCTAGGGGGTAAAGCTCTCTGAGGCGTGAATCGATGCGCTTTGTGACAGCTGGTATTGAATTTCAATCTGCGCGGCACTCGGCTTAAGAGGTCAGCGGAAGAGACCAAACCACAGGTTTCAGTTAGCTAATAAAAAGAGAGGCAAAACTGCTGAAACAAAGCGAGTAATATCTTATTTTTCTGCGTGTCGCATTAACTCCTTGTCACGTAGGCGCAACGATAGCAACAGAAAGCTCTAGTACGTAGAAGCGAGCGCCGAAATCGATTTGGGCCTTTAGTGACTTTATCGCTTATATTAGTACGTATAAGATTGCCGTGTACGAGCCGCAGTAAAAACCACAGGGTTATCTTCCTCCATTTTCAGCTCGGTGTGATATTGTTCTGTTTTTTTTTCCTGTTATGATGTCAAACTGGTAGCGAAGTTAATAAGTTCATATTAAACGCCGTTCTTTGCCAAGAGTTTGCATCGTCTGCTGTCGTCTATGATTACATTATTACTGGATGGGCAAATTCTCTGAAAAATTTTTTTTAAATAGCTTTGCGCATTTGGTGGATTTTTCCTCAGAGAAGACCGAGCGCAAAAGCACACATTTGTTGCTCACGTTAACACTTGAAAATCCCGTCAGTCCCCGTCTACTTATCAGCAACAAAAGTTAGTGGAATTAATGAAATAAAGAACAACATGTTATGGTCAGAAAGTGCAAACCAGAAAAAAAAAGCAATCTTAAAAAAAGCAGGGAGCGTTTAAGCTCCTTCTTAAGGGCAAGACGCGGTACCGTTATTAGATTAACGCTAATATTTGCAGATTTGGTCATCCTCTACAATAAATTCATAGATCTGTACGCGTCCTCGCACCACTGCTCATGCAGTGGGGTAACAGTTAACCGACGCGCCACTGCCCAGTGATGGTAAGTGCTGCCAACGCTGGAGCTTGGGAGATCCAGGTTGCTCTTCTCGAACAACGTCTTGGGACCAATCATTAGTTTAACTGCCGCCAGACAATGTGGGCGCTAGGTGCGCCTTCTATGTAACTCAACTATAGGTTTCTTCTTTTGTTTTTATAGTTACTTCCACTCTCTTTATTAAGATCATGCATAGATGAAAGGTATCTGGTATAAATCTTCCCTAAGAGGTAAGGCACAAGCACGTTTTCTTAAAGCCAGGAAACACTGCCAATGCCTGAAATAAATACTTTACTATCATAACGAGCAGGAATCTTGTTTCGTTCATTTCAGACTGATTAGGCTCATGCCTAGGGAGCGGGGGTGTCCGACGCGCGTTTGATCACGTTTTCTGGTTTTAATCACGGAGTGTAGCCGTACCAAGCTAACTGTTTAGCCGCCATGATCCATTGCGCCCTGAAGACAGCCGCTCTAGAGCGTCAAAAGAAGCATGGTGAAAGCGATAAAAATGTGCACCAAGCATTGCATGCAAATTTAATAAATCCATCAACCACCAGATTAACCTCTGGACCGTTCACAACTTCAGTATCGTTTAGGGAGGAGCGGCGAATAACTAGCTACTCTGTATCTTGCAAAGTGGTTCTTTTTAGACCCGACTGGTCAGCAGTAAGGAAAAAGGTGTGTTGTCTTCACCGTTGGCGATGCAGATTGTCACACTTCACAACTCTGAAAATAAAAGACCATAAGCTCTATGCCTTTCTGACAAGACGAAAAAAAAGAGAGTAGACTTTTCTAGAAATTTCAAAATATTTTAGTCTTCTTGCCCGGCAAGATAAGGGCTGCGCTGAGCAGTCAAGAAAATCTCGCCTAATTAACCTATGTTCCCTTCCGTTCCAACTTTTCTGTCTACCACCTAAGACCTAAAGATGGCACAATTATCGCGAAGTTCGAGTTAGCCATAATAGCTTGCTAGTATCGAAGCGAAGAATGGAAAGAGTACAAAGAGGTCTAAAATAACGGCAGGGCGCACAAACACGAACAACTGGGAAGAGTAGAGACCTCAAGAGCTTCCTTCTTGTTATTCCTAAATATTCCCCTTACCTAAACGAACCGCACTTCCTTCTTCAAGGATACACACCAAGTCGTCGAAGCTTTCGCAGAGTACGTGCGCAAACTTTGCTCCCTGGTGGTCGGCCAGTTTTCACAGATATGCGTTTCGTTTTCCTGATAAAGAACAACCTGAACTATAGCAGGCTAGGCGAATTAGGAAAAAGACTAAACGTGTAACGAGGGCACTGTTGTTGAATAATAAATCTGAGACCGCTACGACTAGCGTTGCTCGGTGTCTACTTAACACTTCCGTGTACCCAACACCAGAGCTGCGTGTCTCCTCCAGGGACAAAACCCCCCCTCGCTGGAGGATAAAGCGGCACAACCTGTGCGAGGAACAAGGTGCACAAGGCTGTACTCAGCCTAAGCTCGAATAAGTGGACGCGCTCCGTTCAACGTGCTTTTAGGGTATCGGGCGTGATAAATCTGGGCCCCAATTTGTGATAATTATCAGGTTTGCATTCAATTCGAATGCACGTTCATAAGAGTGCAAAACATGATCCCCGTGTGCACGAATAAGCTCTTTGGTTTACAGTAAGGTAGAAGCAGGGACTATTCTTTTAAAATTGGCATTTGCTAAATGGCCACCGAAGGGCACCTTGCTAGATTGGCACAGCGTTGTCTGCTACTACAAGGGGAACACTTTCGTTGAATAGCCATCGTGGACGTTGACTGCGTGGAAAAAGCGTTGAAATTCTAAGCGAGAAAAGGATGATTACCGCGTGTACTAAAAGGCCCCAGAGGGAACGGAAATGTAATAACACCGTACTTGGCGTTCTATTGAAGAGGTTCATTTTTCGACCGCTTTCCATATCTTTAAACATGCAGTCGGCTCTTCGTACGGCTAGGCGCACATAGTTTGCGCGATAAAGAGCAAAAAAGCACACTCCACTGACCACATCGATACGTGCTTCATTGCTGTAATGGTTCGAATACCAACAAAACATCATGAGATAACCATCGTAAAATCTCTGAAAGGTGTGCTGAGAGTGAAAGCTTAATCTTTTTATCCCTCACGAAGAGCACGCCAACCTCAATAGAGAATATTTGAAACGGCTTGGTGGTCTGGCAGCACCGCGCCCGCTGCCTACTGTTTTCAGCTTTGCTCCATCGAGCTCGTCGAGCTGGTGTGTCGTTTGCTATATGCATAAGTTTGGTAAGTTTGTCGATTCTTTGGGGTTATTTTCATTCGCGCATTTAAGGAGAGGTTCAAGCTGCGCGCATCATCATCGCGATTTTAGCTTCAAGTAGACGAAAATTCATCTTGTAAGATGTAGCGAACGGTTATTTTGCGCTGGGTAGGTAGATGTGTTTACCTGGACTGGACCAACTTCTGTGGCAATGCAAATTATAGTGCTCACCGACGTTAGCAGCAGCGTGCATTACAGCAAAACCACACAAGACTCTCGACCAGCCGCGTAATGTCATTCCTTGAACTTCAATACGCGCCGCACATCCCACGGTTTTCAAAGTCACCCCCGGCGCCGTTGTCAGAGTTGATTTTTGCTGTCTCAGCTTCTAGCGCCACATTGGAACCGCAGAGGAAGGTGTTCAAGCTTACCACAACAATAATAGCATCAGGCGACCAGAAGCCTTTTCAGCACATTCCGTACCTTGTAACGCATCACTCCGTCACAATAAAGTCGCTACATTATTCATTCCTAAACAGACTTTCGTCTCCTCGGATATAGATTCTACGAATCCTGAAAAAACGAAGCAAACACACCTCAGTTTTTATACTTGGTATGTATTACGTCACAAAAAAAAAGCATTACGCGGATAACCTAGGCACGTGCGATCGCACGACATTAGAGGAAAATGGTACATGGCGCCTTGCAACAACTCCACTGTCGAAAGAGCTTTCCAGCCCTTCTAAAAATAATTGAACACAGGAAAAGCTCAACTGTGCCCGTAGAAGGCTAAGCAGTAATCGGCGAACGGTTCTTTCAGTGCACTTAGTTTGCCACACAACGAGGGTTTGCAAATGGAGCGTACTGAGTGCCCACAGCGAATATTTGCCAGAAAATTAATGAAAGCGCTTCTTCGCGACTGTACTATATGCTTAAGCAACACAGGTGCAGACTGGGTAAAAAAATCCGCCTCTTTTATTTCGTTGTAAAGTACACATAGATATGTTCAATATCGACCGAATATGTGCTATCGGAGAGTGAAATGGACGAAATTGACTCCGTGTTTTGATCACAAACAGTAAAGACTCAGATTTATATCTTAGTTTAAGCGCAACCCACTTATAAAACTTTCTGAGAAATCAGTGCAAATAGCGAAAGCAGTGCGCTGTCGGCATGCTGACATATCCTACCTTGCGTAACACTTGATGCTATTAAAGCATCGGCACAGAATAAAAAAATAAAATTCGAGAAGCTGAAACGTACCTGGTTCCCGCATTCATTGCAGCGTTGTCGCAGAGTGCGCAGCCAGCAGAACTGTGCATCGCAATTTCACGTCGGAAACGAAGCTCAGCCGTTTTATGCCAATGCTGGGCAGCGGTTTCCTTTACTCGACTAGACAGCAGGCCTAGTTCTCTGAGCGCCTAGAGTTGGCGCTGCGCATTTCGCATATCCTCTACTGAACGGAGGCGCTCAGCTGCAATAACGAAGATGTGAACTATTATTTTTGGTTAAGTGATTAACTAGTTTGCATGGTTCCTTTATTTCCTTATGCCTACCGTGGACGAAACCCACCACACCAATGCGCAAATCTTCGTAACTGGAAAATATATCATAACATATAACCAAAAATGTTTACTGATATGAAAAGCATGTAAGACAAGGCTTGCGACCTCTGCTCAAGAATATCCAGGAGACGTTGCTGTAACTTATAAGTTCTATTGTGCATGTCCACACATTCGCACTATCACTCAGGGCAGCATTTCTGGACTTCTCCACTCACATAAGACAGCCTTGGTGAAGCACATAAAGCTAATTAACGGTTCCTAGCGTCGAACTACGTATTTTTTTTTGTCTCAAAAAATTTTATTTACACATGTACACATGCCAAAGTTACCGGATGCATCTACATTCACAAGTAGACATAACGCTAAGCATGTAAGGCGAGCCAATTAAAGATGTACCATAAGCACCTTTGAGCAACTAACAGGAATTGCTCGTGGACAATGTAACACGGGCTAGCATACCTACTGACAGAAGAGGGAGACGGCAATAATTTGACAGATAACAAAAAACCTTAGCTCCAGTTTGGCCTAAAACCCAGAACTAGACGATCGTTGTTTACAGCAATGAATGGGCGTGATCTTTGCCGTAGAGAACAAAGAAAAGAATTTAAGGGGCACTTTGGCTCCCTAAAGTGCTGCAAGGCGAAAGCGTTTCCTGGCGCACTGTTTGTTCTTCTTATTCTTTTTATTTTTCCTGATCTATTTTTATGTTATTTTTATTTTTTTTTATTTTCTTCTTTTATTTTTTTATTTCGTTTATTTGATTTATAGAACCCAGGCATTCATTAAATGCGCCTTTATTCATACACAAACCCTCAGCCTTCGTGGCGGAGTGGTAGCGCCTCCACTTTAAATGCCAAAGGCCCTGGTTCGATTACCAGCCTCGACACAGTTCTTTTATCAAGTAGCGACGCGCGAAACGCGGACACACTTGCTAACATTCCTTGGTTTCGACAATATGAGGAATTAAAGGCTTTCGCCTTAAAAGAACTCCTCCGACAAGAAACTCATAAGGTCCCGTCGAAGACGGCCAAGTATGCGCGCCAAAAGACACGCGCAACCACGCAGGTGACTGTAGCGTGGCGATTAAGTTCCGGGAGCTTGAAATTCGGAGAGGTACTGAAGCGTAACACACCACGACTGGGAGACCGTGGTGGCTAGCTCGGACCCCAGAACGCAAATTCTGATGTTGGAGTGGACTGACAAAGTCGTCGAGGGCTATGTACTCTCGACCACTTAACGCGACCTCTCACCAAGCTCTTCCCGGATGTTTTCCAATCAACCTCACAGCTCTAACTGATCACAAGTAGGCAGCACTGCCCAACCAAGTTTCCATTCCAAAAAGAGCAGAAGGTCTTGACTGCTGAGCTATCGAAAGGAAACGAAATTCCTTATCCAGAAGTGCCAAGGATGGGGTGCTGACACAGCGGTCGTTTAGGCTCGCGATTTTTTGTCTTCAATTATGACTCGCGTGATTTGGTCCCTGCAGCTGCTAAGCACGCTCGTGTCACTCCAGTGAGGAGTACATTTACAATCGCGGCAATGAACGATCAGATGGGTCGCAGATACGTTGGCTGCACCACGAATCATCGCGATCGGTTTGTGCTCTGTGCTCAAGGCGTAGTTTACTCAATTCCCTTGTCTTGTGGTCATGCTTATGTAGGCGAAACCGGCAGATGCCTTAACAAAAGTCTGTCAGAACACGGCCACAATGTAAGCACACGAATCTCAGGCCATCTGGGCATTCATTGCGGCGATTGTAAATGCACTCCTCACTGGGGTGACACAAACGTGCTGAGCAGGTACAGTGACCAAATCACGCGACAAATAATTCAAGCCAAAAAAATCACGAGCCTAAAAGACCGCTGTGTAAGCACCCCATCCGTGGCATTTCTGGATAAGGAATTTCGTTTCCTTTCGATAGCTAAGCAGTTATGACTTCTTGCTCATTTCCTGCTGCGATTTTCTGTGATTCATCTCTTATCCTTCTTGTTGTTTTTGATGCCTTGAGTATATTTACCGATGTGTTAGAGCAATACAATTTCAGTTGTTAGCCAGCGCCTGTCTCTCGTCTCCCTTTTCTGCGTCCTTCGTGAAGTTTGCGCTGTTTTCGTTGTGATATATATAGCGCAAATATCAAGGTTTGTAGTGAAAAGCGCGAGCGCAACATCTGCGGCGGGGGCTTCTCGCATACCGCTTTGAACAATCTGAATCTGCTCTTCGAGTGCGCGAAAGTGTGAACGGCGTCTGCTGCCTAAGCAGCCCTCCTCCTAAAAAGAAGAGACACGTGTTCTCTAAGGCGCTCTGCAAGAGGCTTATCTGCAGCAAAGGCGGGCAAGAAAAATTGCAGGATTTTGCTGAGCAAGATCAGAAATCATTAGGCTTGCTCCGAGCGGAAAAATGCTGGGCTTGGTCTCTATGAATATTTAATCTCGTCGTTCGGACGCCGTTAATGGCCAAAGTAGGCATCCGAACCGCGTATCAGGGCTGCAGGGCGGCCCTTAAGAGAACTAATAAGTGCGATGACTGGCAAGGAGCTTGAAGCATGCATCTCTTTTTGCTGAGAGGTTGCTTCTGAGCTCTGAACAAGCACGTATTTTGTGTTTCTTACCGGTGGCAACACGTACAGTCTTTTCCAAAGTAACCGAGCAACAGGTTCTTGATTCTCAAACGTATAAAGGAGCATTTACAGCAACGGTGCCATAATGTAAGGACAAGGTCTCACCTTTCTTTACACAGAATCAGGCGCTTAAGGGCTGCAATGAGTGCTTTGCTACGTGGCTAAGAAACAAACCACCTGTGCCGGGATACTTTTGGCAAAGACTGTACGTACTTTGGGGTAACAGGTTAATGTTGCGCAAAGCCAGCATGATTGTTAAATTTGCATCTCTGGCTCTCAATTAGCTGCTGAGGCTCTTTGGAACTCAAAGATGGAACTAGCGTATGTCTTCGTCTAACGCCCTGAATCAAACTGCATGCTAACCCTTGAATACAAGCACGGGGCTTATTTTTACGCTAAAGAGCATCTCTAGTGTGTTTTGCGCGCTGCATGCGCTGATCCTGTCTTTTTCAGAAAGAACGTGCTCGACGTTTGAGTCAAAATGAGTTAAAGTTTATTGTGTTGGTCACAAGAAGAAAAAAATATAATTTACCGAAGGCTGTTTGTTGCTTCTTTCCTTCAGCTGACGGGTAAGAAATGATAACGCTTCTTCCCGAATTTATAGAGCGCTCATGAGGGGTTGGCTTCAATTCAGGGCGCAGTTAGTGAAGCAAACTGTAAGTATTACTGATTTCACAAAGCGCTAACTTGTGCCCTGTAAGACCCAGTACTAGAAAGCTTTATGAATACTTTCTCAACGAAGAAAAGATATCAGCCGAGCTGAGATTAACACTCACTTCTGTTCCTTGTTGTCTACGCAAGGAAATAAGGGTAAACAACGCCTTTCCCACCAGTGCATAAAAAAATCCTCCATCATACATGAGCGAAGACTAACTCTTGGTGATGTTCCGAGCAGAGAATTCGAATTAATACAGTCTTATGTACAGGAATGAGCATGACTTACAAGAACACGTGGGTTAATGTTGTTAAGGACGAGGTAGCAGCATCCCACCGCTGCCACCAGTTTGTTACATACGAGGTAGCATGGTCGTGTGCCGGAGAGAGAATGAGGGACGTCTGAGACGAGGCTGCTGGAAGAAGACAATGAAAGCGGACTTTATACAGGAATATTTACAAGTGAGCTGCAAGAAGGCTGCATCACGACAACTCATCAGGAGATCATTTTATGACAAAGAGCTCTTCGGCTGTGCCGCTGCCGGCTTTTTAAGAGTTCCCTTCCCTAGGGTCCCTAGATGGGGGGCCGGGTTTCACTGGCACCAATCACAGACACACACGCACTCACTCACTCCCGAGAGATCACGCCGTCGTCACGCGCTGGGAGAGGGGAACGATGCCATCCACGTAGCGCAGACGCCGGAATGTCCATGAGCGGCGTTCGCGCGCATTTCGAACGCGCGTTCACACTCGGTGTACGGGAAACGCTCGCTCAACCGGGCAGACGGACGCGGCTTCCGTGGGAATCCAGGCGCTCACCCAACGCGCGTCTCGGGGTTTATCGGCGTTTCGCTGCTGCCATGTCGTTGTCTTCCCCACGACGAAGGCGAGACGTAACAGACTGCCCCGCCGGGGGAAGGAGATCCCGATGGACAGGGGACAGCATCCGCTGTCCGGAGGGATGTCGCTTGAGGCTGGTCTCAACCGGAGTCAGTTGTCTCTCGGCGGTTCTGGAGCTCAGCGCACCCCGAAGTCTTCCTTCGCATGTGCAGGTTCCCAAAGGGCACTGCAAAGTGACTCGTGCTCCGCTAGCGTTAGAACCACGCCGAAAACCCAACCGCTCAGTCAGCAAACACGACACAATCCCCCCTAAGCGATGCCAGGCTCTTTCCCTCTTACAAAGCCAATTAATCACTGGGAGTAGTTCAGCAGCACTCACAAAACTCCCACAGGTCGGCACATTACACCGCAAAGCGCATCTCAATTTAAAACAATAAACAAAACCAATTGGTTCAAAATCCTACATCAGGAAGAAAAAGAGTACCAGCAAACTGCAACTATGATGCTGACTCTTGCGCTAGAGACCTCAATTTAAGCTATCGGCTTTACCTTTGAGACTCCCCTTTTTGTGATGATTTCGATTCGTAATGACCATGACAATTACGAACGCACTTGTTTCCACTTCATTCTGCATGAGAGTATACTGCCGTGACGTTGCATATCCATGCAAAGCTTAGCTCAACATCGAAGCCAATGTCACAGTAATTTTCCTAATGCCATAAAATCAAGCGACTCCAGGCGCTTATGCTAGTGGCCTAAATGGCCCGTCTGGCTAGCACTTCGCGTTTTAACGGACGCTGCTACACATGGGCACCACTAGTGCATTTTTCGAAACAATCTTTATCGAAAGACGCTTTCAATGCAAACAACGCGTCCGAAACCTATTCCTGCTCAAAACTTTTTTTTTTTTGCACTTTTTTTCTGCAAAACTTTTTGTCTGCAGGAATGGTTTAAAACAGCAGAGACATCCTCGGAATCCGCTGCTAACGAGCCGCGCCGCGGCTCAAAGGGGTCGCCTATTCTTCAACCGCGCCCTGCGCGGTCGCACACCAACAGTGGCTTTAGCAGCCGACAATTCACAAAAAATCGAAGGGCTTAACTCCGCTTTGACATCTGCGAGCCCCAGACGCCACGCGACATTGATTTGTTCCGCACCCCGGCCGTGCGTCATCAACACCCGAGCAGCGTCTGAACAGTTGAAAGCGAGGGGTTGACGGACGCGCATGAAAGAAACGCCTGCGTGTACTCTCTCGATTCATGAGTACACTTCGCTCCTTTTTTTGACTGGAGCGCTCTCTGCTGCGTTCCCTCGTGAGGTAGCAGGGCGTTCCTCTCTGTGGGCGGCTCCAAGTTTCACGCGTTCTGCTACCGCAGCGTCGCCACAATGGGTCAGGTGGCTTTCGCACTGTCTGTACACGCCTAGCCAGCCTGGCCTTTGTACGGCGCTTATCGCATCTGGCGTGCCGCGATGACAGTCTTGGAGCATTACATGGTTGACCGGCCTTCACCCTTACGGTGCTTTGGGCCCGTCCTTTGTCCTTTCTGTCCAGACTGCCCTTTCGCATGGCTCTCCTTGCGCGCGGTCGCCTTCCGGAAACTTTCCTAGCTGTTCCGTCCTGCGCGTCTCCCTTTCTCGCGGGGCACTCAGCCTTCTCATCAGCTTTTTGACTCAGCAGCGAGCCGCCTTTTCTACTAGAATTCGAACTATCGGCTCGCTCTTTCGATGAGTCACTGCGTGTCGCAGCACTTAAGTGTCCCGACTGCCCTTTACTTCCTGCTGGGCATAACTTGCTCCCCTGAGGCTTGCTAATCGATCCTACTACCCTAACGCTCTTGCCCGGAACTTGAACTATGAGACGCTGTTCGGCTAACGTAGCGTTATTGTCCTGGGTACTACCTTCTCGATCGCAGCAATCAGCCTCCTTCCCGGAAAGTGCATGCTTCTCTGGGCTCAAAACCAGCGCATTGCCCATTTCCTTATTTTTAGCAGTGCCTACATTATCCCCCGAGCCCTCACGGCTGGCGGATCTGCACTCTTTTTCATTGCTAGCCTGAGTGTCTACATTATCCCCCGAGCCCTCACGGCTTGTGGATCTGCACTCTTCGCTAACTTCTTGACCGAACTCCTCGGTCCTCGCTGCCGAAGTGGCCTTTCTTTCCTGGACTAAACCTGTCCTATGCCGCCACTTCTGCACAGCACTCGTGCCATCCGGCGACTGAGCGGAGCTTCTAACTCGGTCCCAGACACTATCGCGGTGTAGCTTACCACCGTCAATTTGGCCTTCCAAATCTGCCTCCGCGGGAATACGAAAGTATCGGAGGAGCGCACTTTTGGTTATCGCATAGTTGTGGGCATCCTCGTCAGACAACCTCGCCCAGACATCACAAGGTTCACATGGGAGAAATCCCATCAACACAGTTGGCCAATAACTCTGGTCAAGCTGCTCCTCCATGCAAATTATCTCAAAATTTTCTAGAAAAGCTCTGAAATTTTCGCCTTTTCTAAGAACACTTAAACGAGATCGCGTTCTCATACTTCTGATGGCATTAAGTTCACGCTGGAGTTCCTGCAGCTGTCTTTCGTGTTCCTGTTGCCGCTGCTCTCTTTCGCGTTCCTGTTCCCGCAGCTCTCTTTCGCGTTCCTGTTTCCACTGCTCTCTTTCCAGTTGCTCCTCCTTTTTCTTTGCCAATTCCCTCTCCTCAATGGTCTCAAGGCATTCCGCAAGCTCGTCATCTTCGGCCTCTAACGCAAGAATAGCCTTCAGCAGGTCTGGTTTTCTGAGTTTGTCTGATACCTCCAGACCCAACTTTTTCGCAAGCTCCAGTAACTTTGGTTTGCGCAGCGTCTTCAAATCCATGGCTGCTCCGAGTGCTGCTTCTCTACTGCCCGCTATTGTCTTGCTGCAACTAACCCAGCAGCAACGACAACCCAATTGCCAGCTCTGTTCCTAACACTAACAAAAGCCTGGCAAAACTCAGCAGAAGAAAGTCCCGCAGTCACCAATCCTCGCAGCCAAGAATCCAGCGCAGTCGGTCCGCTGCAGGCAACCAGTCAACACACAGGGCTCGTTGCACTTCCCCCGACTCGCCGTTCTGCTGCTCAGCGTCCCGCTGTCCGCAACTCTCCGCTGGCGTCCGATGTTTCGCGTCCCACCGCTGCCAACCAGTTTGTTAAGGACGAGGTAGCAGCATCCCACCGCTGCCACCAGTTTGTTACATACGAGGTAGCATGGTCGTGTGCCGGAGAGAGAATGAGGGACGTCTGAGACGAGGCTGCTGGAAAAAGACAATGAAAGAGGACTTTATACAGGAATATTTACAAGTGAGCTGCAGGAACGCTGCATCACGACAACTCATTAGGAGATCATTTTATAACAAAGAGCTCTTCGGCCGTGCCGCTGCCGGCTTTTTAAGAGTTCCCTTCCCTAGGGTCCCTAGATGGGGGCCGGGTTTCACTGGCACCAATCACAGACACACACGCACTCACTCACCCCCGAGAGATCACGCCGTCGTCACGCGCTGGGAGAGGGGAACGATGCCATCCACGTAGCGCAGACGCCGGAATGTCCATGAGCGGCGTTCGCGCGCATTTCGAACGCGCGTTCACACTCGGTGTACGGGAAATGCTCGCTCAACCGGGCAGACGGACGCGGCTTCCGTGGCAATCCTGGCGCTCACCCAACGCGCGTCTCGGGGTTTGTCGGCGTTTCGCTGCTGCCATGTCGTTGTCTTCCCCACGACGAAGGCGAGACGTAACAATGTGGACGGTATAGCAGCTAGTACTGGCAGACACTGAGTTGAGCCAGCACACACTAAGTTCTGCCTCCCGGACTATCTTAACTCTACCACTGCCCTCCAACAGGATAGACCTGCCAAAATTTTCGCAGAACTAAAAGTTAGCTCTAATGCTTATTGGTAATAGAGTACGCCACACACAACTAGAAACCTATAACTACACAGACGATCTCGTGGCTATCAAACAACTCAGAAAATGACAAGAACACCAATTACCATTCAGGAATTCCACGGTCTCATTAGGTCAAAGTTGGAATTATTCCAGATATCTGAAATGTAAGATGCTCAAAAATTGCACGGGAAACTTAAGCTCCGCCTTAAGGATATGACGCTATAGCCCTCATGAGTTAATGCCTATATATTTGGAATTGGTCCTTCTCAAATTAACGTTCATAGGTCACTGGGGGTCCTCACATAACCTTTTCCGCATTAGTGCAGCGGTTAAGGGATGCAGCACTGCCCTGCGATGGCAGGCGAGTGGCGCCGGTGGGTCTTGTGCGACTCAGGTTGCTTTCTCTAGCAACAGTCATTATTCAACAGCCACCTGCCACGGTGGTCAGTTCGCTCACATTCCGACGGGCAGGTTATGATGACGCCGCAATGTCATGTGACCTAGGTGGCCCACCTATAGGTTGCTTCTCCGGCGTGCGGTCACTTTGGCCACCCTATGCAACCCATTTTTTGCTTACAACGCCGACAAGGCCGTCGCCGGATTTGCTGGGTAACGGGGCCTCTAACGCTAACAAATTAAAATGAAAATGGTTTGGTTTGGATTAAGGGGTTTAACGTCCCAAAGCGACTAAGGCTATGAGAGACGCCGTAGTGGAGGGCTCCGGAAATTTCGACCACCTGGGGTTCTTTAACGTGCACTGACATCGCACAGTACACGGGCCTCTAGAATTTCTCCTCCAAAGAAATTCAACCGCCGCGGCCGGGATCGAACCCGCGTCTGCAAATGAAAATAGACGCCCTAATACACCAATCACCGAAGACTAGCATAGCTTCCGCGAGCCTCGTCTTGGCTATATTCTGCATCAATCCTGTTTTACCATATGGCTAAGAAGAAAATGACATGCCCTGCATTCCCTTTCCACTTTTCTCCTTCCTGGCAAACTAACGAGGTTGAGCAGGTGTACCGAAGAATGGTAAGTGAAAGGGTGGTCTTTATCCTTTCTGTCACGTGCCCATGGTGCTTCTAGGAGGATCTAGAAGACAGCACGTGCTTGAAATTTGCAATGGTAGCAGCTTAGGTAGATTTAGGCTACTTCCTGTGCATGTACGCAACGACAAAGTCCTCAAGGTGCAGTATACAACAAGGTGCATAAACCCTGCACAATACGAACGGGAAGCCATGTCAAAAAAAAAGCAATATTAGGGCTTCCTGAGCAAAAGGTATTTACACTGTTCACTTTAACGAGTGCATTACGTCACCCCATTCTATTAAGCATTGATTCTCGATGCAGTTTTTTCTCTCATTCTTTTTCTTTTCAGCTGAGGCACAAAGGAACAGAATTAGATTCTTTTTTCACCCAGAAACTAGTATACGATTCTGCAAGTTGTAGAAATGTGAAGAAAATCATAAAAGAATTATTAATCGCCACATAGTCATGACGGTCCTAAAAAAATCTTTTCTTTCATGTTACTGTAATCAACGTAAGTGGGCATGCATCGATACCATCGGGCTTACTGCGGATCTAGTGGTTATCTGGGCCTAAAAATATTTCCCATCGCGGCTCCGAGGGGCGCCAGGTCTTCGAACGCGACAGAGTAATCGCATGACCCTTAATTACACGACTAGATATTTGCAACAATTACCACACATTGCTTGCTGTCTTACTGTTTGGTTATCAATGACCTGCAAAACGTACACATATTGACTCTAATGGCGCACACTCTACGTCATGTTGCCTTTCATGATTTCATCGTGTTTGCTGAACAACGTGCTGCGATCATTGCAGGATGAGTAAACAACTCGGGAAAACCTGCCCATTGAGAGGTTAACGCTGCCAACATTTGACTTTGGAGAGGTACTCACTTACCTAAACAAGACAATGTACTAATCTCTCGTGCGTAGAGTTGCGCTCTATTTTACTGCCAAATCTCAAGAAATGCCCACCTGGCCAGAAATGCTGTTTCACGAAACTGGTGCGATGCATTAATAGTGTGCATGGTGAAAGAAAGGCTTATCGGGAAGAAAATTTGAAATTTGTATTGAGAACATGGGAAAGATATTCCGGTGAGCTTATGATCGATAGCATGCAGAATCACATGATCCATAGATATTAGGGCCTTTGCGTCATCGCAACTAGTTTACGTTGCTAAAACAAAAGCACCAGTATATGTTCTTTATCACAGTCAAAAAGTATGACGAGCTTTTATTGTATCATCGATCCATTGCTTTAATTTCCGAGGAAAGAGCAAAATACATCAACTAAGAAACATATCAGGCAGTTGTTAGTGTTACTAAATTTGACCAAAATACGTCGACGAATATAGTAAAAGGAGTACAACAAGCGCACGTATCTGTTGAAGCCGTTTTATGGACGATACTGTCATGAATTCTGTGCCATATCATTTTTCAAATCTGTCTCTTGCCACACTACGCACTGTTAATGCATGGAATGCCACAGCATTCTGTTGAAACAGTAAATCAGCTGAAACTGCAAACCTTTTCAAAAGAATGCTAAAATTACACGCCTGCGGGGCACGCTGAGATCCTTTTGTAAAATCCAGATTTTCAGCGAGTACAAAATATTAGAAAAACAATGCGCTGAGAAACAAGGCAAGCGATATGTTTCTTTGCAGCGAGAAACGACGTTCGCCAGAAAGCTGGACAGGAGCGCGCCCATTCCATATCGGATGAGTGCAGAGGTCACGATCCGTATTGTCCACGACCGGCCTGTCGACACTTTGTGGCGGGCGAAAAAAGCAAACGCCCACTTAAAGAAAAACGATAACAAAACGAAAAATCACATTCGGGAAACACGTTTGGCAGAAGCGTAGCCTGAGGCATGTCAAACATATACAAGTGGTCGCACGGTCATCGCACCATCGGACAGGCATCTCTGGAAGACGACGTTCAAGAAAGGCCAAGGACATTGGAGGAAAGAACTCTGAAGGGGGAACCAAACGCGAGCCCATTTGGGATAGAGGGCTGGGAATACGATGCTCAAAGAGAGACCCACCCGACGGCCAGGCACAGGAAAAGCGGCTCATTGACAATGAACGACGATATTCGTCGTGCTGCACAGAATGGAAACGAGAGATGAAGAGAAAGAAGGACAAGAAATCGTGTTTTCATGCACCACAATGGCCGAGTCAGCTGGCTCAATAACAAAACACGATTGTCCGAGACTGAGACTCGCAGGCCGCACAAACAGCAGGCATCTCAAGGTGTTCTTTTCGCACTCACGTTCTGAAGAAAAAGCATCGTCAGCACCTTAAGTTCCCGAATGCAAAAAAAAAAAAAAAAACAGTGAAACTGACTGCAGGGCCCTATTCCTCAGGGCATGAAGGCCCCATCTGCATACTCTTCTTTCAAGCTCTGTTGTGCATTGACCTTTGGTTGTTTTGCATACTATATAACTACTGAAACATTTGCAACTTTTGCTTTCCTGCTTTAAATCACGCTTTCTTTTCTGTAAGAAAATTTGTTCTCTAATTTCGTTCATGCATGAAGAGGTTTATTTTGTTACGCGCAAGTGAACACCAGCTTTTAGGAACATGTGCACTGTCGTTTCGCATACTCGAGACCATCGTTTCGCCAAAGTCATTTCGCCGAGTTTTGCTGATGATGTATTTTAGTTTCGCGCTGTAAAACCACCGGCAGCTAGTGTTGCAGGACGGGACGCAATTTCACGGACCTGAAAATATTCTGAAGCCTTGCGGTGCCCGCGTCTGTCACATGTGTGGCAGAATTATGACGAGTCTGCTGGGCACAGAAACTGCAAGGCCTTCTTGATTGTCTTTCTCCTAAATGCTGCACAAACCATCTGTGCCGTACGTTTTGTTGCACTTAACTTGCGTGGCGCGGTAAAAAAAGGCCGTTTCGTTTTGAGAACGTCTTGCCGTCATAATTTAAAGCCCCTTAAGGTTTCTCTACATATTTTCCTCTTGTAGTACGCTGCTTCTAAAAAGCTGTATCGAGCAGCTGACTGCTGATTTTTTTTTAGCAGAGGAAGTAAAAAACTTAAAAAAGTAACAGTAAGGTCTCAAAACACATGAGTGCGATTACTGGCACTTCGCTCTGTGTATCAAATTTTTTTTTTTTCAGAAAATATACCGCAAATAATTATGTGGTACCTTTGCCTAACATACCGAGCTCGCGAAACTTAAGTTGCTGCATTTACTCGCTCTGCATCCTCTTTTGAGTCATATTTCGTGGGAAATGCTAGTTCCATAATTTATCTTGTCACCACCGTTACCGCAACGAAGCAAAAAAAAAACGATGAAATGAATAAGTGCTTCCCAGTACACAAGTTTCACCATAGTCCACGACTGAAACATGGGACTGAAATCCACGCTGCGCACACTGAAAATAAAGAACCCTAAAACAAAGATTACAGAATGGGCAACGACCATTCGGCTGCGTTGCCTGCCTGCGGCGCAGCACTGGAGGGTTAGTGAAGCATTCAGCAATCTCAACATGGCAGTTCTCTTACACTTTCCTGTCTAATGTTGTAACAAGTAATATGTTACCAAGTCTGAAGGAGAAACTGCAAATATAATGTAAATATTGTTACGTGGTCCATGGCGAGGACGACACAAGAACGACCCGGGCTCAGCGCACAGGCCGGTATAACAGAGCCCTCAAAGGAAGCGGAGAGCACAGGGCACCCAAGCCCAGGACACGCGCTTCCACCGAGAAACTTCGTTCACCTCGTCATCATTCACAATATCCGTTGCACGGCCCCCGGTCATGAAAAACCGTCCCGATGTACACTAGGTCGTGGCAGGGGACGGCGAGAGGAAGGGTTTGAGGCGAGAGATCTTGACAACATCACGCTGAGCTGCGCGAGAGGTGGTCTCCGGGAAGGCCAGTGCGATGTGACAACGGTTACCTGGTGGAGTACATGTTATGGGCAACATATCGGGACAGAAGCTGTTAGGAAAGCCCGACGCGGCAAAATGGCGACCAAAGCAAGACGAGAATGCCACCAATTCCTTTCGAAACTCCCAAAAGTGCTTTTGAATTCAAATGGTGCCGTGGCACATCGGACCCTCGGCACCTAGACATCCAGCACTTGTGAAGATATACAACAAATAAACCCCGTCTTATGTTCTGCAGACAGCACTACAATATTGGCCTGCTGTGATCGCAGAATGGGCACACTGGACGAAAAACGTACCGAGAGTAGGCAGAGAGTCAGGTGGAGAGATAGGCGCTGAAGTGCTTGCGTGTATTCGGAGCTCGACAGAGAGCGTACTTGAACCGCAACGAACGTAATCTGGTTGTTGTTATTGATGATGATAACAGTAACGATGGCAATTTCAGGACAGAATTTTTTTGTCGGCTAAACTACCTTACTTACGCAAACTGCCCCTGTACGGGCCCTCTCCAATTAAGTCGTAAAAACCAACCACACAAAATTTCTCGAATTAGTCGAGGCCAGTTTTTGGACAGTTTCAATTATTGAGTCGTGAAATAGACTAAAGAAACGCCAAACAAAACTTAAGATAGCCTTTTTTTTTCCTACTGAAATTTTTACCTCCCATTGGTGTATGAAGGTGTTGTCAATCAGAGAATAGCTACGAACCAAATTTTTGCATACGAAGAAAATGGTTTTCTTAGCATGAAATCAATAATTATAGACAAGCGCTTCAACCGCAACTTTTTTTCGCGTCTAGAAGACCACATATGATCATAAAATAACGAAGCGTTAGCGACTATACAGAAAACGCTAACTTACAAGGAGGAAAACAGATGCCTTCTTCGCAGCTCCGCAAATTTGTTCCATTGCTAGGCGGGCTGATACCACTTTTCTTCCTTTAAACATCTTTGCAACTTATGCAGAAGGCAGCCGCAGTCGCTTGCGATCCCTGGTGACGACTCCCTTGAGAATTTCCTGCTAAAATATTAAACGGAGCCAAGGAGGCGCCTTTTCGCGTTTCTTGACCACGCAAAGAACCCTGCATTGCTGATATTTTTTTTTTGCGCCGACCATTTTGGTCGTTCTTCTCTTATCCTTCCCTGTCAGGGACTTTTCTGCCGCCCATCCAATCTGTTCGTGCATCGTATTTTAGGCAGTGTCTGGTCTTGCTGTCATTGTTGAACATCGGCTTTTGTTTCTTCCCGGAAATCCTACGTTGATGCCTGGCGTGGTGCCCGCCGGATATTTTTTGTCTGTTTTCTCTGTGTTCGCCTGCATGCCAAAGCTTCGGAAGCAGCAAGCATCTGTTCACGCTTCCGGAGGCGTCCAGTGTAGGCTTTCACTAAATGGCTTCCGCGAGAGGACACGACGCCATTAGGCGCCTTCGTCCGGAATGCTCAACGGCCTCTGCTGTGCTTGTCAGCTTGCCGAACAACTTTTTTTCGTCTGTACACTTTCTGGCTATTGCTTTTTCAAGACACCATTGTTCTTTACGCTTTCGGAGAAGGATGATATTGTCGATATTATTTTGACTATTTTGGTTTTCTTAGACCATGAACATCGGCCAATAAATTTCACTCTCTTCCTTTCACTGCCAAGCAGACTGTGCGTCGCCACTCACAGTAGACAGCTTTTGGCGGAGAATACGCTGAACAACCTGCTACAGCATTTCTTCTTTTTCCGTTTCTTCTTTCGTCTCATTGCTAACGACGTAGTAAATGGCACCTATAGTGTGCCATGCAGTCACAACCAAAAAAATTTTACAGTGCAGTTTTAGGGTGACCGTAACACCACGCACTTCTCTGTCCGCATAGGTCTGGTAGTCCCAAATGCAGAACGATGAACCTGGTCAAGAATGTGCCTTACACTTTTTGTTTCAACTGGCGCGCGTGCTCTATCAAAAAAAAAAAAATTCTGGTAATAATTATTCTCCATCGCACAAGCGCAACGCGTCAGACCATCTTTCAGAACCTCGAATAGTTGTCGCGCCCATGGTGATTCTTTGTGCCCCATGCAGCCCACGCCCGTAATCGAGAGGAGACTCAAAGTCGATAATATGCCACTGCCGTGTGAAGAATTTCAATGAACACAGATAAACTAAAGTGCGCCAGCGCCTGTACATCCTAATGGAAGTCCCGTTTAGCACTGCCAAAAATCGAACGAAATAATCGGTTGAGGTTAGCTAACTGGCCGGCTTTACGGAGTCATTTCTGTACTTTTCGTTTTTCAACAGTGTTTGAAATTGAGATTCGACGGTAACCTAACCTTGTTTGTGTTGGCCTATTCGGTCATCTGTGCCGATATTTGGGGAAAGTGCCCCTATCGTAAAAAACTGCACCGTCTTCTCGGATGCTTTCTTGTTTTCAGCGTTCACTGAATTACCGTGCACCCTTTAGCACCCTGTTGCACTGTAAGTTCGAAAACTTCTGCATTTCACGGGGTTGCAAAACACAGCGGCATAAAATCGAGCGTGAAACGCGATCATTGCACCATACAGTGGGCACACAGTCGAGCCGATCCTCCTTCCCTGGTCGGACTATGACACCACAGATGTGCGCGTCCAGAATCAATAATGGCTCATTCAGTGTGCGCTCTTGAGTATGATGGGGCGCTGAGATGGAAGCTGTAGGGGAGACGATCACACTCGCAAAGCTGCATCCGTTCCTAAAGCAGTACTCGCAGGAAGAGCCCTGCCCAGTTTTCAGGAAATTGTGCTTGGGGACTTCGTAAGCTAAAAGGATGACTGAACTATCAGGAGAAAAGAAATAAATAAAATACTTCAAGAGCCACAAATTGCCAGCGAAAAACTAAGCCACATGCATACAGAGAATGTATGATTGCAAAGAGATGGAGATGGCGGTGCTCATAAAAATGTTCAAAAACGTTAAGAAACGGACCGTATTCACCGTAAAATTCGCTTTACGCGTCATCCATAAAGCACTGGCTAGATGCTACTCCTGTATACGGTATGCTGTGTAGTTCTTGGCAACATCTGCTATGCAGCCGTGCAAGCAGTACCCTGCAGTGCAGCCATTGCTCAAATATCCCTATGGGCGATCATTTCAGCTTGAATATTTAGCATGGCATTCTATGAAAGGAAAAATTTTGTGCGTCTCGGGCTTTTTTAGACAACGTTGTAGCAGATATTCTGGCGTGCGTGTTGCGTGTAGTGGGCCCTAATTCTGTGGCCTGTTCAAAAGAATACTTATAAATCAGAAAAAGAAAAGTGGGCAGTGTGTGGTAAAAGCTTAATGGGTGATCAAAAAAAAGTCCTTTTGCCGGGACGCTGGCCAGCTGGCTAAGCCTCTCTCCCACAGCTGAACTACAACAATTCAAAATAGTAGAAACTCATTACAGACTCTTCGTTTGTAAAAAGCGCTAAACAGTGCAAGCGATAACACAATAAGCTAACAGGTAAAAAATAAAATAGTAATGAACTCTTCGTGTCTAAAAAGACTCTGAAGCCACGTGGAACGAATGGCAGAGAACCAGACAGCTGGAATTTCAATTTCCCGGTGTCTGGCACGCCGTCTTCTTTCATGGTGTATTTAGGGCTGTGGAGTTTATCGCGAAAAATCATATAGGCTTAACATGTGGCCATTTATTTGATTCTGCAAAGACGCTTGGAATCGGAGACGTTCGGAAAGCTCTTATTGCAAGTTGGATTCCTCGATGGTGACCTGGATCTAAAGGTTTTGCTGCTCTCATACTTCTCCTTTTCTGGAGGGAGAAAAAGATATGCACTGGTGCCAGTTTAAGGCTCTCTGTAAGTCTGCTGTTCTTCCAACTTTTAGGCATCTGTAGTTGTTTAGTCCATTTTTCCAAAAGCGCAAGAAAAAAAAATGTCAAGGGGAGGCTCGATCGCTCCACCCCCTTCCCCCTCCCAATCCCCCAGAGTCAGCGCCTACGGCATGCATCACTAGCGCGATACGTAAACGGTTACAAACTGAGCTCTGAGCTTCCGACAGCTTTGGTATCCTCCAACGCCTTTGTTTTGCCATGCTAACTTAGTTATCTATATTTTAGCTGTGTTTTTGAATTTCAAAACTGCACACTTCTGCATAGTTTCAACAAATTTTTAGGTTGTCCCTCTTTTTCCTTTCTTTTTCACGTACAGTCATGTTAAGCAATTGTGAAGCTTGATGCTTCATATTATCTGCATTCCTGCATAAATATTCGGTACCTATTTTCATGCTTCAGACAACTAGGAGCAACTTTGTGCAAAACTTTGGCAGCTAAGTTGTGATTAAAGGAGAATATTTACATGCCAAAAATATTTCTGCTGCATTGAAAAATTGAGCATCTAAAAAAACGACACTAATGTCCTCATCGGAAGGAAAAGAGTTCTTTCCTCTTCCTGAAACCATGAAATATACGTCACGATACCAAAGGCAAACAAAACTAAGGAACATCAGTGCCTTTACGAACATGCATGTTCAAAGGGGTCCCGGATTCGAATAAAGCAGCACTCAAGCCAGGCGAAACTTATTCTGCCTTAGAAAGGGGATGTCAGCATCACTTACGAACGACACGTCTGCTTGTAGGAAGCATATATTGATTTGTACAGTCGAGCCAAAATATAACTGCCGCAGCTGTAACGAGCTTTCGCGTATTATGTGCTAGGCTGGTGCCTCCGTCAAAGTGTGGATTGATTATTAGTTATTGATTGATAGTTATTGATAAGAGAAAAATTATTTGATTACCGAGAATGTTTCCCCAGGGAAAAAGTAACCAATGCGTTACAAAATTAATAATTGATAACACAAAGCTTAAATATATTCACGAGAACGTTGCTCATTGCAAAAAGTAATCAATACATCAAAAAATAACTCATACTAATCAAAACGGTGAAAATTATTGCATTACCGAGATTGTTTCCCATCGCGAAAATAATCAATTCACTGCAAACTTGCCATTATCATGAACTTGCCATTATCATTATCATTCAATAAATTATTGACAACACTGTCCGAAGCAAAAAATGTACTCAGTTCATTACAAATTAGTAATATTCGATTACAAAAAGCATAATTGGATTTCCGAGCATATTGCCCGTTGCAAAAATAACTATCTCATTATACAACTACTGATAATCGACTACAGAAAATATAATCAGATTACCAAGATGTTGGCCGTGTCAAGAAGTAATTATTATGGAAGAACCAGCTCTTATACTGAAAATATATTTTGTTCTCTCTGTCTCTCCGAGATGCCCTTTGCCAAATGCTCACGTGACCAACGGCGTAAGAAAAAGAATGCCTCCTCACACGGCACTCGCCTTCTTTTCCTCCGGTAAGCAGTGATTTAGTTCCATTTTCAACGCTTCATTAAATAACTTGAACCATGTTCCGCATATTCCAACGGAGGAAAAACGACGAACTCTCTATTCCACTAACATCACAACGTGTTCCATATAAGTTCCACTCAGCAAGGCGATAACGATGCTGCAGAAGTATGTTATCCACACAAACGAGCTGAAACGAGCCTCGTTCCAGATAAAATATGTGGAACATACGTTTTACCTGAAGCTTAAGTGAAACCGAGGAAGTCTATGCTGAATTCACAGTCAGAGTCTACCTAAAGAACCGGAACAGAAAACTGGTAGTAACAAAACAATCAGCGGTGTAAGGCCGATATGACGGGTACAGTTATCAAGCCCGAAAAATGGGGTTCGCAGTCTATAGATTTGAACGTATGAAAAGTTGTACTACGCCTGTGTGAAGCATAACCTACCCCGGAGCCAGTTAGTGAAGTTAAATCCCGAAACTGACACTAAACAATCTTCGTTCGAGACATGACATTGAGCCCGAAGCAGTTCCAAAAGCAGCCTGGAAGAAAAGAGTACTTCTGCTTCCACCATCCTACACAGATGACATGATCGTGCGCTTAAGTGCGGAACTACAAGGAGTGGTATATTTTTTGCTTGTAGTTTAACCTTTTTAGAACTATTTAGAAGAACCTTCTAGCATCAACGTCATATTTCCCGCTAAAAAGTTTAACAGAAACCCTGCGTCAAGCCCCCTCGCATATATCTTTTGTGCTCTGCGGGGCTACTTTATCGCGAGTGCGTATACAAGGCCCTCATAAATCTCTCGTTAGTGAATACACCACACGTTTTAATCATAGAACGTCGGAGTATCTCATATAAGTGATAAACGACGGTGGCGGTGTCGCATGTCCACCGTAATCCAAGACATTTCGGGAATAATGAGCTAAATGAAGTTGGCCCAATGGCAGTATTCTGTTCTCCCCTTTCTTTCCCGACATTTTTCTTTCAAACAGCGCATACTTCGGCTTTAGGCAAACGGCAGGCAGCGGGCTCATTCGTCAACCTCGATACCCGAGGCACTGGCACGCAGTGGTGCATGCTGGGCCTGAAACAAGCCTGCAGGCAGCGCACCTGCTCTGAACGTCGCCTTACCTCTCCATTCATTATGTTTTTGCTTGCAGCGTTAAGCTAATAAATACGCTATCGGGAGCCTCACTGGGAGCCTCTTGCAATGTGCCGTGCGCCTTCGTATCTATATGATCCGCAAGACAGGCAGTTCATAAATAATCGACTTGTTTTGCTCGCGGTAGTGTTCCCAGCTTGAATCTATTACCCAAAGATGTCATATTTTAGCTTTACTATATCTATCGAATCTAAACCATGCGACGAGGGCACCTGAGAATAATGCTGGTATTGAGGCTTCACGTACAGGCTCACAGAAACAGCTTTTTCACCAAAAAATGGTTATTTAGCTATCACTGCTAAATAAAACCCAACTGTTAAGACATAAATACAGAAGTGTAGTTTTCACACAAAAGTGTGAAGGCTCCAGTTATGCGGGGGGGGGGGGGGGGGGGGGACACCCAGGTCACGTGACCTTGTGGCGTAATCAAAACCTGCCCACCTTTTTGTGAGAAAACTAAAACTGTATTAGGAGTAAGTTAGATTAAGATTGATGGCGAGAGGTTCCTCGCGAAGAACCCCCCCTGTCCCACAAGTCCCACCAGTGGAAACATAGATGCCATTGCGGGGCAGTGGCTCATCGCTCAACCGCTGCATAACTGCGTCAGGAGTGGTATGAAGATTCCCAGGGACCTGTGAATGTAATTTTGAGAATTGCTGATTTCAGACATACTCGCATTAACCGACACTCTTAAGGGCGAACTTAAGTGTCCTCTCCAATTTTATAAAACCTCTACATAAATTTTGTTTCACACAGGGAAAGCTTAAGCTATGATGGCAGTGACTCTTTCGTTTATGCTAATTGATTTATTACTGAAAATTATATGTATTGCGCAAATTCTTCAATGTTACGGCAGTACACATCGACTACCTCAGGTGGTAGAAATTTCTTCAGCCCTGCACTATGGCGTCCTTGATAGCCTGAGTCTCTTTAGGACGTTTAACCCCATGAAAATGAAACCGAAACTTAGTATGTGTTATTTGTGCTTTCTTAACTCGGCTACAAGTTCGTCACAAATAGAGTAGGTCTTAAGTGAAGAAATATATTTAGCGCCTACCTGGAATTCTTCTTTGTAATGCATACATTTATCTGCAGATCCCGTAGCAGTTTGGTCAATTATACACAGGAAAATAAAGATGAGCGTTTATTCTACTTTCTTCAACGCATCCCCTCTCTAACCTAGAACGTGTATAAGCTCTGTCGGGCACCTCTAGCGCATTTTAATGTCATTTCTCCTGGTATGGGTACCTCCTGTGAAACAAATTAAATCTCTCTGGTTGAGACACTGGAGCAATTCAAAAGCTACTTATGGCTGGCTTCATCATAATGCAATATATGCTCACATAAAAGACGCGCTTAATATGCGCATGAATATTCAACTAATCTCATACGAGTTCATTTCTGCAGGTTTTGTTGCGCCTGAAGCTGTAACTTTCTAAACCTATTGAAAAGACTTTGCAGAGAAGTTCGCACACTTATAAGTTGTACTGAGCAGTATTTTAGTGGTGAGGTAGTAAAGCTGAGACTCTATTTATTAGTAAATTTTAGTTAAGTCCTGTAAACCAGAAGACGTAGCGTAACGCTATAATCAATGTAGTGAAAGTTGAGAGAAACAAAGTGTTAGAGATGAGTAACAACACATAGGTAAGCAGCAACAACTGGAAGCAAAATAATGACGCCGCCGTTCTACAAGGGATGTATCATTATTTTTCATCGATTGGCTTTTGCATCGCCAAGGCTCTAAAAAAAAACACACGAAAGCGGGAGCCGGAATCGTCAGCGTTTCTCGCCTCTTTCGTCTTCTAGCCGCCGCAGATAAAAATATACAGATAAGGTAAGATCTAATAACAAGCATTAGACGTCTTTCGCGTGGCGATAACGTTTTTGCGAAATAAGGCGGAAGGCATCGTTTTTTTTTAGTTTTTTTAACTAATGCAAAGGTAAACAAAGTGAGAGAGAGAGTAATGTAAAGCTAAAAGTGCTGAACAATCGGCGTGACTCCAAGGAAGAGAGGAAGAAACTTGGCCCATGAAGATAAATGCCACCTACGGGTTGTTTTGTTGTCGGCCGAGGTGGAGGTCGTTTGCAAGAAAAACGGTCCTGATAAAAGGCCTGTCCTTGTTGGGGAGCCATGTTTCACCAACCACTTGCTTGCACCAGCGGCCTTTCGGCTGGCAAAGGTTGCACCTTTCACTACGTTGAACTTTACTTTTTTGTAGCCAGAGCTTCTCCGCAATCAAAGAATGTAAGAAGTAAACAAATAAGGTTCAAAAGTATTTGTTATCGCATTTTCATAGTAAGCACACAGAGACTTCTCTAAGTTCATGTACCAGCTGATTTCTCATGTCTGTAAGTTTTATTTGGCAATAGCCGCATGCCAATGCTCCATCCACCGTGCACGAAAACGCCCATTACGCTCGGAATTAGAGGAAAAATTTATAGTTCGTGCCACGCGACTTTTGATATACGGAACATGCTAATATCTACCTACGCTTTTCAGGAAGATGCCTTACATTTTTGTTTATATTTTCCGCTACACAACATTCTGCGAGCTCTTAGAAATCAGCTCCCCACTCAGAAAAGACTGCTGGCAGAAGGCTATTTGCTCTTGTGCTTGTAAGATCTGCTTTCTTGCTTATGTGGGCACCTTCTTCATGTCTGAGAACGCGTGAAACTGTCTGCGTGCGTGACACGTACTGTCTTTGCCAAAAGTAACCGGGCAACTGTAGTTTCTTTCTCCGTCGCGTAGCAAAGCACATATGGCAGCTCTTAACCCCTCAATCTGTATAAAGAAAGGTGGATGGATGGATGGAAACAACTTTATTACACACACACACACACAAAAATCTTCCAGGGTGGTCCCCTACTGGTCCAGGAGTCCACGGGCTTGTGCTTCACGTAAAGCTCGATCCACCAGCCATTTCTGGCCGGCGGGCTAAGCGGTCCGTAAAGCAGCCTCCCAGGAAGAATGAGTGGGATTGGGGATGGGGGGTACTGCCTTAGGGGAAGGACATTCCCAAAGGTAGTGGAAAAGTGTGGATTTGGGCACGCCACAGGTGTTACAATCAGGAGGAAAGGTGGGGTGAAAGCATGAGAGACGGTGGGGTGAAATAAAGCAGCCTGTCTGTAATTGCCGCCATGTGCCGCTGGATAAGGGCGACAAGGTACTGTGGGGTGGTGGCAGTGTCATGCGGCTGAATTTGTAAAATGTGGTGATTTGGTGATATGTAGAGAGGACAGATGGGGCTTCTTGCGCAGGGTTGGGTGCCTGATCCTCCGGGGTCCGGGAGGAGAGTTCTCGGGCCAGCGCATGAACGCGCTCATTACCGGGGATCGAGGCATGCCCAGGGACCCACGACAGAGTAACCGTTCGGTCGAGAGAGGTGGCCGTTGTAAGAATACGGTGTGTTGCCGGAGTCTCCACGCCCTTTAGGTAGTGGGGGTACGCGGCCTGTGAATCTCTGCAAATTTCGGTTATGCTTTTGTCAATGATGGAGTGGGCCAGAGCAAGTGCAATGGCGGCTCCTTTCGCCTCTGCAGGCGAATTAGTTCGGATAGTGGCGGCGGCCACCACTGTGCCGTCTTCATAGGCTGCGACTGCCGCGAAATATCCTGGTTTAGAATTTTGTGCTGCGTCGACATAAAGGATATCGGAGCGGTTGCTGTATGTTTTGGTGTGATAGCTTGCTCGTGCCTGCCGCCTACCGTGATGGAGACTAGCACTCATATTGCGCGGTAGGGGCTTCTGATATATGTGATCCTGCGTGCGCAGAGAAATCATGTAAGGTGTAGGACTTGTTGGGGTGGGAATTGGTGGATTGAGACGTAGCTGTCGCAGTAGGTGAGCCCTTGACCTCACGTTTTGTCACATTTCGGTCTTTAGGTGTGCCGTAAAGGCTCCGTTGTACGGTTGAGAAGCAAAAAACCTGTTGCTCGGTTACCTTTGGCAAAGGGGGTACGGGTGTCTATTTCCTTACGAGTGCACAGCCTTCGGTTCTCATTCCTTATCGAACATCAAGTGCTCCCCTTCCCCGTGTTCGCGCTCGTTGATTACTTTGCAATTTCTCACCAGTGTTGGTTTCTGGAACTTAAGTAATTATTGGCAGGTATCCTCTCCATAACGAAAGGAACTGCCATAAATTGTCTCGATGACGGCGGGTTTCCATTAATGCCCTTGACTAGCACAGAAGTTGCATGTGTAGTATCACCCTGGTGGTTGTTGCACCCCACGAAACATATTTCACATATTTTGACCTCATCCTGTTTCTTTCCCTTCTTTGTATACTTCTTTAATGATAAATAATTTTAATAATGATAGTAATGATAAGTAAATGATAAATAATTTTCGGGCTGTGAACACTTGGTTGAATTCATGGTTAAACTGCGCGAAGGAAACAAGGACAGAGACAGAAACACACGTACACACTGTTGCTGTCTCTGTCCTTGTTTTCCTTCGCGCAGTTTAACCATGAACGAAAAGAACCAACTAGCCCGCCAGAAGACTATACTTGGTTGAAAAAGGAAAGAAAAACTATGAGCAAAAAACCAGCCTCGAACCACTGACCAACGCGCTTGAAAACTCAGTACTAACCCATTGCGCCACATGAGCAAAGGGAATGGTTGTTTTTAATTGTTGCGATAGCCTATCTCAAAAGTATTGGCGTATATTCGCGTGTGCGCAAAACAGCAGATGACGCGTTGGTGAATGTCTGATTGGACTGTGTAAGCTACGAGTCATGATAATGATTGCGAACTTTTATGAGGCAAAGGAATATGGGACCAAATAGCGTCACGGCACAAGGTGTTTATTCTTCTCAAGGTGGGGTCGCGTACTACATACCTAAAGGACGACCGAACCATAGCCGCCTCAGAGAACAATGAACCCAAACGAGTTCCGGGAAGTCAATCATAACCTTGACATGGTCAGTGACCTTCAACTTGTTAAATTGCGTGCGCTTTAATATGAATTAAATATCTGCTGTAAAGTTCGCTTGGATGGTTTAGTTGGATGGTTTAGTTTAGTTAGATGGTTCTGCTGCAAAGCATGCGTTCATACGTTCCAGCCCAACGTACGGCCAAAATGTGATGGCAGAAAAATGATAAAATGCCCGCCTACTACAATCTCTCTGCGTTTTTATAACCACAGTCCGTTCTAGATTATTCTGGTGCCCTCAACAATGGTGTGCCTCACGATTTATTGCGCAATATTCTTCACTGCGCAACATGACTAGACTGTGGCACACACGCGCACTGCAAACTACTTATAGGAGTGCTTATTTTTCTTCTTTCACTCCCACCTTCCTCCCTTCCCTTACGGCACGCTTCAGGTGTCCGCCGAGATATGTGAGACAGATAAGGCGCCATTTCCTTTGCTCAAAAGAACAAATTTACCAGTGTTAGAAGAGCAATCATGAAAATGGTATGGCTTTGATAAGCGTGACTAAATCACTTCGATGCAAAGTCTATCAGTCAATTAGAATTTCATTGTAGAAAAGCTTTTTCGGAGCGAATGCTTTAAAATTATCTAGCAATCTCTTAGTGAAAAATTAATTATTGGGGTCTTAGGTAATACTTAAGTTAAGCAGGAGCACGATGAAGTATTCAAGAAGAGGTAACAATCACTGCGAGCCGCAGGTAAAAATAAGAGATGGTTGACGTATACATTCACACAAAGGTGCTCAAGCCTGGATGTCTTGGGATTCTTCATGCGTAATATACTAGAGACCACTTTCAAGACCTCCTAATGTAATTTATGAGTGAGTCATCATTCGATCTAATTTGTGCGACCCTAATATGCAACGTAATGACGTGTACGTTTATTATTAATAATATTCAATTAAGGAGTCGACAAAATTGCAAGGAAAAGAAAACGGCGAAAGTCTTACTTTCATTTGAGCTTCGTTATGTACTGCAGCAGAAAACTCCTTTCCAACCCAGGCTGCTAAAAATCTCCAAGAAATATCAGGTTCTGAGCAACCAGAAAACCCTGACCTCTGTTTAAAGCAACCTGTGACAAAAATATACTTGCGGACGACAGCACCACTGTCATATAAATGATTTCTGCGAATCTACGACATTAAAATAAGACCTCCTTTAGATGCCCTCTTCTATGTGATTTCCACATTGCGCTCTTTTAGTAAAGAATTACCTGATATAATAAATCAGTCCCCAGTTTCTTTCCACTGATTTCGAATTATTAAGCACAATTTATTATCCTTGATGTGATCTAATTTTTGTTCATTACAGCATATCTGAGCTGAAAATTAAATTCTGCACAACGTCTCAGATGTCCAAATTCCTTCATCGTATTCAAGGCTGCTTTTGCGTTTTCGCCATAGACGAAGTTAACAAGAGTCTCATATTCACTCATTCCCAGCCTTTCAGGTGCCCCTTTTTAGCAACTGTTCCTCATTAGCGTTTACTGAGGAGAACCTTTTAAATGTTGGTTTGTGACACCAGAGGCGACCAAATTCCTACGGAAATAGCGTAGCCACACTCAGCTCCTTCTACGGTGTTCGAAGCTGTCTTAGGTGCAGATATTATTATCTATATTTTCGGCTCCGTTTCCGAAGCACCATAGAAATTCTAACATCTAGATAACATAAGCCCAGAGTAAAATCTGAGGATCGTTAAGGGAGTCGAAGGCAATGGACAGAAATATATGTCAGCCTGTCACTGAAAGGTTCATGGGCGAGCACTACAGATACAGTTAAAAATCATGCACCATTATCGCTTTTTCGCCTCTTGCACATTCTTTCTTACGCAGCATACTAACAACATATACCATCTTTAAGCTTCTGCCATGCGGGAAGGCTTTACTATCGGAAGAGCCTATATAATATACGCAAAGCACACAGGTCGTTCCATGTGACTAAAAGGTCAACTTCTTCTTGCATAAGAAATCTCAAAAGCAAGTAGAACTGGCGTACCAGGACATCACCTGTGATAGTCTTCAGATTTCTGGTCACCCGAATTTTTATTTCTTTCTTTCTGCGCCAATAACCAAGCTGGAAAGTTTGCAAGAGGAATAAAAACATGGAAAAGAGGCCAGAAAGAGAACTGCTCTCTAAACTGCACTCCTTGGTAGGGCAAACTGAGCAAGCAAGCAGCTACTCTGACAGGAAGACATTTTTGGAAATTTTGTAATCCTCCCAGAGCAGACCAGGCTTAAATTCACCTGCCATATTTCACGCATGTACCCCTGCGCTACCTACGCTGGTCGAGGCGAGACTAAGAAAAGTAATGTTTAAGTTCTCGAAAAAGTACCAAGGGTGGGTTATGAAGGTTGTGTCGGAAAAAAAAATGGCTGGCGAGGCATTGAGGCTGCGCCTTGTCAAGTGCCCTCGCGAAGTACGATAACTGTAACATGTACAAATTTAGAACATGGCCCTGGCTCCTCATAAAACCATATGGAAGGCGTGGTCGTAGATGACCAGAAGAGTTACTCGACACATAATCCACCTGATGGCAAGAAAAAATTAAAAGGCGTTCTGAAAGGTGCTTACATTTACGAAACTTAAAACAAAGCATCGAGAGAGAGAGAGAGAGAGAGAGAAAGGAGCGGTAGAGAAAAGTCAGGGAGGCTAACCAGAAGAACGTACCGGTTGGCTACCCTGCATGGGGGACAGGGATGAGGGGGTCGAAAAATATAGAAGGAAGTAGAGAAATGCGGTCCGTAGCAAGCACGACAAGCAATCGTCGAGTGTAGTCGTCGTGGTATGTCTAAGATAACGGTGTGACTTCCTGTTCAGTGTTTTCTTCTTCAATCGAAAGCAATTATGAGTGTTTATTCGACCGGAATGGCGATCTGTCTATTGGTTATTTACCAATTTATATCTGGTACTAGCTGGGTCACTTATACCCCAATGGTTTTTTTTTTGTTGGGCCATGAAAGAAACAAGAGCCTCAGAAAATTCCCAAAATATTAGTGCGCTATTGCGATGCCGATATTGAACACATTCCTTGTGGCTGAAGAAGCTGCATTAGAAGAGAGGTTGAGGTAGCCAACTACCCAGCCTGTTCTCCTAACTTTGGTCAGAATTAATATTCGCTTCTTTGCTATATGAATAACATTCCAGAGCACAGAATTAGTAATTACTCTGAGCTTTAATCACTTTTTTCCCAATGTGCCGACGAGAATGACAGAAGGTCATTTTTTTTTCAGATACCTAAAAGCATGCAAATCTGTGTGGGAAGTGAGCTGACTTTTTTGAGAATTCCACTGAACAGCAGGTTTGCGCTCTTATAACCAGAATTCCAACCTGCAATATTCCACCCTTAGCATTTATCGAACGCCGATAGCGCAGTAGCAGTGTGTCATTTACTTAAGCCGTATCTTTTGAAATAGGCAAAACAAAGGGAAAGATAGGCGCTACACCGGCCGTATTCGTGCCTCTTATGGCTGTAATGTTTGTCGTAGTGTTAAAATTATAGCTTCCCTTTGTTCACAGCTATTTCTATTGGTTTTGGAGATACATTCACTGCGTAAGTTGTAATTTATATTTGGCCTAAATTCGCCACAAAAAATTTGGCTAGCTTTGTTGCAGTGAATTTTATGCCCCTATTTAGTTACCGTGAGCCTTTTTGCTTTCCCTTGCAAAGATGCTTACGTTTGAGACCATTGTTCTTCACGCCGAGCAGCCATGCTACATTTTCGATGCACTCTTTTTTTAATATGTAGAGCAGCATACAGTTCATTAATGAGAGCACATGGACTTTCTGTTGTATGACCAATATCAAGAACTGTGGATTTCTTGCTTTCAAAACTTTCTACATTACACCGAGTGCATGCGCTCGCGAACCTCTATTTCTGATTAGGTCACCTAGGCACCGCCAAAATCGCAGCGCGCTCAAGGAGCTCCTTGAACACGCTGCGATTTTGGTGGTGGCCAGGTGACCTCATGAGAAATGCGAGACGACACGTGCTCAGAAAAATTGAACCTTGAACTTTTGCAACACAAACGCTTCATGTTTGTACATACTCTCTGAAACGCCTGGAGCAAGAAACCGCTTGGAGTTGCACCATTTTCAATCAAATTCAAGGCAAACTTTCCTATTCCATTCGAAACTGCGTTCTACTTTTTTCGTCACTGGTTTTCTGTCCAGTATCGGATCCACAGCGAAGAAGGGAGAAATACGCGTAATGAAGTTTGGTCCGATGGGTGTGAACACACAAGTAAAACAGTTTGGCCAAAGAAGCGTTTTCCACTCTATCATGGCGTCAAACCTGCCGTCGCCTTGCGTCCGTTCTGATGACGGGGCAAGGTTGCAACACATGCTCCGGATGTATGGTTAGAGTTTTACGTCAGACAGCACACCGCGGATTTAGTTTACGGGGCGTTGCATTAGGCTGGTGTGGCGAACTTAAAACCATTTTTGAATGCCCAGTCAACTACTGTTCCTTTCAATCACTCTTTGTATGCTTCAGTCTTTTTCTGAGGTTAAGATTTACTAGCGACAAGTGCCCGTGCGTACTTCGCGCAGCAAGGCGAACTTATAAAAGACACGCCTTTGGCAACTGACGTGTTCACTGAGGGCGATGATAGACGGCGCGGCGATAGCGTCTTGCGGGTCGGAAAGCGTGGCATAACCATGTTGCTGCTTCTGCACTCGTAGAGTGTACAATCCACTCACACCTCCTTATTTTCAGCTTGGTTCCAGGTGGCAGGGAAATAGCATCGATCTGCTCATCTTCACTAAGCATTGCTCCAAATTATATTATTGTCGAAGCCCACACCTGAAGGGCCAACTAGCATTAAACTTAACATTAACATTAAACTTTTGAAAAACCATTTCAAAGGAATATTTTCCCAAGCCTGTCGAGTGCTAAGCAATAATAGCGCGTGACTGAGTGAAGAAGCTATGCACTAGTAATTGGATGAAATGTTGTGGAAACGCAAAGGGTCCCATTTTAATGTGAAATACATCTTGGTAATGGATTATAGGCGTGTGCGCCTCAGGGAGAGTTTGAAAGGGAAACTGAAGAAAACAGCCACCGAAATTTTCTTAATCGTGTCATGACTAAACACCTTTAGCCTTCGAATACCTCTGTGAATCCGACTATCAAGTATAATGCTGTTAAGAGCTGGGTGGCCTAGATACAAGAAGGAGCTGATACGCATATTTAAATCTAACTGATATAATTTAACTGAGGGCATCTAGTCTTAAAGTGTGCAAGTGAGTCCCTAATACTTGGCATGCCGTCTCGGGTAAAATTGTCAAGCAGCATCACTTGGCGGGTGTGTACACGCCACTGAAATTACGCGATTGGCAAAAAAAAAAAACAGACTTGGTCATAACCCCCCCGCAATGTACACTTTATTTTTTTAATACTATTGGAGCCAATGTTTTTTCACACGTATTTAATAGTCGCTTTATTGGCTTACTGGCGTTTAACGTCCCAAAGCGAGTCAAGCTATTAGGGACGAATTAGTGAAGGGCTCCGAAAATTTCGACCACCTGGAGTTTTTTAACGTGCTCTGACATCACACAGTACACGACTTTCTAGGATTTCACCTCCATCTAAATTTGACCGCCACGGCCGGGCACACATATTTAATGTAACGCATCAGTTAACGGAGCTCGACGTGTCCTCACAGGCATGCAACCTTTCAGTTGCATTGTAATCATACAAAACTCGATAATTTACATTCGCTGCAGGTGTTCGAGTGAGAAATTTTGGACACTGGTTCTGGACAACCTCCCAAATGTGCACACGGAAAGCTGCTACTGCCCATAGTTCCTAGAATTCTCGATTCATAAGGTTTTCTTTCGGCGAGAGGTTTTATTTAACTATGAATTTGTAGTAGAATATATTTACCGACGAAGTTTACAAGTAAGTTTTGAAACTTGCGGTAAACGTTACCTAAATTTTGCCTGAATGAACCCCCCCCCCCCCCCCTTAGCATGTAAACAAAAGTCTTGTCGGCTATAGAAACACGTGTTTACAACCGGGAAACTTTCACTCGAAGTAATGGGCCAGAGCGAAATGTATTTGTATTATATTGCCGCGTGCTCTTGAGAGAGCAGACGGCAAGGACAGAGTGGGCCTGTGGGCGAGTCGGTTATCTTGTGATTGAAAGAGAATAGCGCCGAGACCGAGATCACTAGCATCGGTATGAATTTCAGTGGCATCTTGTTCATCAAGATGGGCGAGCATTGGGCCAGACTGGAGCCGCCTTCGTAGCTGGTTGAAGGTGGCCTCTTGATCCTCGGTAAGTAGTGTAAGGGGGGCTCGACAACTGTCGAACAGTTTTCGACGAAACGCCTGCAGTACGCATACTGTCCCAAAAAACGTCGAGCGGACTGCTTGTCGGTCGGGCAAGGGAACTGTGGCGCAGCAGCCGTCTTCTCGTGGTCTGGACGAACGCCCTCAGCACTGACCACATGATCCCGAATACAGAACTGCAGGAAACTGAAGTGGCATTTCTGTGGTTTTATCGTCAACTCCGCGGAACGGAGGGCTTGTAGCACCATTCTCAGCCCGTTGAGGTGTTTCTCAAAGCTAGGAGCAAAAATTAGGACATCTTCAAGGCGCTTCAATTACGCGCCATTGCCGCGTGCTCAGGAAAAAGCAGACGACGAGGACGAAGTGGGCCTATGAGCAAGTCAGCCTTGTGCACCCTTCTCTGCTTTGCCAGGGCGACTGTGTCAAGTCTTGTGACAATAATTGTAGCGAAAGCTACACTAGACTAGCAGGAGTACATTTCGCGGTGCCTGCAAAAGACCAGTACTGCGCATGCGCCGTTACCATGGCAACCAGTACCAAGGTAATCATGGCACCGCAGCCGCTGCGCCGCACTGCGCTTGCGCACAGTGGAGCCGCGCTGCTGGGATATAAGCCGGAAGCGATGCGCTTGCTCCTCAGACACGCACCATGGAATAAAGAGAGCGGCTGTGCTCGTCACGGCAGCAGTACAGGCCGCGTGAAATTTAGTCTTCTGATACAGAAGTCGTCGCACGGTACAAGGCCGGCCGACAGCGTGAAAGCGAGGCGAGAAAGGCTGAGCGGGCGGCCGAGACGCCCGAAGAACGAGAGAACCGCCTCGGGAAGAGACGCCGCCGAGCTGCTGAACGACAACGACGGCGTGTCGCTACCGAAATGTCAGTTGGCGAAACTGCTTTCGCTACGCATATCCTGACCTAGCTGAGCAAAGCCGCTGCCAGCTTTTTTGCTTGGATGCGGGCTCACATGTTTTGACCGATACCTCAGCGTTAGCTTCAACCTCCATGAAGTGATTATGACCTGAAAAAAAAAAAGAATGTACTGGCCTGTATCAACGTTCAATATTAAGGCTTTAACATGGAGACGTATTGACTCTGTTTACTTACGAGAAGGTGAGGCGAGAGTCCCTCCTGCCACTCGTATTGTTACAAAGTAGATGACGAAGAAGCGGGCTGTGGCGCGGGACGGAGGGCTCGCGCTAGGCCCGCAGCCATTAAAATCATATTTCATCGGTCATCATGTCGTTCAGTTCCTTAGCTTGCCGTCGCGTATCATTTTGTGTTAGGTGCGGGGTCATCCAGGCCCTGGAGCATCGCCGCCTTCTGCTCGCCTTGGTCGTCTGCCTAGGGGACATGGACTCTACCGCCCGGCTCTCCTCAGCTGTGCTTGACCAGAACTGACCGGCCGCTTTTCGCTCCCCGCCCCGTCCCCAGCCCCAAACATAAGACACAGCGACCAGGACCAGACCCGATATGACCCGACGACGACAAGCACCAAGACATCACCCCCGCCCAAGCTGCACGGCGAGTGTATAAACCTTGAGCTCCGGCCCTGGGCGACCGACCGCTGGCCCTGAAGCTCCGGGGGCAACTCTTCATCAGACCATCTGATCCATCGTGGTGGCAAGGCTTTCATCTTCATCTATCCTTTCTGACCATCCTCACAGTCAGCTCATGCTTCAGAGTTCACGCAATCGATCGGGACGATCGCTCGATGGCCCCGGGTAATGTTACGAAGTAGATGACGAAGAAGCAGGCTGTGGCGCGGGACGGAGGGCTCGCGCTAGGCCCGCAGCCATTAAAATCATGTTTAATCGTTCATCATGTCGTTCTGTTCTAGGGCTTGCCGCCCCGTATCAGTATTTTTGCCGCATGCCAATAAGCCGGCGGCGAATAAGAGCGCTGGACTCCCAACTGGCCGAGCCTACACTGCCGAGTCACGAATTTTGAAGCACGTGCTCGAATGAGCTCAGGTGACTTCTAGCGTGCTTTCTGTTCCACATCTCTCTTTTCCTGTCTATGTAAACGAGCTAGTTAGCATGTGTGTTAACGACAACCATCCAGCCCAACTGAGAGCCTTAGCGGTGACATGGAGTCAAACACTAAAGGTGACAAAAGAACTGCGCAGAACTGGTCGGGAGAAAACGATTGCGCAGTTCGGGATTCTTATTGCTTTAGGCAATACAAATTATGTCAAAACTTTAAAATGTCAAGCGACATCTCCAGCTTTGTTTCGAAGCGTCCAGTAGTCGCTGTTCCCACCAATTTCTCAATCGTCTTTGACTACCTGAAGGGAAACTCTGAGAAATCGCGATTTAAACGCGAGTGTATCTCCCTGAAAGCTCCCGAGGAAGGAAATACTTTAGTAGGTTAATAATAAATAGCAAGGAGTAAATAGACACAAGTAAATAACCTCTTAGACTGATGAACAATAAAAAACCGTTCGTTGCAATTGTAGGTATGGTTTGCGCATCATGCACCTTGACTCTTTTATATATATTAGCCTAGCACGAAAATGAATGAATGAATAAATCCTTTAATATAAGTGAAGGGTGTCTTTCAGTGATGCTGCGGAATTATAATGGACGTGGGTGTAGGTGCAGTAGCAACTACTAGTCGGTCGTTTTCATGGCCCTCAGAACTGTGCGTCGTAAGTCAGTCGAGCTCTCCTATACTACTCAAAACAGGCAGCACTGACTACCGTATGCCGCGATGGCAAGTGGTGCTACGGCGCTTGATCGTATCCGGTTTGCTAGGGTGGCCATGTCGTCATGCGCTGAATTTTGTGTCTTCCAGGCGAGAAACATGGGCAAGTCCATATAAGAGGTAGATCTGCTCTGCATTGTCCTTCGCAGTGGATACATTTGTTACGCATAAGTGTTTCGGGTCTGCCAAGAGACCCTTTATGAAGAATTTACGGGATGTGTGCTGCGTTTGCAACCACTCTTTTAAGATCTGTTGTGGAAGTATAATTCAGCAAGCGTATTACGAGTCTCAATAAGGATGGTCACTGGAAATGAAAATTTCCTTTACACAGCCTCCTTTCTTTACCGAGGCTTCCTAAGTAAATTTTCGAAGAATGTACTGTCGGTAAGTCCATTGTTGCCTGCAGATAACAGAAACTTTGTTGTAGCGCTTCAGCGAAGAGTTAAACTCATCAGATCATCACAAATAAGACTGCCATTTCGTTCGAAATAACAGTTCTTCGTAACGATTGGAAAAAGAAGAAATTAGAAGTGTAAAATTCGTTAGCTGCCTCTTGCTTGAAATGAAATAACTGCACTATATTACAAATTGCGGCCTTTCATTTCTTTCGGAACCGGGAAAAATGCGTCCGATCTCTTGTTATAAAACATAAAATATGCAAACTGCTACGGGAATTCCAGGCTTAGCAGGAAAAAAAATCAAAGCCTAAATTCACAATACAATTGGACTACCCGCAAAGTTATGTAAATGGCTTAGCTCTCTTGAAAAGTAGTTTTCGCAGTTTAGTACAGTTTAGTACTCAGGCGTGTTCAGACGAGCGGCTAGGCTCGCTTGAAAAGTTCAAGAACAGCTTTCTTTCGGAAAGTGATGAGAGAAGTTGCGAAACTGTTGTCTAGCGACATCCGAGTCTTTCCTTGAGAATAATGAGAACTCATTTTACTTTTCTATCCCGCCGAAATAATCTTCTTAAGATGGTTGGCTCATTGAAGCTCTCCTTAGATTTCTCGTTATATATGCGTTTTTCTTGATGATGGAGTATTCCCCAACCGTGCAGCCGTGAGTCCTAAAATACACTAAAATACACTTCAGCAAAGGCTGCTGTCGTGTAGTTGATCCATTAATGTTGATAAAACAGAAGAGCACAAAAAAGGAGCGCTTGTCCGGTTCGTTTTTTTTTTTTTCAGCTTCCTATTTATTAAGCTTTCCAAGATGGCTTCGGTCCTTTTCTAGCCGGATTATACCTCTCTTCGTTAACATAGCCTTAATTCGACGTTTTCTGTCAATTCCTAATATGAGTTTCGCTGATAGCCGTGCACCTACTAAAACTAGATTCTTCAAACCGGCTTCATCCTCGAAACAGGCATTAGTTTAGAGAGGAAAGAAGACCTTAGGTCCGAGCTGGTGAATGGTGGCGGTCTTGAGGCTTTCGATTAAAATATAGACAAAGGCGTTCCAAGAGATTGCCTAGCGCATTATTTTCGTTGCGTATGGAATAAGATAAGCAGAAGTGATTAAGTTGAGACATGATTGCCACTTGTGAACAAAGTTTTCAAACTTTCAGTCGTGGCAAAGGAAACTACCAGAAAAACAAAACTGCGAGAGTTGTATCTCCATAGTGTTCGCCAGCACACTCGTCTACAATAAATATGGTCACAGGCTCAATGAACACGCTTATTCTGCTTAGGTGTGAATTGACTGATCCGGTAATTAGCAAAATGTCAGCCATACACCGGGGCCGCCACGATAAAGTTGTGGTTCCACGTCCGCGCTGATGCTTCGAGGAAAGTGCGCATAAAGAGCAGTTAATAAAAAATTTTGTATCTACAAAAATCAATCAATGATTCAAACAATCGATAAATGAAAGCTTCTGGAGCAGATACGGCACTTCTCATTTTTCGCTAAATAATATGCGTGGTACTTACATCGCAAATTTGATCGCTGAGAGGAGAAATTCACCTGGCTTCATCTAACTCCTTCGGGTCTTCGATAAGGTTCATTCGCATTCTTTACATGTGAACAATCCGCACTGGTATTGAAGAAAAAACTAAAACTAAAGAAAAAAGCATAACGAAAGAAGTGCGAACTGAGTTTCATGTTGTGAATACACAGAAGGACTGGCGCGCAACGAAGGACGATGAAGTGCGTTTGGGTACTCAACACCCTCGACATGTTTAACCTCATTCCCATTTTCAGGCACCAATCTCAGTGTTTTATTTGTCAATTTAGATGGCAAAACGTACATTTCTTTTCTGTGATGTTTTGAGCACCTGTCAGTCGCCGCCTGTGTTTTGGAGAAATTCCGCCGTTGGTACTCGCCATTACCTTCTTGAGGCCACCAACACTAGCCAGTTCCCCGCGATGGTTATATGCCATTCCTTCCCGGGCAGCAACGACACCACTGACGGCCCCGGTTAGGCCAGAGCTTCAGGCTTCGACCGCAACAATACCAACCTACCTTAATTAGAAGCGTGCGCAGATATAATGACGCAAAAGACAGCCGTAAACAGACAATTAGCCCACCTGGGGCTATCATGTTTGGGCGACTGATTGCAACTGCATGCCTCTTCTCTCCCCTCTTTAACTTGTTTATAATTGTTCTTTTTCCCAGTACAGAGTAGTCAGCACAAACACTCTTCTGATTAACATCCCCGCCTTCCGTTTTCCTCTTTCTTTCTCTCAGGTATCTTGCAACGCTGCGATACTGCTGACGACTGCCACCTATCCTAGGTTTGATTCGGAAGGGCGACACTAAGGGGATATGAAGACCATAAACATGGACTGTGGCCAGTGAGGTTACGGTATTTAAACAACAAAAACGCTATACTAAGTTAAAGCAGTGCTTTAACTCAGGCCTTACCGCACCTATTCAAGTCGTTCAATTTGAACGAAAGTGGAAAACGCTACACTGTGAGCAATGGGGGCTACTTCTGGACAAGTACAGCCGTTCAGTATGTTAAAAAAAAAGACTGTACTACAGCTTCGATATTGGTGCCCTAGTCAGCCGCCTGAAGGAGTATTTTTAAACTTCGCACGAAACCTGTCAGCACAGAGGAATCGCGCAAGCATGGCGCCGAGGTGGCGTCTTCTTCTTGCACTGACCCTGATCAGAAGCGACGCTGTTCTCGCGATGTCGCAGCATCGATACTTGACCCTGTAGGTGCAAGAGACAGCTTTGGGCGAAAGATTACGTTTATTCGTCTTCTTTTACTTCGAATAGAGTTGATCGCTTCTCCCAACCCGGATTGTTGACAAGTACCCATCTCTAACTTTCGTTTCCGTTGTTATGGGGGAGATTCACTGCTTTCATGGGCTTTTTGAAGGTACCAGGCATGTTTGTAACTATTACACGCCATCAGCAGTGTAGCGGACACAGTTATCTACAATAGGCATTAGTGAAAACAGCGCGAAAAAAAGAAGCCCGAAGGCGAAACGAGGAAGTGACAGGAAAGAGCGCTACAATAGGGCTGGAGTCCACAATAGCACTGCACCGCAGTGCTCACCAAAGCGTTGCTGGAAAGCGATTTTTTTTTTATGCGAAAGTATTGCTAGTTCCATTACGAAAAAAGCCGGTGGCGTGTGTGTGTTTGTGTTTGCGTATTCGACAAAGGTACAGAAGATCTCAGCGAAGGCAAGAAAATAGGGTGACGGAATAAAGCTGCCGTATGACGCAAACAGCAAACCGAGAACCGCCACGTGAGGTAATCAGATACGTGTTAGTCGTCTGGCGACTTACTTAGTTCCTATGGGACGTCCTACGCAAAAAATATATTGATTAAAACTAAAGGTTTGTGACTAGATAACAATAAATAATAAAAACTAGCCAAGAACACATTTTTAAGAACGTGCTCCAGATCAAGCGTCGTTAAATATAGGCTATAAAATTAACACGTGAAAAATGGCAAAGGTGCTTACAACTATAGACGGTTGGACCGGACGGCCGAGTGTCTTCTTTCATTCATCGTTTTTATCTAGAGGGCCCGAAATTACTACCTTGTTGCTTTGCAATTCATATCCAAATGTCATTCAACTGGAATAAAACTTGAGGGAGGGGGGGAAGGGGGATGCGGGGTGACATGTCGAAATCTTTTGAGGTGTGGACGTGATTAGGGCGCGATGATACCCTGACCCAGTGGAAGTCAGACGAGAATTACGCTTTTTCAAGCACTGAGGCACTTTCACTGTTTGCTCAGCAATTTTAATTAGGTACGGTATTAGTTGTTCTTGGAAGAGTACTACTTATAACCTTTCAATTTCCTTTTGTTTTCTTCTCAGATTTCGGATCATTGTATGTCCCTTCTTCCTCCACCAGCGTTGATGTACGAAATCGCCGGAAGCCCTCTGCATTGTGGAACTCAGCATGTAATTTTTTTTCCATCTATGGGAACATTCCACATAGAGCTGGGCTTCTGCAATGATGGACTGAAACATTTCTTTATCCTGTTGTAGCTTCCGTTTGCCTTATGTTTTCTTCTGATAGTATTTCTGAATATCATCGGTGCATCTCTTGATTTTCTTCGAGACGCACTCTCTTTGTAATCCATTGTTGTTTCAACGAGTTTCTTCGTACGGGTGCCTGGGATATTGAAAGTAAGCGGAATTCGGAAAATTAAAACGTAAAATACTGCTATATACAATATCCCCTCGTTTGCAAACGTGCGTAAAAGAATGGGGAGCTTGTCTCTAGAGGGTTTACACCGTGCGTAACTCGATGTAGCATTTCCTTCGTCCTACTATCCCAAGTTTTTTTCATTTTAAACGGTTTATTTTTCGTCGCCCTTGGATTGAACGATATATCACATTTTGAAATTACTGTTGTAGTTACTTCGGCTGAGTAATTGATGTCCCTGGTCGATCAAGCATCTGTCATCTGGGAAGAGAGCACGAGCGTAGAAGCATGAATTAAAAGCTTAAGACCAACCGTGAGCACAGCCGGCCGGCAGGCTGTCTTACCGTGCCGCACGTATCCGTATAAGTGCTACATCAATGCCTTTGTGTACGCTGAAATCTATGCATCACTCTTTTTGCAAGCAATCATCTCCACAGTTCACTGTAGCACGCACCACAATCGATCATGTTGTCAATAGGTATTGTAAGCTATGGGGAATTGAGTCCTACGGCTGATGTATGGACGTTATAAGGTAGGGTAATATAGTGCTTACAAAATAAAATAAGAGGCACTCTGTCGTACACATGTGTGCACGGTCTGATTATTATCACTAATTAGCCCCTTTATGCTTCACTCCACTAATTGGTACATTAATAAGCTTCAAATTAAGCAAACCCCCCCAATTATTTAGGACGCAAAGACAGGACGAAGGTAGAAAAACACAGGACGAGGCGCCGCTACCAACTGATTTATTTCATGCAAGAAACGTACATATATAGGTTTTTTGTCGCTCATCCATCATTCAGAGATGGCGCAAGAGTAACGCGCGGCGTGGCTAAGAACTTGAGGATCGCTTTGCACGACGCCCAAGCCGAAGCACAGACCCGCTTCCGTTCGGCACTGTGCGTCTCACATGCAGGCGCCTACAGCTGAAATAACCGTCATCCAATTTTTCGTCTTTATTAACTAGGCCACGTAGGCACATGGAGTTCCCTCATGTAGAAGGGGTGGGATGAGTGTGTTGTGTTTGCTTTGTTTGTTTGTTTGTCTGTTTGCTTTGTTTGTTTGATTTGCTTGTTTGCCTTGTCTGCGCATGAGCGGTTTGGTTTGGTTTATGGGGTTTAACGTCCCAAAGCGACTAAGGCTTTGAGAGACACCGTAGTGGAGGGCTCCGGAAATTTCGACCACATGGGGTTCTTTAACGCGCACTGACATCGCACAGTACACGGGCCTCTAGAATTCCGCCTCCATAGAAACTCAACCGCCGCGGCCGGGATCGAACCCGCGTCTGACCCGAAAGACGTGGGTTCGATCCCTGCCGCGGCGGTTGAATGGATGGATTTGTCCATACAACGCCGCCGCCGGGATGACGCCGGAGTTTCCGCTGAAGAGGAGCCATAAGGCTATCGCGTTAATACAGACTCTGCAGTCGGGATTCAATTGTCGACATCGGGCTGAGCAGTATAACCCGCAGTATAGAAGTATAACCCCGCACGGAAGCCCGGTATATTTTAACTGACTCTAAAACTGCGATTCTAAATTTTGCTCGAGGCCGAGTTCATGTCCCTGCTTTTGGCATACTGGACTCGCCCGATGCACCCCCGCCCCGCCAAGTGGAGCTGATATGGGTGCCTGCGCACTCCGGGAATCCCGGAAACGAGGCCGCCAACCTTTTAGCCCGAGGTTCTTTAAACCGGGCTCAGGTGGCCTCGGATCGGGGATTCACGAAGGATCGCATGCACTCATTCAGTGAGCTGACCCAGGCATACAGAGCCTCTCGCCAGCTCTACCCCCCGCCCCACCCCTCCCTAGATAACAGACACGCAACACTCTGGCGCAGATTACAAACACATACTCTCCCCTCGCCCCTTACCCTAACCCACTATCATCCCTCCTTCCCCACTCCTGCTTGCGCCCTATGCCCAGAACCCTTCGCTTCTTCCCTCCACATCCTTTCCCTCTGCCCGGCGGACCCTCCCCCGCGGGACCTAGAGAACCTCAAGACCTGGGAGGACTGGGAGACCCTGCTGCATTCGGAGGACCCGGCCGTGCAGACCATCGCCACCGGCCGTGCTGCCAGTGTTATGGACCTCAGGAACATAAACACTTGAGTGCAGTGGGGTCGTGCGGGGACCCTGGGGCGTGCCCCGAATTCCTTTGTAAATAAAGTTTTCTCTCTCTCTCTCTCTCTCTTCCGGGTTGGGGTACGTGAGCGTCTGCAGTTGTCTGAGGGTCACCGCGTGCGCCCTGTCCAGCTTGTCGCTGGGCGGAGAGAAGGTTCGGCGGGCCAGGCCGAGGGCCTTGGTAATTTCGTTGTAGCTGGTCAAGCAGTCTTTGGTGCTATTCCACGGACGACGGTCGCCGGCGCGGTTCGCGAGCTCGCGCGCCTTGGCGTGTGCCGTCTCGTTGCGGTTGCGATACGTCCTCGATACTTCTCCCATGTGCGCCGGGAACCATTGAATTCTGGTTTGGAATTCTACCTCCTGCTGGACTTGCCGGTTCCTCAGGACTTGGGCCGCTCTCTGTGAGATCCATCCTTTGGCGAAGTTTCTAACCGTCTGACGCGAGTCGCAGAGAACCACGGTGCACGTCGGATCCGTGAGGGCGAGTGCCACCGCCGCTTCCTCCGCCTCTTCTGCGCGTTCGCACGCTACACTTGACGTTATGCGCGTTTTGCCACACTAATCGACGACCGCAGCCGCGAATCGCGAGCGTTCTGCGTATTCCGCGGCGTCAACGAACCTTGTCCCCGTATCGTCTCCATGGCTGTGCAGGAGAGCTCTGGCCCTGGCCACTCTTCTTCCCCGGTTGTGTTCCGGGTGGACGTTTCGTGGAATCGGGTCGACTCTTGGCGTTTGTCTGATCGCGTTTGGAATGGCGACTTTCTGGCCTTGTTGTACGTGGTAACGGATGCCGAGACTTTCCATGATCTGGCGGCCTGCTGTCGTTCCCGTTAATCTTTCCAGTTGTGAAGTGCGCTGCGCCTCGGCGATTTCGCTAAGCGTGTTGTGAAGTCCGAGCTGGAGCAAGCGATGCGTGCTGGTGGACTCGGGTAGACCCAGTGCTATCTTGTACACCCTGCGAATGAGGACATTGATCTTGGCTTCTTCTCCCTTGTACCAGTTGTGGAATGCCGCAACGTACGCAATATGGCTAATGACGAAAGAGTGTATGAGTCGTGTGAGACTCTCCTCCCTCATTCCGTTTCTTCTGCTAGTGACCCTCTTGAGGATTCGCATGGCGTTAGCTGTCTTGTGCTTTAATTTAGTGATCGTTTCGCCGTTGACGCCGTTGGCCTCGATTATCATGCCGAGGACCCTAATTGTGTGTACTATCGGGATGGTTGCTCCATTTCTCGTACGTAGTCTGATCTCTTCGTACTCGCGCTTTGTCGTTGCCGCATTCCGACCACTCCCGGGTGGTCTGCCCCTCTGCGTGGGGCGGTAGAGTAGGAGTTCTGACTTTTTCGGCGAACATCGTAAACCCGTACCCTCTAGGTATTCCTCTATTGTCTCGATTGCTAGTTGCAGTGCCGTTTCGATGTGACCGTCGCTGCCTTTGTGCACCCAAAGGGTTATATCGTCGGCGTATATTGTGTGCCGGACGTCTTTCAGTTCTTGTAGCTTTTCTGCTAGGCCGATCATGACCAGGTTGAAGAGCGTGGGCGAGATGACGGAGCCCTGCGGGGTGCCGGTGCTCCCCAGCGTTTGCTCTTCTAGCTGGAGGTCCCCTGCCACTAAAACAGCTCGCCTGTCTGTCAAGAAATCTTTAACGTAGTTGTACGTGCGTACACCAAGGTTATGCCGTGATATCTGGTGTAAGATCGCCGAGTGCGCGATTCTATCGAACGCGCTTTCAAGGTCGAGGCCGAGAATTCCTTTGGTGCCTCTCGTCTTGCCATCAAGAACGTGGTGCTTCAGTTGTATCATTGCGTCCTGCGTGGACAATTGTGGGCGAAATCCTATGATGGATGGTGGGTATGCCCCTTTGTGCTGTAAGTGGGCTTGCCAGCGGTTAAGCAATGCGTGCTCCATGGTCTTGCCGACGCAGGACGTCAGCGATATGGGGCGAAGGTTTTCGAGGCTCGGTGCTTTTCCGGATTTCGGGATTAGTATCATTTTCGCAGTTTTCCATTGTTGCGGGAGGGTGCCGCGCTGCCAGCAGTCATTGATAAATGCCGTTAACTGTTCCACGGATTTGTCGTCAAGATTCTTCAGGGCGCGATTCGACACACCGTCAGCGCCTGGCGCCGATCTGCTGTGTAGGTTGTGCAGCGCCGTCCTGATCTCTTCTGCACTAAAGTCCTTATCCAATTCTACATTCGGATCTCCATCATAAGGGCCGGGTTGTGCAGTCGACGTGTGCGGCAAGTACTTGGCTAGTAACTGGTCGGTCACTGCATCTTCACCGTACTTCTCGAGCTCCCTGTGTAATAGACGTGCGAGGCAGTCACTCTGGTGGGATTTGGTCTTCGTTTCGTCCAACAGATACCTGAGCAGGTTCCACGATTTCCCGTTGTGCAGTTGTCCATCGACTGCATTGCATAACTCGTCCCATTGCTGGCGGTAGAGCGTTCGGCAGTGCTCCTCGATGTTGCGGTTGATCTCAGCTATTTTCTTTCTAAGTCTCCGATTGAGTCTCTGGATCTTCCACCTGGCCAGGATCGAATTCTTCGCCTCGATGAGATGCGCCAGGCGGCTGTCCATCTTGTCAGTTTCAACCTCAGTTTCGACGGTCTTGGTTGACGCTTTGGCGTCTGCAACCAGCGAGCGGGTCCAGGCTTCGATGTCCGTGATTGTATCACCTGCAGATTCTTTTTGGTCTCGTTTCTTTCTGAAGTCTTCCCAGTCGGTCCATTGGAACTTTCGCTTACTGCCCTGCGCCTTGTCTGGCATCTGGACGTATATTTCGACGATCATGTGGTCGCTCCCAAGGTCGGTCGACGTGTTTTTCCACGTGGTGGCCGTCGTCCCGGTATTTCGGGCGAACGTAAGGTCCGGGGTCGTGTCTCTGGTAGTAGAGTTACCGATTCTTGTCGGGTGCGCCGGGTCCGTAAGTAACATGAAGTCGAGTTCATGCGCATCTTGTCCGAGTTGTCTTCCCTTGGTCGTGCTGTATCCGTAACCCCATGCTGTGTCTGCCGCGTTGAAATCGCCCCCTGCAATCAACGTCCGGGACCCGGCAATCTTCATCGTCTTCTGAAACAGCGCACGGAAGCGTTGGCGGTGTTTTGACGGGCTGCTGTAAACGTTCAATATGAATATACTTTGTTTCCTCTGCTTGGTGGGTATCAGTTCGATGAAAGCGTGTTCCATCTGGACGCCACTTAGTTCGTGTTCAACGAATGTGAGACGCTTCCTAACGAGCGTGCATACACCCCTCCCCTTGATTTTGCTGTCATGCGTTTTGTAGCCAGTCAAAGTAGCCGCATTGGTGAGTGTTTCTTGGAGTAATATTACGTCCGGTTTACGTGTTGCGTGCCGGATGTGTTGCTGTAGAACCGCCTTTTTGCCGGCGAAGCCACGGCAGTTCCACTGCCATATTACTATCCCTTGGTTGTCATTGGCCATGTTGATGCTGAAGCGAGTTGTCCGCCTGCCCTTGATGGTGACTCTCTGGCATAATTTCGACCACCTGGGGATCTTTAACGTGCACTGACAGCGCATCACACACAGGTGCCTTTTAATTTTGTCTCCATCGAACCCGTGAACTCCGGTTTAGTATCCGAGTGCCCTAACCACCGATTCATATCGAACATTTTCCTGCAGCGTTAGGGGCCCGTGTACTGTGCCACGTCAGTGCACGTTAAAGAACCCCTGGTGGTCGGGATTTCCGGAGACCTGCACTACGGCGCCCCTCATGGCTTCAGTCGCTTTGGGACGTTAAACCCCCATAACGAAACCTTTTCCTGCAGCGAAACGCAGGCCGCCGTGGTCAGGATTTCTGCATGGTTTATCAGGGAGCAAGAGAGAGAGAGAGAGAGAGAGAAAAAACTTTATTTACAAAGGAATTCCGGCCGCGCAGACCATCGCCACCGGCCGTGCTGCCAGTGTTATGGACCTCAGGGAGCAAGAGTGAACAGTGGAATATGAGAAACAGGCGCGCAGCGCGTTTCGATCGAGGCGAAACGCAGAGGCGCCCGTGTGCTGTGCGATGTCTGTTCATGTTAAAGCATCCAGGCGGCTGAATTATTACGGAGCCCTCCACTACGGCGCCTCTTTCTCCATTTCTTCCTTCAATCTCACCCTCCTTTCTTTCCATACGGCGTGGTTCAGGTGTCCACCGAGATATGGGAGACAGGTACTGCTTTTTCCTTCCACGAAAACCAGTTATCAATTTTGATTTCGTCGCGGAGCTACCACGCCTTTCCTTCCTGTTAAGCTATTGCTCCCCCAGTTGTTCTTCAAGCCATGAATGTGCACTCAGGGCTGCAACTTCAGGATTTCAGAATCCGTGATCAAATTGTAATGCATTTTGTTGAAATTTTCATAAATAGCCTCAAGCTTATATCTCAACAATCGAGGTAAGTTTTTGCCAACGGCTTGAAGAATCTAGCCTAACATTTAAGTTCAAATTTAGAAAAAACCAGTACGGCTACTGTGGTTTCGTGTGACTGCTTAGGATTCAAGCAATGATATAGTTGGATAAAATAGCATTCCGTGAGGAAGTTTGTGTGGGTTGCAACCTTGCATTTTTTTCTTACCGACGTGTTCAACTTTGGAGTTCCGTTAGAGATCACTGCGGCACCCGCATTGCAGAAATGAGTAAGCATGACGACGCGCCTTATGACGTCACATGAAGATGTCGACATAACACTTCCACACTTGTCACGTCTACTTAGACTCGTGACCGGAACTCGAAACTCTCAAACCAGAAGTCGATCAGTTATCGATCACTTTTCGGTCACCTATCGATACCACAATTAACTGTCTTAACCAAGTTCCATCAATTGCCCATCTGAGTTTCCAAAAATTTGGCCCTCACTTCCGGTCACGTGGTGGCACACTTCAGGCGTTTTAAAATTTGGCGTCACTTTTGCACCGGCCCCACCCCTACTACCGATTTAATCTACCTGAACCCCCTGATTTCCCGCACGCGATTTTGTGATGCTCTATCTGATGGTACCATTTTTTTTCGCATAAACCCATTCGTTCGGCCGTAGTCGCGCGGACAAGTTCCGCCCACTTTTTTGATTTTTCTGTGTCTAATTTATTAACCCACCTCCACCTCCTGAATTTCGTACGAGATTTGTTTGCTGCTCTATGCGATGGTGCTTTTCTTTGTCGCATAAACCCGTTCGTTCGGACGTAATTGTGCGGACAAGGTCGTGATAACACGAAACCGCCAACATAGCCATACAATGCTTACGCATTAAAAGATATCTAATTGACGAAGTTTTTTTAGCTGCACAGAAAGCAGAAAGCTAACCGCAAGAATGAATTATAAGCGGGAGGAATCTTTTGCCTCTGAGTTATTTAGGCCAGTGAAACGGTAAAATGCTAATCTAGTTAACTCCTGCGGTTAGGAAGCAGATTAACGCACCACAGTTTGGACCAAGGTCATTTTCATTAGCTCTTACTGACGTTTGTCAATGACGCGCCTGTCTGCAGTGAAGGTCAAATTGGTTTTGTTTGATTTGGTTTGTGTGGGTTTAACGACCCAAAGTGACTCAGGCTATGAGGGACGCCGTAGTGAAGGGCTACGGCAGTTTAGGCAACCCGAGGTTAAGGTGCTCTCACATCGACCAAATTGAACCAGTTACCATGTTACCACACTATATCACGTAGCAACAGTGGGCGCTTGAAACCTGTACTTTGGATCCGTTACATGTATGCCAGCATAGCGGCCATGGAAATGACATCCCCCCCCCCCCCGGAAACAGCATTTGCATAAAAGCGGGGCTACCCGTTTGATGCAGAAAGTTCGAAGTGGTGTCAAGTGACGGCATATTCCTGAGAATTAAATTTTCATTTCAGATGAAGCCCAAGATAGGTGTGGGATTCGCATCGACGACCATTCCGCCCCCAACCATGCATTCCGAGGACCTTCAGACGGTCATTACGGTCGTTTTCCGTACCGCCCGAGGGCCTATTATGTACGAGTCTGTGTGACAGCCCAAGAGCCGACTACGCTGCCAGAACGAGTTGCCAGAGCAAAGGCACAGCGCCGTCGCCGCCAGAATCTTGAAGAAGGAATAAGTGTGAAAAGTAAGTTGCGTGTCATTGTAAAACCAGCGGTAAAATAAGTCGGGGCATGCGACAGGCGGCCAGAATCACAGAAAACTGTATCGCCGCGCCGTGTGCGTTGCACTTCTGGGGGCGAGACATCGCAGTGCGCGTTCACGTCCTTTCACGCTGTCAGGCCTATCTTTTTTCTCGCTTGCATTTGAGTAGCTGCTTATCTGCAGCGTTTGAAGGTAGGTGTCGCTTTCTTTATGTACTACGCCACGCTCGCAGCTCGGCGAGCGCATGGCAAGGGTTTAACGAACTGCGAGCGTCACGCTGTGAATAAAGAAAGCGACGCCTAACGCCAAAAGGTGGATATAATCGGATAGTCCGCTGTAGGCGAGAAAAAAAAAAATACCGACGATTACGTTACTTCCTAATGCGAAATTTGAGCGCAGCAAATAAGCTGTTTCACCTTTTCGATAGATTGAGGCAAAGAAATCGAGCAACACATGTATGCGCTATCACAGAATTTTTTTTTATTTTTCACACGTATTCGCAATTTCGGCTCGGGCGGTGCACATATACAGATCCGCCGCCACCGATCTGGCTCTCTGATTGCCACCGCACAGGGGTTGCATTGGAGGAGGAGCGAAGAAAGGAATTAAGTTCGAGCCGGCGCTACCGGCGCTTTGACAACCGGAGACTCGCAGGAAGAGGGGGGAGGGGGGCGGCGTGTACACCCAGCGGCAAACGATGGGGGCAGAAGCGCGCGCAGCAAGCGGACAACACGATAAAGGGAGGAGGGAAGAGATAGCAGCGACTGACTGATGCCGCTGACGCCGACAGCGCTGGGGGGATGAAAGGGGGGCGGAGCTGGTTACGAGGCCGACGCCGACGACGACGCGAAACCCAGAAACGGACGCCAAAGAGCTGCGCTCTAAAAAAGAAAGACAAGGCTGCGAGCATGAAAGGACGCGGACACGAACTGCGATTACCCTACTGCGATGTCTCGACACCATAAGTGCAGGGTCAGATGGCGCGGCGATGCTGTTTTACTTGATTTTGGCGGCCTGTCGTGTGCCCCGACTTATTTTGCCGCAGGCTGTACATACACGACTTGGTCGGATTCTTTACCTCAATCTATCGAAAAGCTGAAACAGCTGATTAGCGGCGCTCAAATTTTGCATTAGAAAGTAGTGTAATTGTCGGCAATTTTTTAGAGCGCAGCTCTTTGGCTCCCGTTTCTGCGTTTCGCGGCGCCACCGTCGCCGTCGCCGTTGTCCGTTGTAACCAGCAGTGGACACCTTAGTCGCGCTTTGAGCTTAGAAACCAATAGAGCGGTAGCTTGGAAGGCAAAGGAAAGGCGCATAACTGCCCTCTTGGAGCAGTGGACACCTCAATCGTGCTTAAAGCTACGTGGCGGTAGTGACAGGTGTGTGCTGCATGCGTTGGCATTGACACCACAGTGCCATTTTAAGGAAAGGTAGTGCACATAACTGGCTCCTTGGGTCAATGGACGCCTGAATACCGCTTATGGGTACGTGGGCTGATGAGAGTGAGATGTGGACTGCAGGTATTGACAACGCTGTGCGCGGCTACGGCCGCTTATTTGTTTTTTCAACCAGCGTCCGCTTCGGCGGACGCGGTTGTTGCTGCGACGCGCATCTTTTCTTTCATTCTTTCGTCTTATCTTTTAACTCTCTTTATCTGCACGTGGCAGCGGTGGTGGCTCGGCTCGAGCCAGTTGGCAGGCCCATGAAATTTCCTTTTCATCCTTCTCTCAGTCGCAACCACACCAACAACAGAAACGCGGCGCTGAAGCAATAGGCCGTCGGCGTTCAGTCTGCGGTGGATGAGTGTGGACGCCCTGGGTGTGTTAGTGGTATCCGAGTGGTATCCGAGTGGTATTACAAAACTCATCACATTACGTCTGAGACGCCCTGCGTGATCACGGAAATTATACATCACACACATTCACTTCCTTCTATATTTATAGCAAACATATACCACCCCCCGTCCCTGCCGATGGCCCCGCTAGAATCACTTCTGCGAAAGCTACACCATCTAGCAGGGAAACATCCCCTACTCATCGGTGGGGACTTCAACAGTCAGCATACTGACTGGGGATACACAACCACGACACATCGAGGTCGCAGGCTCTGGCTGCTCCTGCAGAACCTCCAACTCACTGTGCACAACACGTTTCAGACGCCTACGCGGATCGGCAACAGTGTCAGCATGGACACCAGTCCGGACCTGACGCTGAGCCGCTGTATCCGCGGCGTTACCTGGAACAGAACACAACATACACTGGGCAGTGATCATTACATTATACAAATCACTGTCCCATACAAACCACCCCGTCACGCAAATATGACACACGAACTCATTAACTGGGATGCCTTTCGCGCTGCACGCACCGCCCTCCCAGACACTCCCATCGCAGACATCGATGCATGGGTGCAATTACTCAAGCATGACGTTCACCACAACACACGACACATTGAAACTACAACCGAAACACCGACCCTTGACACACGCCTAGCCCACCTCTGGGAGGCTTATCACAGCATCCTGGAACGTTGGAAAGGCAACAAACACAACAGAACGCTTAAAAAGCGGCTGGCCGCGCTGCAGACACAAATCCAACAGCACTCTGAGGAGCTCTGTCGATCCAACTGGGGACAGATATGTGACGGCATCGCCGGAAACCTGTCCAGCAAACGTGCATGGCAACTCCTCCGACACCTCATTGACCCCACATGCACCAAATCAGCAGCACAGCACCACGTGACACGCCTCACACATGAACACATTGACGATCCCGACACCCTTCTAGACACACTTCAAACCATGTACACATCTCCAGGCGGCCCCATACCTCTACCGCACTACACAGGACAAGCAAATCCAACACTCGACACCGACATCACGGAGACGGAAGTCAGAGCGGCCCTCCTGACTTTCCGCGCCAACTCCGCACCTGGTGCAGACCAAATCACAAACTCCATGCTCCGTAATCTGGATGACCAATCGATCACCCACATTACGAAATACTTCAACCAGTGCTGGAGGGAGGGTAACCTCCCGCAGTCCTGGCGCCACGCGAAGGTAATATTTATACCAAAACCCAACAAACCACTCACCATTCAAAACCTTCGCCCGATTTCGCTAACCTCATGCCTCGGGAAGCTCCTCGAGCATGTTGTGTTAGCGAGACTCACAAGTCACATGGCGGACAACAATCTCTACCCGCATAGCATGGTGGGATTCCGCCCTCATCTATCCGCACAGGATGCCATGCTGCAACTCACACACGACCTTTTTGACCCGCTTCTTCCAGGTCACACCAAGGCAGTCTTAGCTTTGGATCTCTCCAAAGCTTTTGATCGCATTGAACATCAGGCGATCATGACTGCTCTATCCCCATTGAATGTGGGTGTGCGCACGTATGCCTACATTCAAGCATTCCTGACTGACCGCACGGCTGAGATACACTTCGGGCCTCTGTCTTCCACCTCCTACACACTTCAGAGTATCGGCACCCCTCAAGGGTCCGTCCTTTCCCCCTTTCTCTTTAACATAACCCTCATACCCCTCGCCCGGAAATTGGCAACTATTCCCCACCTCAAGCACACTCTTTATGCCGACGATATCACCCTGTGGACCACCCACGGCAGTGACGGCGACATAGAGAACACCTTACAGGAAGCAGCCACCCTCACCCAAAATTACGCACGGACCATCGGACTGTCTTGCTCCCCAGAGAAGTCCGAACTACTCCTCATCCGGCCTAAGAACCACCGCTGTCCACGCTCCCCCATTGCCATTGAATTGAATGGTTACCCGGTACCTGAGGTTGGCACCCTCCGTGTATTGGGCTTGCACATCCAGAACGATGGCAAAAACACCACTACCCTCAAGAAACTCAAGCAGGTTGCAGGCGCGATATCGCACCTCATCCGCAGGGTTTCGGGACATCATAGAGGCATGAAGGAGCGCGACCTATGTCGCCTCATTCATGCCTTTGTCCTCAGCCGTGTACTGTACACTACCCCATACTTACAACTATCCAAACATGACATAAACGCTTTGGATGCTTTGATTCGCAAGGCATTCAAGGTAGCACTTCATCTTCCCCTCAACACACCCACAGACAGATTACTAGGCCTGGGCCTCCACAACACGATCGGGGAACTGGTGGAGGCCCACCGACAGGCCCAATACATCAGGCTCACAAAAACTTCCACAGGTCGGTATATCCTGGACTCCCTGGGAATCAAAATACCGGCCGACGACCCGACCCTTCTCGCCATCCCACGATCCCTTCACCGAGAGCTTCTCATCAGGCCGCTCCCGAGGAATATGCACCCGTCCCACCATGAGCAGCGCCGCAGAGCCCGTGCGAAGGCACTCCATCGAGCGTACGGCCCCCAGCCGGACGCCGTATGGGTGGACGCTGCCTGCACGGGTGATGAAGCGACAGCAGCTGCGGTGGACTCCTCTTCATCCACCCTCCTCACACTACCTCTCCCTCCAGATACGTCCCCAGAGGCTGCAGAGGAAGCCGCCATTGCACTTGCTATTATAACCCGCACGGAAGCCCGGTATATTTTAACTGACTCTAAAACTGCGATTCTAAATTTTGCTCGAGGCCGAGTTCATGTCCCTGCTTTTGGCATACTGGACTCGCCCGATGCACCCCCGCCCCGCCAAGTGGAGCTGATATGGGTGCCTGCGCACTCCGGGAATCCCGGAAACGAGGCCGCCAACCTTTTAGCCCGAGGTTCTTTAAACCGGGCTCAGGTGGCCTCGGATCGGGGATTCACGAAGGATCGCATGCACTCATTCAGTGAGCTGACCCAGGCATACAGAGCCTCTCGCCAGCTCTACCCCCCGCCCCACCCCTCCCTAGATAACAGACACGCAACACTCTGGCGCAGATTACAAACACATACTCTCCCCTCGCCCCTTACCCTAACCCACTATCATCCCTCCTTCCCCACTCCTGCTTGCGCCCTATGCTCAGAACCCTTCGCTTCTTCCCTCCACATCCTTTCCCTCTGCCCGGCGGACCCTCCCCCGCGGGACCTAGAGAACCTCAAGACCTGGGAGGACTGGGAGACCCTGCTGCATTCGGAGGACCCGGCCGTGCAGACCATCGCCACCGGCCGTGCTGCCAGTGTTATGGACCTCAGGAACATAAACACTTGAGTGCAGTGGGGTCGTGCGGGGACCCTGGGGCGTGCCCCGAATTCCTTTGTAAATAAAGTTTTCTCTCTCTCTCTCTCTCGGCGTTCAGTGTGTTCATTGGCGTTGGCATGGTCAATGTGTTACACCCGATCATTTTAACGAAAGGAAGTGCGCATAACTGGCTCCCTGGGTCAGTGGACACCTGAATCATGCTTTTAGGTACGTGGGGTGATGAGAGAGAGATTTGGGCTGCAGGCATTGACAACGTTGAGCCAGAAATGCAGCGCTGAAGCCATAGGTCATCGACGTTCATTGTGTTCATTGGCGTTGGCGTTGACAACGTTTTACACTCCGATCATTTTAAGGAAAGGAAGTACGTATAACTGGCTGCCTGGGTAAGTGGACGCCTGAATCGTACGTGGTGTGATGAGAGAGAGAGCTGGCCTGCATGCGTTAGCGCTGACAAAGATGAGCGAACTCTCGCGATCAACCATTAACTGTCACCTCAGGCGCCAGGGTGGCAGTGTGGGTGGCGACTTTAATGTAGATATAAAGACAAACAAGCATTACTTCCTCGCCCCTCAAGTGGGAGAACATCCCGTTCCACTCGCTCGCAACGCCTCCCACGACTGTGACGAAACACTGGCGTAGACCTCGTCTTTAAGAACCAGGCATTGGTGCAGTAAGTCGAGCTTATATGCATCTATTTCTACGACCACAAAGCTTCTTTCATGACAATCAAGAGCTGTTAGTGGAGTGTTTCCTGAAGAAAGAAAATGTGTGAAAAATAACAAGTTGTCTGCAGTTGTACATACACGCCTTGCTCGAATTCTTTGCCTCAATCTATTGAAAAGCTGAAACAGCTGATGAGCTGCGCTCAAATTTCGCATTACGAAGTAACGTTATCGTCTGCTGTTTTTTTCTTTCACTACGATCTACCTCAATTCTCTCATGGCGTGGTTGAGGGGTCCACTGATATGTGAGGTAGTTGTTGAGCTTTTCCTTTCCTCTAACACAATCGCAACGGATGGACGGAAACAACTTTATTACACACACACACACACACAAAATCTTCCAGGGTGGTCGCCTACTGGTCCACGAGTCCACGGGCTAGTGCTTCACGTAAAGCCCGATCCACTAGCCATTTCTGGCCGGCGGGCTGAGCGGTCCGTAAAGCAGCCTCCCAGGAAGAATGAGTAGGATTGGGGATGGGGGTACTGCCTTTGGGGAAGGACATTCCCAAAGGTAGTGGAAAAGCGTGGATCTGGGTACGCCACAGGTGTTTCAATCAGGAGGAAAGGTGGGGTGAAAGCATGAGAGACGGTCGGGTGAAATAAAGCAGCCTGTCTGTAATTGCCGCCATGTGCCGCTGGATAAGGGCGACAAGGTACTGTGGGGTGGTGGCAGTGTCATGCGGCTGAATTTGTAAAATGTGGTGATTTGGTGATATGCAGAGAGGACCTATGGGGCTTCTTGCGCAGGGTTGGGTGCCTGATCCTCCGGGGTCCGGGAGGAGAGTTCTCGGGCCAGCGCATGAACGCGCTCATTACCGGGGATCGAGGCATGCCCAGGGACCCACGACAGAGTAACCGTTCAGTCGAGAGAGGTGGCCGTGGTAAGAATACGGTGTGTTGCCGGAGTCGCCACGCCCTTTAGGTAGGTAGTGGCGGTACGCGGCCTGTGAATCTGTGCAAATTTCGGTTATGTTTTTATCAATGATGGAGTGGGCCAGAGCAAGTGCGATGGCGGCTCCTTCCGCCTCTGCAGGCGAATTAGTACGGATAGTGGCGGCGGTCCCCATTGTGCCCTCTTCACAGGCTGCGACTGCCGTGAAATATCCTGGTTTAGAATTTTGTGCCGCGTCGACATAAAGGATATCGGAGCGGTTGCTGTATGTTATGGTGTAATAGCTCGCTCGTGCCTGCCGCCTACCGTAATGGAGACTAGCACTCATATTGCGCGGTAGGGGCTTCTGATATATGTGATCCTGTGTGCGCAGAGAAATCATGTAAGGTGTAGGACTTGTTGGGGTGGGAATTGGTGGATTGAGACGTAGCTGTCGCAGTAGGCATTGTCCTGTTTCCGTGCAACTCAGGCGGACTAATTGGTTGGTGCGTTGAGCCTCTATTAATTCGATCACTGTATTGTGGGTACCAGTGGCCAGGAGACGTTTCGTGATAACCGTCCGTGGAAGACGTAAGGCAGAGGTGACAGCCGTGCGTATTAGGATGTCTGCCTGTTGTGTTTGCCGCTGAGTGAGTATGTGGTATGGAAGGTGGTATGTAATGCGGCTAATGATTAGTGCATTTGTCATTTTGAGGGTCTCGCGTTCAGACAGCCCATGATTGCGTGCTGTCACCCGCCTGATAAGTGCAGCGACCTCCGCTCGGCTCCCCCTGGTGTCTCCAATCGCAACGGAGACACAATTGCCAATTCACAGAGCACCGTGACTGCATTCCATCATTTATTTCATCATTTATTTACCCTTAAGGGCCCCAGGGGGCATTACATAAGGGGGAGGGGGGGGGGGGGCGAACAGTAATCAAGTCACAAAGGAAGTGCGTGATCTCTTCGGGTGGCGGATGGCTTGTTCTCGGAGGGCTCTAAGATATTCCCAGCAGTTTGTTCAACGGACAAGGCATCGCGCCGAACGGGCGATGGCGTTCCGTGGACCCTGCAATTTGTTCAGCGGGCAAGGCTTCGCACCGAACGGTTGATGGCGTTCCGTGGACCCCATGACAGCGTTGCAACACGCTGTTCCACTCTTAAAGGCGAAAACTTAAGGGTCCTTCAGTTTTTTAAGGCGAGAGTCTTTAATGCCTCATATTGTCGTGACCAAGGAATGTTAGCAAATGTGCCCGTGTTTCGACGCCCCTAAAAAAAAGTGTGTCGAGGTGGGAATGGAACCAGCTTCTTTGGATTTTGAAGTAGAGACGCTACCACTCCGTCACGAAGGCTCAGGGTTTTGGCATGAATAAAGGCGAATGTGGCGAATGCATGAGTTTCATAAATGAAATAAAATGAGAAATAAAATAAGAAAATAAAAATTAACAAAAGAAAATATGAAAAATAAAAAACACACACAGTGCGCCAGGAAACGATTTCGCCTTGCAGCACTTTAGAGAGCCAAAGTGCCCCTGATTTTTTTTTAAAGCTGTCACTTTAAAATAACGGAGCGGTTACGCTGTTCAGCCGAACACGGCATCGGCTGGATAGCGGAGCGGTATCTGTTACAACCGGCGTCGTCGCTTCGGCGGTCGCTGTTGTTGCGACGCGCGTCTGTCCTTTCTCTTTTTCCTGGCACATCTTTCAACTCTCTTCTGTCTGCATGAGGCAGCGACTGTGGCTCAGCTCGAGCCAGTGGGCATGCCGAAGCGTTTTACTTTTCATCCTTACTTCAGTCGCAACAACAGCAGCAGCCTAACGCGCAACTCAGAGAAAACTCCGGCTCCAAAGAAGCCTTCCCCCCATCGCATGCAACGTTTAAGCGCATCGACGCATTTTCCAGCACGAAACCTCTGGTAGGGAAATCACGACGCAACCACCGTCGCAACAGCTGCGTTCGCGAAAACAACAACGGTTCAATAAAGAGCACTTCACTAACATTAAATATTTTCCAATCCGATCCTATGTAGTAGCTGGTACATCGTCAACGGATACCTTTGGCCCTCTGCCCATAGCTTATTGAATGCTGTTTTTTTTTTGCCTCTATATATGACGTTCTGGTGGCGTATAGCACAGTGTACCACAGCCGGCTCAAAAAATTCGGCAGACACTGAGACTGCTTAAGGCCGATTCACACGACGGTCCGTTCGCCCGCGGCCCGCGCACTACGCGTTCATGCGTCACCACATTGAGAGGCGCGCTGTCGGCTAGCGGCCTGGTCAGCGCGCCTCTCAATGTGCTGACGCATGAACTCGTGATGCGCGGGCCGCGGGCGAACGGTCCGTAGTGTGAATCGGCCTTTACGTGCGGAAATTCGAAAGCATTACTGTCCCTATGTGCATTGTTGGCACGTAATATTTGTATACGCATTAAAGTCTCTTTCTACGACTGTATGTGTTTATGGGTCATCACAACGTACCCGCCGGATTGGGAGCAAACTAACCACCCTGACAGGTGGAAGTTAAATTAATGGCTGATCCCGAGAAGTTGCTTGGAAAGAGCAGCTTGGGTCGCACAAGACCCAACAGCAGCACCTGCCATCCCAGGGCAGTGGCGCATCCCTTAACCGCTGCACCATTTCGCAAGGAGTGTTATGGGGACTTCCAGGGAAATATGCAAAGAATAAAATAGCCTATTCGGCATCTGTGGGCATTAACTCGTTAATACTATCGCTTCATATCCTTAAGGCGAGGATTAAGGGTCCGCTTTAGTTTTTTTTTTGTTATTTGCTAATTCTGAGGTCCTCCCTTATGCCGTATACAAAGTATTCCCTCTTATTGTTTATGACTTCGTAAATAAATCTCAAATCGCCTGTCGCCACACTCCTCCCTGATCCTAAGATAGAGTAAGCAACACAGTCAGCAGCTTCTTAGCAGACGGGCGGATTAAGCCCGGACTGATCTAAGCTGCGTCCTATCCGCTACAATTACATATGCTTTGGAGAAAAATTTCGCTATCGAGGAAGTGAAAACGACACCTTGGACAGACCCATCACGCGAGACGAGGTCTACGCAGCGATTCGAAACACAACCAGAAACACGGCCGCGGGTGCAGATAAGATCAATAACGCACTCATCCGCAACCTCAGTGATGAGCTAGTCGCAGAATTAACGGACTTTCTCAACAAACACTGGGAAGCGGAGACCGTCCCCGAGGAGTGGAAGCATGCGGAGGTTGTCATGATTCCTAAACCAGGCAAGAAACTACAAATTGAGAACGTCAGACCGATCTCGCTCACATCGTGCCTAGGAAAACTGTACGAACGAGTGGTGACGCTGAGATTACAACAGTACATGGAGGACAACGAACTGTATCCCCACAGCATGTTCGGTTTCAGAGCAAAACTTTCGACCCAAGATGTATTACTTCAAATCAAAGAAGAAGTACTTGGGAACGTCCCCAAGAGCGGAGAAAACATAATACTGGCATTGGACATCAAGGGGGCTTTTGACAATGTCAGTCACGAGGCTATCCTTACGGGCATGAACGACCTGAACTGCGGAAGGAGAATCTACGGCTACGTCAAAGCCTTCCTCTCAAACAGAACGGCAACGATTGGCCTGGGGGAGCTCAGATCAGACAAATTTCTTACTCCAAATAAAGGAACACCTCAAGGATCGGTCATCTCCCCTACGCTCTTCAACATAGCCATGATTGGCTTGGCGAAACAGTTAAAAGCAATCGACGGCATACACCATGCCATGTATGCCGACAACATCACCATCTGGGTCAACGCAGGCTCGCTCGGGGAGAAAGAAAAGAAATTACAAAAGGCAGCCACCTGCGTAGACAGAGCAAGAGGGCTAGCATGCTCCACCGAGAAATCAGAGCTCCTAAGAGTTTGGAGAGGAAAACAAAATCGCACAGTCCCCACTAGCGACGACTTAAAGTTGAACGTCTACCTCGAGGGGAAGTCGATACCGGAAAAAACACTCATCAGAATCTTGGGGATGTGGATACAGTCAAACCAACGCTGCACTCACACTCTCGCCCTACTCAAAGCATCCACTCTACAAGTGGCCCGCATGATCACGCGCATCTCACACAGACGTCATGGCATGCGAGAGGAGGACACACTCAAGTTGGTCAGAAGCCTGGTAGTCAGCCGAGTGACATACAGCCTCCCCTACTACAATCCCATCAAGAGTGAGGTACAACGGGCGGACGTGATTCTACGCAAAGCCTACAAAACCGCACTCCACCTTCCTCACAGCACTTCAACCGAAAAGCTCCTAGCCCTAGGACTACACAACACTTTCGATGAATTGAGAGAGGCCCAACTAGTCTCCCAACTGCGCAGACTACAACAGACCCCATCTGGCAGGGAGCTCCTAAAGAAACTGGGCCACGCCGATCAAATTCAAGAAATACAGAGGACAGAAACAATTCCGGACGAATATCGCAACACACTAAAAGTAACGCCAATACCCCGGAACATGGATCCCAACCTACACAAAGCACGCAGAGAGGCAAGGGCTGAATACCTACAAAAGACATTAGCACCCCAAGAAACGACGGTATACGTGGACGCAGCCACATACACCAGAACAGCGGGGCAGCACAACAGCAATGCGGTAACAACGGTGATTGACTCAACCCTACGCGAGATCACCAGCGCATCACTACAAGACTGTACGATAGTCGAGGCTGAGGAAGCGGCCGTCGCTCTAGCGGCAGCGGAGGGCTATCGGTCTAAACGGTCTCTAAAAATCCTTACAGACTCACAAACAGCATGCCGCAACTACCTACGCGGCAGAATAGGGCACAGAGCGCTCCGCATACTCCGCTCTGGGGGCCACATAACACAACAACAAACAAACGAAGAACCAATCAGGCATACGATAGTATGGACGCCGGGACATACGGGAGTAACAGGGAACCAAGAGGCGGACAGGATAGCTCGAGGTTACACTTATTACCGAGCATCCAACGTAGGCGACCTCGAGGGGAACGAACCTGTACACCAAGATTATTCGGCGATACTAAATTATTACAAGGGCTGCAGAAAGCGGTATCCACCACCGGGCAACTCCCTCAGCAGAGAGCACTCTGTCGCGTGGAGGCAGCTACAGACGGGCTCCTACCCGAACCTACACGTACTCAACGAAATATTCCAACACAATACAATGACAAATGCCCTTGGTGCCAAGAACCCCCCACGCTGTACCACATAACGTGGGCATGCCAGAGGATAAGCGTGGTACCAGTGATAACAAACCCGAGTGCAGAGCAATGGGAGGGAGTGCTCTCCAGCGATCGCCGGGTCGACCAAGAAGGTCTGATTCGGCGAGCAAAACTGGCAGCAGCATCCAGCGGAGCCCTGGACTAAGGGCAACCGACCTTTGAGCAAGATGGACGAAGCCATCTCAAAACCGCCGAACACAACCGAATCTAGAGCTAATAAAGTTTTCACCCACTCACTCACGGGGAGACGCCATTTGCTGACCCGCTTCCATCAAGTCAACGTGAATGATATAAGGTCGCGTTTCCAGCGCACATAATTCCACGAAGAAGTGAGCAAAGATGACGACATAATAGCCTTGTATCTGTAACGCAACGAGCCAGTGGTATGAATAACGTAATACACAAACTGACTACCCCTGGAATGCGTGCCCTTGTGAATGTTTGGTGATAATGCGCGCGTTCTCTGGCGCCGCTCCTAACTGATGCTGTCTGAAGCGGATCGCGGCTTGGGCGTGTTGACAACGTTACGGCAGTACAAAACGACGGGGTCAGGGCTTCGCGAGATTCTCCCTACTCGCGGAATGCAATTACCTCTGCTTGGCGCCTTCTACCACTCGTACCGTAACTACCCGGCCGTGCCTCTTTGTGTCGACAGGACAATTAAATGGCACATGGTTATTTGTTGCACAAACACTGCCAGCGACGAACTGACTTCTGTGTCGTCAACTAGCTAGCACGGTACCGCAATGCCAGCTTGGCACAACTGCAACACTCGCTTGTCGCAAGAAAACTCGCAAAAAAAAAACTTATTCCCTTCATGACGGAAACACACAGACAAACAGGTGTCGCGGAACATTATGAACATCACAGGCTCACACTCATTCACTCCTTTTTTGCGAGATACTAAAACGAACTGTCTGTAGTCGTAAACTTCAGGTACAGGCATGCTAAAAAGACACCTATATTTTTTTTCTGCTCATCTTAGCAAGCTCTGTCTTCGTTTCGAGAACCTCACGTTTTTTTTTTTTTTTTGTGAAGAAACTGGTTTATTGAGATGAAATTAGAAGCAGGATTCGTAGAGGTGGCGTTGCGCCCATCATCGAGTGCAGCAAAATAGATCACGCGCCTGTTGAGAAGAGCAATACTTCTGAATGCCTACTCTTTCCTTTTAATTTACTTCTACTCTTGCCTAGTAGTGCTTAGAGTCACATTAGTAAAAGCTGAGTCTATCGATCATGACCTGGTAAGATGTTACTTAAGAAAGCCCGATTTTCGACTGAGGACATCAGTTGTATAGTAAGCCTAGTAATCGCATGGACTATGCTGCATGTAATTATCAGAGGTTCATTAGACACAACATGATGGTGCTTTTTTCGGGCAAAAAAATCGTATTTATCTCCTCGCATATACGTGCTCCGACACAGAACGCCTTTCTGGAACTTACGCTGTTCAGAACAGAAGTCTTCCTTTTTCCATCCCACGTGGTTACTCAGAAAAAAAATATGAAATCTTCTCGGCTGTCCATCTGGGTTAACTACAACTTTATCAAAGTTCGTTTCACTGCGTATAATAGAGTGTTTATTCCATGTGGCTAAATAAAGCTTTTTCCCGCTAAGCAATTATATGTAGACCCACACCCAGTTTCATAGGAATGAGTCAACGAGAATTCTTTGATACAGCTGGTGTCCTTTACCTGTACAGGGATATAGAAGCACACATTTCTTGCGAATGAAAATTAAGTGCTTTCCAGAAGTATAAAGTAACACAGATATAATTTTTGCCACGCGGAGCTTTTATGACCTTCATATTTAAGTCGGACGATATCTCAAAGTTTACGGCACCAGCTCCAGAAGAACGGGGATCAGTAAGATGTTTCGCTTGACGGAGAGCCTTCTGAAATCTAATTATTCTATTATCTCATCGACTTAAACAGACTTAGGGTAATTAGATTTAGCCTTATATATTTCCACCTACCGAGATATTCTTGTGATAATTTAAGCTTCCTCTTCGCCCATCCTCGTTTTTCTTTGCTGTTCTTGTTAGTCCGCCGTATTCAGCGGGTTCAGGAAAACGGCGCAAGCGGATTTTCAATTAGCGGAACCGGCCAGAGTTTTAATCCCGTTCCAAAATGAGCCACCTTCTTGCTCGCGCTCTGTGCCCAAACCTTTTGTGGCAGATTCTGTCTTGATCCATTTTAATGTGGACTTCTCAAGCAGGGTGCCATTATACTTCTTCAGCTACTCTCTTCTCATGTGCACATATTTCTTCCCTCTTATATACTGGTTGTTTAAGAAAACATGCTGAATTTTATAGATCAAAACGATTCATTACGCGAGTTGAATACAGTGCCACGGGGAAACCATGTTATTATTTGTTTAGTTACCGGAGCCTACCGTCACAACTTTCTCACGGCGATTATCATCTGATGTAGGTAACTAATACGCCCTATACACGCGCAGTTTTAGAACGAAACACATGACGATTAAACTTCAAATCAAAATCAATGTCTATTACTCAAACAAATAATATAGATCTTTATGAAATTATTCTCTGGAGGCAGCAAGGGATGAAATGGTCGCATAAGAACATTTTTATACTTGCCAAACCTAATAAGTGGAACATTTCTTTCCCGGCAATGCCGGTAATAACTTCTGCATGTGTAAAAAGAGATGTATCAAGATACTGTGACTCTCTTGTCGTCGAAAGCAGGTGTAAGCATGAAATGGATTGCCCGAAAGGAATAGCGCCGTTTAGGGCGGCGCTTAAATGGTTGCAGTCGCACGCTGCTACAGCCGGCGTCCTTTAACTGCGGAGCATGACCCTGTCTTCGCTGTGTCTATTTCTGAGCCGCGTCGCACGTGAGGTCGTCTCCCTGACTACCTTTGCGGATGTAGCAGCCTACGGCAGCAGCAATTTTCTTAAGTAAACAGCCTGCGCAGCTTCTGTCGCCGCTTTTGGTCCCCTGCCGGCCACCACGTTCGGCCGCACCCGCTTTTCGTGATTGGAATGACGCTCAGCGTTCTTCGCTGCTTTCGCAATTTGACGCGCAAGAGCGCTCGCCTGCGCATCTTTAGCAACAAGTTTGGCCAACTGAGTCACCCTCTCACCAGCAAAATGCAGCCATTGGTGACATAGTCGAATCTTTCTGTCTTTTCACTGAACGGGCTCGACCGCACAGCGACGGCAGCATCACTACTGGCCCCAAGCATGTGGAGGCGCAGAATGAACGGGTAGAAGATGAGGTTGGCAACTGTTTACAACATAGCACGAGAGGCTACGGGTTCGAACACGCTGCACGAGAGAGGCTGCAGTGATGCCCCAATGGTGTAAGCCATAGAAAAACAGATCCACTCTATTAGCGCTGGCGGTGGCTCGAATCTCACTCGGAGCAGACGTTTAATGAGCAGGCATTACGAGCCCCATGCCGGAGAAACTGTCCGTCAGCGTCGTTGTTCTCTCACGCCTTCGAGAGAGCGTGAGCTGAATAAGCAGAGCCTCGAGGGGGATTTGAACCAGCGGTGACATGAACGTTCACCTTTTCTTGCTGCTGCTTTAGTTGATTGGTTGGTTGGCCTCAAATAAAATAGCACATACCCACTACGGGGGAGTGGCCAAGACAGGCGGTGAACTGGTGGAAAGAGGAGCGTTCATAGAGGAGGAAAAGGAGTAGTAATAGGGTATAGGCTGACAGATTGGACACCGCAACGACAGGGGACCTCTTAGCTGGGAGATCGAAGACGGTACGATGGCTTTATGTGCAAATTCGAATGCAACGAATGTAATGGCTCAACACACTCGGTCATCGCCACTTCTTTATTGTATCTGTTACTGCCGCAGCTTTTGCCTCGCATGTTGAAATGCCAACCTTTCGTGCTTTGCTTTCGATACCGCTGTCTTCATCAACTTTAACCTGCTTTGAAATGAAAGGGCTTGCAGTACTTGGACCAGCTCAAAAAAAGCGCCAGGATGAGCCATCTGAGGAGCATGCAGCAAGCCACAAGAAACGGTGGGAGATTTGAGGCGCCACAGCAAGACAACAAGACACTTAGGTTGTCATTGAGGTGAATAAATTGGTTCGTGAACACAAAACGCTAACTAAATCGAAGCCCACATGCTAACGCCTTCCCATCCGCATTTATCGCATTGATCGTCCGTGAATTTTTTTTTTTCTGCTGTGAAAAGTTTTTTAGGAAAACCTTCGGAAGTGTCTCACTTTCTATTTTAACCACTTTTTAAATTTTCCAAGTCCATGTTAACAAACTCGACAATCAATTCCTTTGCATTAACCCTGGTTTACTCCCTGCAATTTTAAGTTCTTTTGATGGAAAGCAAGATGCTGTAGTTCCCGCAGGAATTTTTACAGACCGTTCGCACGACTTAATTTGATCATAAAAATCAGGGTAGCTATCTTCCTCCAAACGTTTATCCTACCCTATCTCGAACTCTAATGTCGCCTTCCTCGCTTATTTTCGCTCTATAAACCTTCATTCTCGTCGCGCTCATCCCAAATAAAGAATGCGGAACGCTACGACCTTCGTTTCCCTATTTGCCGTTTTCTACTTGATAGCCTATTTAAAAAAAGACTTCAAGGAAATCGCTAACCACGTATTAAAGCCAGTAGTTACGCAGCAACGTTCCACGGCGCATTAAGTCTGCCAAACGAGAATTTCAGTCTTCTTGTGGTTTTATTATTTTCGGTATGAGAAAACACAAGTGGAAACGTGTTATCAAAATACAGCATAAAGTATTGGGTGGAATAAAAGGGCCGTGGATGAGAACAAATATCTTTCTGTATTTCGTTTTTCGCTTGTCCTAAATTAACTTACCAGCTAATTATACTGAAAGGTTATTAATCAAAAGAGAAAGTGTAGAGAGAATTTATTACGAAACGAAGGTCAAAGCACACGTGCTTGTAACTTGCATAGCTCTGCCAGCGTTTCATTGGAATTAGAGTAATTATTGCTATTTTGTGCATCTCCTCATTAAAACTCTTCTTTTCGGCTAAGACAATTGCACATCTTTTTGCCCTGGTTGACACCAGAGCTACAACACCAACTTTTATTGCGAAACTTCCAACCTTGCAATTCTATGCCAATGTTTACTTGACGAAGCATTCACACGACCTTAATTAGATGCGTTCTCTACTACCTCTCTCAAAGCAAGCCAAAAAGCTTCCACTCATGATAAATAAAATGTCACCTGGGGCCAAGAAATTTAGGTTTTTATCTCATGTCTTCTCTGTGCTGTTTTTTATTCAGAAACATTGTATACTCCTAAACGAAGAGCAGAAAAACGGTAAAAACACTAGGCAAGTAGAGACGGAGCTGCTTTTCAGAATAAGCAGAGGACTGGGAAATAATTATAGGAATCCATGCACAAGGCGCATTGGGAAAGGCTATAGCATATGAACTAAGGTTCAATCCCATGCTTCGTCAGCAAAGCGACACGGCCCCTTTGAGAGAGGCGGAGACATAAAAAAAGTGCATATGGTATAGACGTCTGCTGTTCCTTTCTGTAGCGGGTCTTTCGAAATACTTCGACCATTGGATAAAACTCAGCCGAAGATATCGCAATACGAATATCGGCGTTTCCGCAAAGGAGGGGCGTTTCAGGTACATTCAAAAAAGGGCTTCAAAAGGAGCGTTCTTTTTCAAATCTGGGGTCCAGTTCTCAATTCAGCACTCAGAGGCAGCGTTACGAAAGTTGAAGTTGTGAAATCAGCTCGCGGTAAATGCACTATAACCTATTTTTGTGGTTGTAGAATAGGCACTCAACAATTTTCTTTGCTCAGAACTCATCTCTGTAAGCACAAACTGTCACATAGCATTCGCGTGTTCATTTGCACTGTCTGCAAGTACATGACTACTTCCATTCTGATCACCACAGCTCTCTGAATTTTGCTTGCGTGCATTCGTTCGTTCGTTCGTTCGTTCGTTCGTGCGCGCGTGTGTGTGTGTGTGTGTGTGTGCGTGCGTGCGTGCGTGCGTGCGTGTGTGTGTGTGTGTGTGTGTGTGTGTGTGTGTGTGTGTGTGTGTGTGTGTGTGTGTGTGTGTGTGTGTGTGTGTGTGTGTGTGTGTGTGTGTGTGTGTGTGTGTGTGTGTGTGTGTGTGTGTGTGTCTGTGTGTGTGTGTGTGTGTGCGTGCGCGTGCGTGCGTGTGTGCATGCGTGCGTGCCGACAGATTAGAAGGTACACTTTGGACCCTTTTCGTCTCTCCGCCTTGAAACACAATTCCCAACACGTAACAAACAAAAATGCTGAGCACGTTACTTCAGCACATCTTAACGGGTAAATTAAGGACATTCAAATAGTAGTCGTTTCTGTCTTCTGTCTCATTGCTCGAAAACGCTCAAGATCACAATGCCATTGAGCAGTTGTGGTTAGAACTGAATCTATGCATATTACAGAGTGATTATAAGGACCATAATAACCCACAATTCTCATAAGACTTACGCCTACGGTTTTAATTTGAGAGTTCAGCAGCTGGACTGCACTGCCCAGGGCGTTCAATATCGCCGAGTATTACGGCGCCCGTATCGGGGCCAATGCTCTCATAAAAATTAGAGAGACTTCTCCGCTGCACGCAAGGCAACACATTGTCGTTTTCCTATTGTTTAATCTGAAACTAACTTGGAAGCAAAATTTCGGCATACGGTGTCATAAAATCACCTTTAATTCAACTAACGGAAATAAGCTTTCTCCCTCTTATTCAAATGCTTTAAATGAATAATTTCAGCTTTTAAATGATCTAGAACTTTATCTGTAAGCAAAGGAGCACGGCTAAATGCGTCACGTCCCTGAGGAATGAGTAGAAATTGTGGACTTATGTATGAAACGGTACTCCTCTGAATATTGTGAATGCAATCGTTCAGGCACATCACGAAGGAAGATGTCGCTGCCGTGGTGGCTGAGCACTTATAGCGCTCGGCTGCTGACCCGAAAGACGCGAGTTCGATTCTGGCCGCGGCGGTAGAATTTCGATGGAAGCGAAATTCTTGAGGTCCATGTGCTGTGCGATGTCAGTGCACGTTAAAGAACCCCAGGTGGTTGAAATTTCCGGAGCCCTTCACTACGAGTCCCTCATAGCCTGAGTCGCTTTGGGACGTTAAACCCCAATAAACCATAAACCGAAGCAAGATGCGTCAAGGATCTTCCCGTGGGAGGCCGCCGTGGGCTGCGACGCCAAAAGTCCTCGCCATTGTTGGTGCAGTAGCTGATAAATTGCGGGCATCAGCAGGGCCGGTCTAGGAAGCTCTCTAGTGGGAGCACCCAAAGCAGCTGCGAGATGAGGCGGGTCTTAAAACTAGAGTGGCAGCGCAAGAGCCAGTCTTGTGGAATGGAAATATATAAACGTAGCGGCAGTTCGCTTACAGGCACGATACCTGGAATGATGAAGTGTTCAAGAATGCCGTTTTTAGCCAGGAATCTACATTTAGCACCAAGCGGGAGCAAAGAGCACTGGTTTTGCGCTCCGACAACAACACTCGGTAACGCGTTGTGTACGTCGAGGTTCTTTGCTCGATTAAAATGATTAGATTTCTGGTTCGTAATCGTATGGTATGAAATTATTCCACTGGATTTCTTTAGAATCATTCGCGAGATTTCTTGGCTAAGTACTTTAGATGTAATTGTTCTTAATATTAAGGTTATAGTATTACACGCGCTAGTAGTACACGAACTTTGCATTTAAAAGAGAACCTTCTTTCCTCACTGCTGAAAAAGCTTTATGGAAATGGCACGTACGGCAGAATTTTCAAAATAGACAACAACGAATACGTGTTTGTTGCTGGAACAGGGAAAAAATTTCTGAGAAGCCGGTCAATTGTCGTACCTTGGAAATAATGTAGGCAGCCAGAGTTCCCGCTATTTTGTGCCATATTCTTCGCTAGACGCCAGGAATGGTACTACCTGGTACAGGTGCCAAGGGCGAGCCGCCACAGTCTGAAATGCATCGCTGCGCCGCCAGAGTGACATTGTCGCCCGAGAATGGCGGGTCTATCTCGTGCACTAAACGTGGTTATTTGGGAGCGTGGGCCTGCCTCCCTTGGGCTTCGTGCGAAAAGCAGCCCAAACGATATGTCGACAAGCTGGCGCGCTTCGCGGTGTACGCCGCCATGATGACGAAGCGTCGCCAACTCACATTTTTTTTTTTCGATGTTGCCTGCAGCTCGCTGCTGCAGGCTGCCGGAGCGTTGCCTCGCGTATCAAGCCGAACAATTAGAACACTGTTCTTTGTAGGTACAGGCGGCCAAATTTTTTGCTAGCATGTGCGAAGGCCGCTTTTCCTGCGCTCCTGAGTTCTGCGACGAAGGAAACTTTCGGGAAGGTCGCTATTGAACACGGGCTTAGTGAGCCTTTGTTTAGATTTGATATTTTCGCAAGTTTGCTCCGTCATAAGCTGCAGGAGCACGGAAAACGCGGCCTTCGCGCACGACAGCTAAAGATTTGGCGGGGTGTACATACACAGACACCCACCCTTTCTAGCAGGAATGGACATGGTGATACCAAAGTATTACATTTCTTGTGGGCGCTCAGGCGACCTGGACAGTTCTGCCCCTGACAGAACCTTCAGCTCACCCAGCCACCTTGTGCGAACAGGGAACAAAAAAAGATACAAATGAATTGAGAAACTCTTTTGCTTTCCGGTCCTTGCCTCACTGCCAGTTACTAGGCAACGAGCGCACCTATGGACTAAGGGACCTTAAGACAAAAAGTTGATGTTTCCTTCTTTGCCAACACATCGATGCGGACGTCAGCCACGTGCTGTGGATCTGCCCCGCACTGAGACTAACCTGAATCCTGCGGCTGGCCGCACCAGGGTAGAACAGCGTTCTGCGCTCAGCTAGAGTGGCATGTGAAGATAGGGCAGCAATAAGTGGCACCCGGGCGCACAGGAAGTGTGGCGACACATGGTATGTGGGAAAAGAGTTACAAATGCGGAAGAAAGCTGCAGGTGGCCCTGGAGTGTGGCGAAAGTCGACAGTTACATACCATGCGCTTGCATAAGCTCACCGTACGGGGGACAGATTGCTACTTGCCATGGTATGGAAATTGAGATAACGTCACAATCTCACGTAACCTGACAGGATGACGTTGTTGCAAGCTACTGGTGGGGTTAGGCTTCCAGATTTTGCCGGCAATTGCGCCACTGTAGCTACAGTTAAGGGCTCCACATACCAGGCACATACCTGAGACCTCACTGATCTACATAGCTCTAACTACAACCACTTATGACAGTCAATGTTCAAGTCCTGCTGTCACCATCTGGAGTCACGTGACCTCTCTCATGCAATTAGGAATGTTCGTGGGTGATTTCAAGTTTGCCAGAGCTCTCTGACTGCGCAATTGGGAGCATGTGACACTGATGACGTCATCAGAGAACTGAGCAATCCAGAAATTTTGTTAAGGAGAAGACGTAAATTTGTAGTGCGAAAGCACTCATTCGCTGACCAACACCTACCGAGAATCCTGTCACCATACGTACGTACGCACGGTCTTGGGCAGTTTCTTAGCAACCCGAGTTACTGCTCGAGCTTACACGAGTAACTCGGGTAGCCTTGGAGGACTGTCACGCCACCTCTGCGAGAGGTTGCTCGGGAAGAGCAACATGGGAAGCTTAATCACCACCGGTGGCTGTGATAGAAACAACCACCTGCAAGTGCAGTGGCAGATGTCTTAACCGTCGAGCCGCTGCGCTGGTGACTGCAAGAGGACTCGCCGATATCTATGAATCTGAAGTACAGAAGGACCAATTGTGCATATATGGGCTTTAATCCTCTGAAGGCATCTTCAGGTGGAGCTTAAGTGCCCTCTCCAGTTGATAAACAAACGCTTGCTTACGCATGTTACCTCTTCCAGTTTTTCGGGTGACAGCATATATTCTATCGTATAAGTGTGGCCCCATTTTAAAGATAAATTTACGGCCGTATTTATTTCCTGTGCGTGTAACGTCGCTACAGAGGAGAAGGGTTCCTGGAGACTTTGCGAAGAAGAGCAGTCACAGGCAGGGCAAAGCAGGCTGGCAGGGAAGTGCAAACATGTGCTTGAGTTAGTAGGGAAATGCAGTGTAGGAAGTAGGTGGCGTGGATTAATGCGGGAGTACAATCTGGAGCTCCTGAGGCCCATCGACTAGAAGATGAAGAAAGGCAGTATAAAGGCTGGAGGACGAGAACTTTTAGGAAGACCTGCGTATTCCGCTTTCTTTCGCGACGCGTGAAGACAAAGAGCGCTTGTGGATCGTGTACCCAATAGCCCTAAAGCAAAGGTCATTAAGCGCGCTCCTGGCAACCCAAGAAGCTCTTAGGCCACACGAGTTCGTATCACTGTGCCTGAACGGCGCCCTAGGGAAATGCTGAATATCTTTCATGTATTGGCGCTGGGCCCCGTGTATGTGTTTACGGTTTTACTACCCTCCGCCCAACACAAAGCTGACTTAGTTCCGGCTTCCGGTCCCATAAAGACAACAACGCGCACCGCGCTGACGCAATGTTGAATAGGTCGCAAAAGGTAAACTCGCTGAGCCCCTGCGGGGTTTGCCGGCGTATCCGTCGTGAAGTGATCCTGATCAGGCGTAGAATTTACCATAAATAGGCGACACACGCGTACAAAAAGAACGCAAGAAGCGGGGAAAACTAGATACCCCTTGAACTTTACTTAAACGAACTTTCATTTAATCCGCTGGGCAAAGGTTGGCACGAATAATTTTTGTGGCAGGAATCGACTTTCACCAGAGTTTGTCGTGTATATCTTTGAAGCAAGTTTGCCCACTCTCCTAAGAAAATGCTGTCCAAGTGTTCGTGGTCTTAAGGCCCATTATGGCAGAGAAGTAATGTTTTTACATAATGTGCTATTCCAAATCACGTGCTCACCGTGGCTCTAAGAATGGCCGTATTCAGAGAGAGAGTGGTATGGGTGAGTGTAACTGTTTTTTTTTCTGTTCTTCTTCCGGGTGGAAGGGGAAAAGGGCGAGCACTGTTTTCCCGGTTTGTTTTTGCGTGCGATTTGATTTCGCAGGAGGGGAAAGGCGATACTTGTGAATTTCCAAAAGAATGTGCACCTCGCGGTCTGGTGCTTCCTGTTACCAATTCCTAGTGATGCTTGCTTTCGTATAGTTCTCTAGCTTGTTGTGCTTACTTGGTGGTCCTATTAAAATAGCATAAACTGTATTATTTTCTTCTAACTGTTTTAAATTTCGTTGTTATCTGTAGCAACTAAGTGTACCCAACATCCGAAAAGGCCACATGACATGTGCACGTCATAGGACATTAGGCACCCCATCACACAAAGCTGATTCGAAAAAGGACGCACTTTTACCTGTCTTCTATGCCACACGGAACCCGCAAAGCCATGTTCCGTATGCTAGGTTGATACGGAAACGATTCAGAGTGGATGCTATTAAAAGGTGGATGCTACGCCAGGTTTCCTAATCCTCGATTTACCCTCCGTGAGTTCTCCTCAGCATTTATGGGAAAAGGCAGCAGAACAACTAGCAGCTCACGGGTGGCCTGCTGGCAAACGAGGAATGGAAGACCCTTTTGGGATGCATTCTCTGTCCAGAACAAGAACAGCCTATTCTCTATTGACAACACTCAGCTGTATGAACGGCAAGAACAAGAATTTGTTCTTCATAGCGGTTTTTATAGATATCTTCCATGCCTTTCACGCGGTATTTGGGAAAAATAAACCCATTTAACGCAACATTGATCGGCCGGCGTGCCAGATGGGCCCCTATTATTTCTCTCGACTGGCAGGTCAACAGAGCAGCTAAACAACCACAAGCACGTTTCTATTCGCGCCATATAAAACTTCGCAAGTTTTGCTGGGTTTGAGCTCTGGCTCTTTTGCTGCTGAATTGTCGGCTCAAAAAACGCTGCAGTGAATGGAGCTAAAAGCGCCCACGAAAGCTTTAGAATGAACTTTCTTTCGAAGACGAGCCGCTAAAACCACCTCGAGAAGCTTTAGACTAGAGACAGGGCCCCATGGAAGTAAAGAAAGAAGTGTTATTTTTTTTTTACAATTTGTAACTTAAGCACTCAGCAAGTGCCAACTGGACTTCAGTAAATCGACAAGAGGCATCGCTGATGCGAACGCAGCTTCATTTGCACTGTTCCCAAACGTTCAATTAGTTTTAAAAATGTGAACTGAATAAGAACGAGGCTAAGAAAAACTCAAACAGAAGTTGCCGGCGTTCGCTTCGCTTTGAGAAGCTGCTGGAAGTAGTATAGGATAGCAAATAGCAATGAGCAGGTTCCAGGATCTCATGGTTCGCCACGAGCCCTGAAGTTTGCATTAATTTGCACGGAGAAGGAATAGAAGACATAGGACTAAACATGTACAGCAGGAACAATCTCTTTTTTTTTCTTTTTTCTACTGCATGGCAACAGAGTTCTTCTTTCTTAAATCTTTCCGAGTGTTCTTTACTTTTCTGCCTCAAGCTTTACTTTTGTCCGCTCTTACGCGCTGCTGCAGTATTCAATCTATCTTGGCAACTGCCTATTGCCGTCACCAACTTTACTCAAGCTTTTTCTCGGGACCTTTGCGTCCCTAAGCGCCTGGCATGGATGCTTCAGGGGGACTCCTTTCTTCTTTACTTGCATTTTTTCCATAACCAGTGGGGCCTTCATTTGAGGTCACGAGAGCAGGTCGACGACATATCACTGGGATAGCTTTTCCATTATAAGGTTACTTGTTAAAGCGATCATGGGAGTATCCGTGGCATCCCAAAGAGTCCAGTGAAAAAAATTATCTTGAACAAAAGTGTTTTACACATGGCGCAGGATCAATACATAAATTATAGCAGGACATAACGCGTGCGTGCGGCCTGACTCCTCTGTTAGGCTTGAAAAACAGTTCAGGCAGATCATTTACCATTATTCGAAGTTAAGGAGACTCGCATCACGTACCTTGGCTCTATTTTTAAAAAAAATTGCGTATTTTAGTCCTTCATTTTTTATCTTAGAGGTCTTAATTTATTTCATGCTTTCCTGCTGTGAAATATTTCTCACGTGATAGATTAAACAGAAGCGGTTCTTGCACGGGCAACGCATTCTCAAGCACTTCGTGCGCGATGCCTTCAGAACTATTTTGGTTAACTATGTCCAGTAACTGTTGCGCGACGTGAAGGCAATGGACTGTGTGCTTATGAGGCATAGTAATCTTTTCGGTTCCTGATGTTGACCGTCTTCACCTACTACGAAAAGAGAATGGTGCCATACCGGACTGGTGGCAACAGAAACTTGAATTTCGGGATCAAGTAAGATTAGCAAGTAGAAGAAACAAGGCAACATATATCAGGATAAAAAGTTGAGTGCCCATATGTTTGATAGAGGCTCGGAGCCTTCTTTCCATTTTCTGAACGTGAGGGTCTTTAAAGTATCCCGCATTGACGTCACCATCAAGCTCTACGGAATATTAAAGTTAACAGTAGCTACAGCTGTTACTTGATGTTTTTACCTGCTTACATCTCAGGGGTTTTTTTCCATCTTGCATTGCCAAAGCTGCTGTAAAGTCTCCAAGGCTACTACACCTTTGCAATACGGTGTACTTGTGAGGAAAATCACACACAACAGAAGGCATCAATCACAAAAGAAAACATCACTTGAACTTTAGCGGGCTTTGCAAAGAGGAACATTGCGCTTGTAAACACGAGCCCCGATGTGCTATAATCTTGAAAACAAATATGCTGAAGTCTAGATCAAGTTGTGAGGTTGTGGGCTTACTTGACACTGTTATCGCCACTGTGGTTATTATCAGACTTGAGCTCTGTATTTTACCAGTACTATGTCAAAGATTATTGTGTAAAGAACAGGGAAGGTTCATAATGAGGCAGTGGACACTACCCGACTTCGCGGATGTTCTGGAATGTTAAATGCGCGGTCTTTGTTATAGTACTGTCAAATTATGAAGTCCGTATTTTTAAAAGCTGAGTAGTCCCTTGAAGCATACTCTAAAAATTTGCAGAAATACTTGATAACACTTCATTTATTTTTGTCAAGCCGGCACATGAACACTCCTCAAAGCAGAGTACACTATATCGGCGCAAGTGCACACCGCGAAGAGCGCTTACCTCTTGTTTATTTTTCTCATGTAACAGGATGTAACAAATTCGCTTCCGTTATAAGGTTGCACTATGTCACCGCAGCAGGGGTAAAGGCACCTTTACACAGAGCGTAAAATATCTAGAACTCAATGTCCTCAATGTCCTGTCAGTAATTAGAACAGAAGTGCAAGTCGGTAATCAAGAAAACGAAGCTTATAGAGCACCCTTTGTAGCCACTATCCTCAAATGCTTTGTAGCTACTATCCTCAAAAAGCCTATGGCTTTTTTTGGGAGAGGAAGAAAGGCCGATGGCTACCGGGAAACCAGCATAGAAATGCTCGCCATGAAACCGGCACATATCCGAATGTTTTACAGAATCTGTTCACAGCATTTCGTCCCTTTTTGTTCCTGTTGTCGCGCATAAGCATGGTTGCAATTTAGCGAAAAAAACGAATAAGTTCTGGGGCAAATTGCCAAAGGAAAAACCAATCATTAAACATCTGCAATTCGATCTTTTCAATATTATACCGCTTTAGAGGTTAACGTTCGTGCAACTTCACATTTTCCTACTTACACTTTTACTCATCGCTCCCTGTCTGCCATTTTCGTTGAATTAGGCCTGCATGATTCCACACAAATATAAACCCAATTGTGAGGAAAATCAGTCTCGATAGGTTTTACATAACGTTGAGTTACGCCGAACTGCTAGCAATTGTCCGAACTTCAAGTTCCAGAGTCAGTGACGCCTCAACTGTAAGCAGAATAAATTAATAAAAAAAAGAATGTATCAGTTCGCCAGTGCAGCCACCACGCGCACGCTATAAAAGACTTATAGCATTTAATTTAATTGAGTTGGGGCGCGCTATCACAACGAGTCGAATATGTCAAGTTAATGGTCAAATGTTTAGGGGAATCCCCCAAGGTGGAGTAAATTTGTAATAAGGGAGTAATTACTCATTGGCATCCACCCAAGCGCAGCCATACGGCCACAAAGGAAAGCTATACAGCTTTCTCAGAAACTTCGTAGTTAAAGAAAAATTCGTCTGGTCCGGGGTTCGAACCCGGGACCACCGCTTCACCGGAGCAGTCGCTCTACCAACTGAGCTAACCGGGACGGCAAGCTTATGGTAGGGCGAGAGCGAATTGATCAATTACTCGAAGTGGGAACAGTGTTGGTCAAATGGGGAAGGGAGGGGGGAGGGGGGGAGGGGAGGGAGGGGGGTGGCTGCTGTGTATCACTTTAATAGTAACGCTGTCGCTTCCGAAAGGGATGATAATTTTATATACGAGAATAGTGGCATCAATAATTTTCTCCAGGGTAAACGATCCTTTGTAGGCTCGAACTCTGTCGTGACTCAAAATCCTAGCTTTCATCTGTAGCCGAAACACATGGGGCTTTCCTTTGCTTCCTTCTGTTCTAAGACAGTCTGGTTTAATATTGTAGCGCATAAATTCCTTTGCATCCCTGCTGTACAGTGTATTCCTGCCAGTGCTAAAATGTAATGGTGAAAGCACAAATAAATTTGAAAGGGCTTCTACATCCAAACTGTTTCAAGCCGCGATTGTTGCAATTTTAAAAACGTATAAGCTTCCGGATGGCTCTTGGTACCACAATTATATGTGGCAATATTTACCGCATATACCACATTTTCACCTTTGCAGAATAAACTCGGGCTGCCGCGTTTATCCGTAGTATTTTTAAGCATCGCGAGCACAAGATGAAAATTTCTCAGCTACACAGCAAAAACGCAAACGGGACTTTAGATCTTTTTGTTACGTTCAAGACGTCCAGGCCACCTGAGTGGCTAGATTAGATGACTAGCTTATTGCGACGGAAGCTATCGCATCTAGCAGGCTTCATTTCAGTCCCCTATGCCACATAACGTAACTTTCAATTGTATCCAGGAATTTAGTGTGCAGCCAACTTGAATTGAAGCTTCGCCACATTTACTGGGACGCCCACATAAGCTGCTCAACTGCTCACTTTACCGGTTATTACACGGAAAAAGGTGTCACTGTTTTTCAAAGTGCGTGCAAGACTGTTTCCAGTAAAGAAACAGACCTCAGAATACCACTGAGCAGGTGTGTCTTGCATTGCGTATCGCTGACTAGTAATGGCATTATCCGTACTGAACCATGTGCTGCCGCAATGCGCAACACTGTTTCTTGTCTATATCTCAAAGCCCCCCTAGCATTTGAATCCAGAGACACTGTGGTCTTGCCGCGCTCCTTTCTTTTTTAAATTCAGCACCTCCTTGAAAAAAAGATCAATTTCCCTCCGCATTGGCCCATGAAGTCTCCCTCTATTTACTTCAAAGTCAATCAAAGGAAAGTGGGCACGACTTCGACAACTTCCACGCATCGAGGGAGGCGTTGCCACTTTAATTATCTCGTCAGCACTAATAGACATTAGCAGCAGCGGATGAGGTAGCGATGGAGGTAATTGCATTCCCCGACTCAACGGAAGTCGTAACACATTGCTTGAACCTTTACCGCTTCGCTGACAGGCATCCAGGAGACAGGCTTCTGCACTTAGCCATGGTTTACGTCGCACAGGAACTTCGGGTATGGCAGCTGGTAGAGACAGACGCCTCTACGCGTTGGCTCCTACCGAAGTAGCGTGCACACTCACACTATCGCCCTTAGGATCTTTGGAATACGCCACAAACCGAATCGCTCTCCTATGTTCTGTCTCCAGTCCACAACCTTGCTTGACATCACGCCTACCGCTGGAAGAGAAACATAAAACACGCTTCAAAGGAAATATATAGGAGAGGGCGAAGTGCAGGAAATTCAGTCACAAGGATGATAGCACAGACTGGAAATACGCGCAGCATTAGTAGCGTATTTGAGCTCTTTCTAGCCAAATTTCTGAGCAGTTCACACAAAAAGACAGGCTTTCCCCTCCCAGTACCACTGGCAACTTCCTGACAGTACTGATACTTTTAAGTATTTGGGTGTATATTTCTTGCCCGACTGTTCATGGAGCAAGCATGCAGACCATTTGAATAACACAGCTAATGCTGCATTGAATTTCTTTAAACTAAACTTCCACAGTGCTCCCCTGGCCCTCAAAAAGCATACTATCTCACTAATATATACCTACCTTAAAATATGCATGTCCAATCTGGAACCCTCACACACACAACCTGATTAACGAATTAGAACGTATTCAAAACCGCGCTGCGCGATTCGTCGCTAACAATTACAACTTCGGCTCAAGCCTAAGAAACAGTAAAACCGGGCTTGGTTGGCAACCCTTGTGCGAAAGAAGAAAACTCTTGAGGCTTCATTCTTTTATAGTGTATGCCATCGCAACACAGGTATAAACAAAACTGTCTAAATGAAGGCCCCTCACTATATTTCCCCTAGAACTGATCACGCAAAAAAAAGTGCGAGAGATTGCGTGCCACACGAATGTTTTTGCTCATTTTTTTACATTTTTCTATTAACAAATTGATTCTTTTGCACAAAAAATTAATAAGTGCTCCACTCTCCATGTTCTCCTCAGCCTTGCTTGAGGTCTGTTCTTTGTGAGTTCATTTGTACCTTAGTTACATAAGCTTTTCGAATTGTATTCAGTGTTCCCTCTGTCCTTTACTTTTCGTTTTACAGATGAAGGGGCCACCGCGGTGGATCAGTGGTTATGGCGCTCGGCTGCTGACCGGACCGACGCGGGTTCGAACCCGGCTGCGGCGGTGGAATTTTGATGAAGGCGAAATTCTAGAGGCCCGTGTGCTGTGCGCTGTCAGTGCACGTTAAAAAACCCCAGGTGGTCAAAATTTCAGGAGCCCTTCACTCCAGCCTCCCTAATAGCCTGAGTCACTTTGGGACGTTAAACCGTTTAGAGGCAATACATCCATGCAAGTGAAAGTCTATTGTATCAAAAGAGTGGCAGATCAGTGAACAAAGACGTGAAATATGGATCGGCAACCGAGTGGCTGCAAAATATGTGCGATCAGCGATGAGCAATGAGATGTACGAAGGAGCTGACTGCGCGGATGTACAGGTCTGGAATCCAGGACAACAAATTAATAACAAAAAACTACAGAAACTGTTTACTAAATTCGAATCAGAATTTCGCTACGTAGAAGACGAAGAGCGGCCAGTGCCACGGGATGGAGCGCTGGCGCAAGGATAACAGACAACGTGACAATCGGCGATTTCGCTCAGTGTTGGCTCTCATCCAATTAGCGGTTGCGAACTGAACAAATACAACCCAGAATACAAGACAATTACCAGTCGTACACTTCGGAGACAGTGCGTTGCAGGCACTGCTTTTATTTCTTTGAATGGAGGAAGAGAATCGCAGTTCCAAAAACGACAGTGGTGTTTCTCCTCGTTCATTCTCAATACCACACACCTCAGGCCGGCTTTCATACCGGAACCTTTGTTCAGCACAAAATGGTGGCGAGCGTCCTAGAAAGTTCTCTTATTTTTCTGAGCAAATATCTCATTCATTTACTCGCTTAGGTCTCACCAGGTAGCGCGACCTTCCAGTACGAGTTTGGTCATAATACCCGAAACTATAATCTCAGCCATACTGTTTGAACCTGTCTAAACAAGTACTGGCGGCTTTACCCTAGCTTTTCCTGACGGAGGCATGCGGTCTTGCTTGCGGACTCTGCTGCTGTCACTTCCCTAAAGACGTAGAAGAACTTGAGCAACTCTCCTCAATATAAGTGAGTCCTTCGAATAATGAACTTTGATTAAATGGCCGAGGTTTCAAGGACACTTGTTGAAGCGCATTCATCGAGCTCCTTTCGGTGCGTGCAAGAAGTCCCATAATGCAAATGACTAAAGAAAATGCCTTTCGGAACTTCACCCACAGCTGGAATGTGTTGGAATGCTTTATTTTTATAACTTGTTCTGTGTTCCGTTTCGCTCATTTCACCTTTTTTGAGCAATTTCTTACTAGCATGAAAAAAAAATGAATGACACCACTGTCGGCCACTTTTGAACGTCTTTGCAAGAAACGAAAGCCGGGTGACCTTTCTACGCATCAGAAATCAGTACTCCATGGACACTCTGCGCAGTTACTTCAAATCATCCCAAAGGTAGCATAGCTTCGATGTTGTCAACGGTTCTGTCTCCCGCTGGAACTATGCACACAGCAAATGATTAAAGTATAAGTGACACTCGTAATGGTGCAGACCCTGCTCTCCACTGCGTCTCGCGCCTACAAGGCCACTGCCTTTCGGTCTGGTCTCACCCTTACCACCTGCACGAACACCGAGCCCAAGCCACACGTCAACATTCCTTATGGTAATAGGACGAGAGTACTACTTTCGGGGGCGTTTTCAAAAAAGGAGATTTACGAAGCCGCCAAGCATTTTTGTACTTTTAACGCTAGGGCTCGAGCACAGAACATGATGGATCAACTGCAGCAGAGAGATAAGCTGTGTTTAGCACAGTTCTTTAGCAGATGTGCCGCATCTGTTCGCTATTTTGTCCAAAGCTGGGGCGCGCACAAACACGGGCATTGTCCTACGGCTTCCGAGTAATGTGTAGGTGGAGTCGCAGCGGCTAACAGGGTGTCATTCAGAATCTTTCAGAATGATGCGCCTCAAGTTTGGCGTTATGTTCGGCGCCGGGTTCGCCTCAATTCTCAAATGATGTTCGCTTAACATGCAGAGAATAAAAGTGAAAAACACTGTGCTTTTAAATCACAACCACCTGCAAGAACCGTCCACACATATGGCGATCCACTAAGAGTGGCTTGCCTGAATATGTGGCACATTCAAACTTTACCTGACGTCGGCAATATATCGATCTGTATCTGCCATCTGCGTATGCTTGAGAGGTATGCAACGTGAGTAAACGCAAGAATGGAACTCTGCGCTCACAGTTCGGTTGTCCGACTTACTGATCCCTGAATTCGAGGCCGAACAAATCTACAGTGAAGAGCGGACTACATGTCATGAAGGGGTGGACAGGATCGCTTTAAACTTTCCTGCGTGTGTGTGTGTGTGTGTTGTGTGGGTAGCGAGGCAAACGCGCATGTGATCGTGATAAGCATTCAAACTTTTGGTTTATTACTTCAAATCAAATAAAATTTATTTCATCTCCGTTCTTGATGTAGGCGGCAAAGAAAAAATGCCGAATATTTTCGGCTTAGTGGGTACCTGTGCCCCTTCCGAATTTGGTTCTCTGAGAAACATGCGCCTTCATCACAGGATTGAATGACGTGAACGATAGCTTCAGTAACGTGATTTTTAGCGCATATAATGGGCTCTACGGCGAAAAAAAAATATTCGTATTTCTAAAAGTGTCGCTGTTCTTATTTTCGCGCTCGCGGGAAAGCGGTCTTTTTATTCAAACTTCACCTCTCTTTACAGTATAGCCACGGTATCGACACCTCTCCAAAGCAAATGTCCTAAATGACAATCGCGTCGATAAGAGTGGACGAACTCAGTCCGTATCGGCTTGACTGGAGTTGTTGAAAATAAAGAATTCTTCAGTGCATGTTTTCGTCCAAGCAGTAAAGAAATGCCTTCAAGCGAACAACACCGGTTGTGTTTGCACTCTTCTGCGTGCTAGCGTCATTATGTAGCTATTTTATTACTGGGTTATACGATAACGCGCAACTCCGGAAAAAGTGAAATAACTATCCAGCCGATGGAATACAAGCCCCGGAGAAATAGACGGGTGAGCAGAATGGAAAGACTATATCCAAGCCGCAGGCCACATAGGTAGGACATCCCGCATCAGTGGTGACATCGACCAATGTAAAGAATATATAACGACCGAAAAATGTCGAATGTTTTCGGCTTAGTGGGTACCTGTGCCCCTTCCGAATTTGGTTCTCCGCGTTGTGTGATTTCACCGCAAATGATCGGCGAGACAGCAAGTCTCAGGCTATCGCATGGGTCGGCGTCTTAGCGAATTCTGTACAGAAGCCTTCAATGGGTAGAGGGTGTAGTAAAGCAGTTGCTACCTCAAAATATTTCTCCATATGAAACATCATCCCCATCGTTTTGGCCGTACACAACTTCGGTGGTAGAAACGTGCCAGCTAGAAAAAAAGAAACGCTATCCAAGTGATCCAGAGCAATATGCGAAGTCTGCCTGGGACTTCATCTGGTCTCGTGCGAATTGACCTTTCGTAGTAACGCATTCCACATGAGTCTGAGGTGCACCCATCCGTAGCATGGGGTAAGGCACCACTGCGGTATTACTATGACTTCCACTTAGTTTCCAGGGGAAAGGAAAAGGCTGGGTGTTTTTTTAATGCTTACACATTTTTGCTTGATTGCAGAGACACAGCCTAATATTTATTCGTCTTCTTTCAAGGCACGCAAATACTTGAGCTCATTTTGGAAAACCGAAACTTCAAAACAGCATTCCAACTCATTACACGAACGCATGGCAGCAAAATACAGCGTATCCGATGGCCTTAATTTTCATGTATTGAACGCTCAGATGTGTACCCCTGGTCATCTACTGCAAGTAAAACGCAATGTGTTTGTGTAACGCTTTCATTTATACGTTCCCCTTCCGCATTCTCCCTGTGCCCGGAGTAGCGAATGCAGCCGTTTGTTATGCAAAACCAACTTGCCCCAATAGCGCCTTCGGCACGTTTAGCAAACAAATCCTGCATAGCACGTTTACATGGGCCCATGCCACCAGGGGCCAATTTTTTTTAATAATTTGAGGCCGTAAGATCAACATACAAAGCGTACAGCGGTTAGTTCGCTGAGTGCACTGGAGAAAGCTTTAAAAGAAAAGTCAGGAAGACAAAAAAAAAGAAATCTAGGCCACTTTCTATACTGGCGATGTGAGAACTGTTCACTCAACTCATAAGCACTGTTGCAATAGCAAATATAGAGGGAATTTTGAAAGAACTAATAGGTAAATCTAAACCCCGACTTCTCTTTCTGTGTTCCTTTAGTTCTAAACAAACAAATGCACCTCGAAAAGAGCGCTTCTATGATTCCATGATGCTGCTGTTTTCTCCCGTTACCGAACAAAACTTCCCATTCGGACTACCGTAGAAATAGCATGGTGAATCAAAAACTGCGAGATAACAGCGGAATAACGGGGAACCGCATGATACAAGGCCATCGGTCATGTAACAGCAAGGCGATCTGTCTTGTGTCGCTGCAATCGTTCCTTGTGGCCTCCTCGAAGTCTTCGATCACCTTTGCCCCACGCGTGACCAAAGTTTTCAGAAAAAATCCGGCTCAGACAAACTTTGCTTGAAGCACAAGAACGTTACAGCAGCGGCCCGGAAATATACAAGTGGTGGCAGCTGCGTGAGACATTTCTGAGACTGGCCTGCTCTCGCTCATCTAGGCTCCGAATACAAGAATCGAGGCGGCCCAGACAAACGGTCTGATAAGTGACGTAAGTTTACAACGGAAAACGATTGCTTGGGAATATGTTTATTGGGGTTTAACGTCCCAAAGCGACTGAGGCTATGAGAGACGCCGTAGTGAAGGGCTCCGGAAATTTCGACCACGTGGGGTTCTTTAACGTGCACTGACATCGCACAGCACAAAAGCCTCTAGAATTTCGCCTTCAAGAAATTCAGCCGCCGCAGCCGGGATCGAACCCGCGTCTTTCGGGTCAGCAGCCGAGCGCCGTAACCACTGAGCAACCGCGGCGGGGCAATTGCTTGCGAATAGCGCAATCGCTTACTTACTCTGATGCAGGCGTCCGCACAGTAACAAAACTGCCGCCCAATAGACCGCTGTCTCGCGTTACTCGAGCCCTCCCATCTATATTTCGCAGTGAAACGCGCAATTCTCGCTCGAGTACAACCACTGACACGTCTGAGAGCGCGTACTGCAAGTTTAGGACCAACCACTTGCTTCACTACCGCATTAAGGAAGAAAACAGCGAAGGCGTCGAGATGTAAAGGTCTTTTGTTTTGCAGTACTGCTTCTCGGCAATAGCAATGAATAGGCGCTAGTTTATTGTTTTTGATGTCTCAACAACGACGTGTGCATACCAAAACAGTAAACTTCAGAATCACGTAGGGAGACAGAAACAACGTATAATAATATTTCATGTCATCTATTTATTCCCCATGTGCCGGTTGACATTAGAAGTGAGAAAGAAGTAGTGTTTTATCAGCGAAGACCAGGCCTTCACCCCTTCACAAGAGCGACATTGGTAGACAGCAAAAATATTTCCTGTACTCACGATATTAAAAAAATAACAAAGGAAAATTAACTCAGGGAATAATTTTCAAGCACGTGATACACTCAGCATGACTGCTTTTATACGAAATAATCAGAAGAAAAATCGCCCGAGGCCAAAATAAATTACATAAACTTTCAAATTAAGTAGTAATATGAGCACTACATGAAAGCATCGCAATAACTAGGGCTGACAATGTCATTTAGAAGACATGGGACAGAGGTTCAAACATTAACAACAGCGCTACATCCACATGACACAAACGTAGAGCACAACATAAAGAGCTGCGTAGTTCCGTTAATATAAGCGTCCTTCAGTAATGTCTCTCTAATGAAAGTTACGCAACAGTTACCGAATTGTATAGCGCAACTATTGTTTTCCGCAGTTCGTCCTGCTGTTAACATTATATATTAAATAATTGCACAATTAATTTCTCTCTGATCAACACCACAAATAAAAAAAGAAAAACTCCTCAATGCTCCTTGGTTTCGGTGAGTGTTCGCTTCCTTCATATGTGTGCCTTATCCAGCCCATCATTTACCCTTTCATGTCTGCTCAATAACCCAGTACGAAGTGCGTCTTGTGCCATAAGCATAAAATGTACAGTTAAATTTGCCAAAGAAGAAGAGCAAATCGCACAGCTTTATTATGATACCTATAAAACCAGTCATGTCAAAGGCGAAAGGAAGACCCTAAGTGTTTGCGATTACAGGTATAGCCTCAACGGGTAAAAAACAAAATGATTGGAGCAGTTCTTATTCGGCGTAGCGAATATCTTTTGTTGCCCATCTGGTATAAAAACTATAAAGTGACATGGTGCCCATTAGCAGATCCAGACAGTAAAAAAACGATAAGAGTTCACTATTGCCCTTTTTTTAACCGAAAATATGATTTTTTACCAGCAGAATGAAAACAGTGAAGAGGGGTTGCAGTGCTACTGCGAAATTCGAAATTTTCCAGGCTGCTTCACTAAGATGAGGGCGAAAAGATCTCATTTGGGCTCTCATTTTTCCCCTAGCACATACTGGTAGGAATGCTCCTTTCTAAATATTCGTCTCTTGATTTCACTTAAACAAGCTATCTATAGACATTGGCTTCTCCAGACATCTGCACCAGATGAATTTTTCTGTCTTCGCGGCATAATCAAAGTGCTCTTTTAGACTGATATTACTCGTATATTCATGATGTCCTAAAACATATGAAGCGGTGGCCAGAAACTCTGCCCGAACCTCCGTGCCATCACAAGGGGAGCAACCAGTACAATAATCAGTAGCTTAGGAATACAGCCTGTATGTTCTTTCTAGTGGACTGACCCTTCGGTGATAAAGCTTATGATGCACATTTGAGAAACTAAGCGTCACAAGCAAAACATTATCAAAGTTTCCGCATGATTAATGCACCAAGAGACGGATCGTCAGAATTATCGAAGGCTCAGCAAAGACATGCCCATCGGCTTGCCTAACAGTAAATACTCTTTTCCAGGCGTGCTTCGTACCCACAATATATCATTATCTGTTTATTTTGTCGCAGCTTCACGCGCATTCAGGAGTGTCTGGCCGTTCCTTTGTGATTTTCTGCTACCTTAAAGGATAAACGGACCTGCTATACTTAGCAGGTGAAGGTAAGCGCAAAAATATTCAATACACAAGACATAACAGAGACTCTCGTTATCTGCTGAATTGTTTCACAGTAACTCAGTACTTCAAAAGTAGGGCAAAAATATTCTCTTCATGGGTTTCTCGAGCGTTTAGACGGCCGTTAACTTTCCATAACTAGAAGGAGGTAGGCTACTGACCTCAAACAGCGACTGAGTAACGCCTGTTCAAGACTTCACTACAAGCCGTACGGTTCGTTCCGGTTTCCAGCCTTTCGGAACAGTTGCGCTTATTTTAGTGTAAATAGAAATGTTCGGCTTCGAGTCGCCTTAGTAACTGCATTCTCATTTTTAAGATTGGAATAGGTACTCCCGCCAAATAATTCGCCGGACAATTTTCGTGCACCGATGCACACATGGTCGACTAAATATACATAGAAAGGATGATTTTAAAAGGAGTGCTTAGAGACATGCTGCAAATAATCGCCACGTAACCAGCAGCCCTCGTCTAAAATAATGACCGCTCACAACTTCTCATCTAGTTCAAGGTACGATGCAGCGTGAATTCCGCAGCCTGTCAACATTCCAGCGAAACTTAGCCGTTCAGTCTGCTCCCTCCCACTTCCTTACAAACTGCGTGTTACGTAAATGCTCCACATGTCGCTTGCAGGTTGCCATGCCGAGAAAACTTCCACCCATTTAAGTTTCTCGCGGGCCGCTCCCAGTTGCAGAGTACGCGCCCCTGCCCACACGCGGAAGTGAGCGCCCTAAACCGTCCGCGTTGAATTCACGTTACGCTCTTCGACAATTTGCCCGAGACACGAGGCAATCAGTTTCTCTGTGTGACATTCTGCGTGAACAACGTGCCTCATTCGTTGTAGTCAGCAGTACTGAGGTCATGTTTCGTCACATGGCGAAGTTTGCTCCCTTATTTAGAACAATCTTGCTTTGAGGTCGTGTCGCATTTGTACAAAAATGGATCAGACGAAAGCGCGTACAAAGCGCGTACCAAACGCTTGAAAGTAAGGACACACAAAACAAGAAAAGGTTGCTCTAAGCAAGTGCACTTTATGGCGTAAAAAGAAGAGGCTTTATTGCAGATTTTACACCCCTGCACAAAACTAGTGAAACTTCATGGAGGTAACTGAAGGCTGTACATGTGAAGGCAGCAGTCTAGGAGCTGTTTTCTTGGGGACTTATCAATTAGCAAGTCATCTATTTGGAAATTGAGAATTGGGGAATGCGGACAGTATACCTGTTAATCTTTCTTGCCCAGCAGCTTTTCATTGCAAGGAACATGAGCCGGTCAATGGCAGTAGTTCCGCCTTATTTTGTGCAAACGCATACTCCATTTTTATCATCACCTCGTTCATGTTTAATCCTGTACGAACAGTAATGTTGTGCCCTTTTACATTATTGGTTTTTGTTTCTTGACGTGTACAACACACGCGCTATACTTCGCAAAGTCTGTATAATTTTACGTTTTCTAAAAAGTACATTATCCGAATGCAACACGTCTTCGCCGTCAAGTCTGATGGTGCCCAAAATAATTCCGAGTAATGTTTAACTTAGGCTGTGTTCTTGGATGAAAAAATAGATGTCTTACTGTAATATTAGCCGCTAATGAGCCAAATCTTTCCAAAATAAAAAGAGTATAGTGTTAAAGAATTCAGTAATAAAGGCAGCAAATAAAGTCCTGGGAGAGCCAATAAATCTCCGAACTTTCATGGTGCATTGCCGTGCTTGCAGGTCATACTAAAGCTCAGAACCAATCACAAGCTTGCTCTGAAAGTTATCATTACTTTAGATTTCTTTCATGCTGAGCCGGCTTGCGCAAACTAATAAACGATTTAGTGCTGCGCAATGAAAAAAAGGAGTGATAAAAAATACAAATGTCAGTATTGCAAGGTCTGTTATGTATACGTCTTGACCGCAATGCTAAAGCGCACGAGATCGAAGCGTTACGTTAACTCATAAGCGACTCTGCGAAACTTGACGCAATGCGCCATCCGTGATGAAAATTAACGAGGTCTGCTCGGCACAACTTATAGGGGGCAGCTAGCTAGCCTGGTGAGGCAATATCGTCCTGGTACAAGGTGTGCATGTGTACGTACATACATACATACATACATACATACATACATACATACATACATACATACATACATACATACATACATACATACATACATACATACATACATACATACACACATACATACATACATACATACATACACACATACATACATACATACATACATACACACATACATACATACATACATACACACACATACATACATACATACATACATACATACATACATACATACATACATACATACATACATACATACATACATACATACATACATACATACATACATACATACATACATACATACATACATACATACATACATACATACATACATACATACATACATACATACATACATACATACATACATACATACATACATACATACATACATACATACATACATACATACATACAGTCTAAGCCACTCAGGACAAGAATTGCAAACCATGATCAATCAGCTAGACAGGCAGAGTAGAACGGTGGGTCTAAGAATTAACATGCAGAAAACCAAAGTAATGTTCAATAGCCTTGCAAGGGAACAGCAGTTCGCAATTGGTAGCGAGGTGCTGGAACTAGTAAGAGAATATGTCTACTTAGGGCAGGTAGTGACCGGAGATCCGGATCATGAGAGGGAATTAACTAGAAGAATAAGAATGGGGTGGAGCGCGTATGGCAGGTTCTCTCAGATCATGAATGGTAGCTTACCAATATCCCTGAAGAGAAAAGTATATAACAGCTGTATCCTACCGGTACTCACCTATGGGGCAGAAACGTGGAGGCTAACAAAGAGGGTTCAGCTTAAGTTAAGAACAATGCAGCGAGCTATGGAAAGGAAAATGATAGGTGTAACGTTAAGAGATCGGAAGAGATCGGAAGAGGGCAGAGTGGGTGAGGGAACAAACGCGGGTTAATGACATCCTAGTCGAAATCAAGAGGAAGAAGTGGGCTTGGGCAGGGCATGTAATGCGAAGGCAAGATAGCCGATGGTCCTTAAGGGTAACGGAGTGGATTCCAAGAGAAAGCAAACGTAGCAGGGGACGGCAAAACGTTAGGTGGGCGGATGAGATTAAGAAGTTTGCGGGGATACATTGGCGGCAACTAGCAAAGGAGAGGGTTAATTGGAGATACATGGGAGAGGCCTTTGCCCTGCAGTGGGTGTAGTCAGGTTGATGATGAAGTCTACATACAAGGTGTGCATATAAGTGGCAATCAGCGACCTTTCCCGCAATCTGCTTAATGTTCCCACTTAGGACCGACCGCACACTATTCAGCAAGCGCATCAAATTCGCAAGAACGTAGAATATCGTATAGAGACTGGAACTCCTATCGCTCTTACGTGAATCTAATAAGCCGCACGCTCCACAGACAGGCGCGGCATTCATTTTTATTTATAACCACGACTCATTAACGAGTCGGCGGATGCTTTGCGCAACTAAATGATCACTACTTTATCTGGAACATGCATGTAGACGTGAGTATTTCCCAGAAGGCCTCACCCGGATTAGGAAATCTGCACGAATGTCACCCGCCGCCTCATTTTTTTAAATTATGCGTTGCAGTAAAGTGTTTATAATCATCGCTTGTTGTGCGCTGTTGTGAGTGGCTCATGATTCGCAGACAGAGTTTTTTAAGTTGACTCTCAGTAATAATCTAATCCTAAGGATTTAGTGCCTCTATTTTAGACCGCCATATAGAGCGATGTAACACGTACATAATTGCCGCACAAATTACGTGCTTCGTAAGGTCAACTGCCTCAACTTGCCCAAAAATCGCGTTTAGGTAACACCATCTACGGTGAGTGTTTCGTGACCTTTAGTTCTCTAGTTTTTGCAACAGATATTACATTATTCAAACAACCTTTGCACAAATATCGCACTTTTCACGACTTTGGATTGCTGTCTGGTTGCCACTGAACAGAGGACCTTTATTCCGCGCTTTTTCGCCGACAATATTATTAGCGGCCGCATAAGGTGTTACACGCATGAATGATTTTTTACTTTCGGCAGTGAAACAAATATGAGGGCATCGCAACTATTGCACGATTTTCGATGCCGTATTCTCTGAACCGTCGTTTTTTTCTAAAAAGAAACTCACATTCAGCACACACATAGTTTACTTATACGGGCGCTAACACGTTCAGCGGCAGCATTCATTCAAGCTCAGAAAAAATGACATGAATATTAGCCTTTGTTTTTTAGTGTTACTGCGCAGCTGAACGGGAGCTTTTAAAAGTGACGGCGTAATAAAGGACTCGTATAACTTCCCTGCTGTCATCGATTTTTCACTCAAAATTAAAATCTGCGTTCTCAACCATGTTTAAATTTTGTATGCATGGAGCTGTGGGGACAGTGATCAGTATGAAACATTCAAGCTCATGCTTGGAAAAATAGCAGTTTGCTGAGCCGCCGTGATGGCTGTTTCGGCCAAGCGAGACATGAATAAATCGCTCGGCCGGAAAGATATTCGAGTGTTAGCCTTGAGGAAACCTATTACACAGGAGTAAAGTGGCCTATGGGATACCTGTTGAGCCGCATACTAAAACTGCGTGGCCACATTGGGCGCACACCTGCCACTGCGCGAAGCGGCAGGCATCCGCTAATCCAGTATGCGACCACGCTAATACGTCTCCACCAAGCTTAAACCCTCTGGGATCTCTAGATGCATATCCGTTCTGAGACCTTAGGCCACCGCTTAATGTGAGGAAAATTGTTTGACATATAACAAACAGCAACTGATATGGTAAGGTCACTCTACGCTTGGCAGTGAAGCCAACACCTTTCAAATCGACACAAAATGTCACTGCAGGACATATATTTTCAGCAGCGAACAAAAATTCAGCCTACACTGCTACATTAGTTGGTAAAGCGCAGTATTTTCCACGACTCTCTGAATGCATAGGCATAGCTTGCAATCAGAATAACGAGATTAACAGTACAAAATCCTACTCGAGTAGTGTGACACGCTTTTATCGACTCAAGAAAATAGCAGCTTCAAATGGCTACGTCGTTTCTGAATTATTTCTTGCCTGTGCAGAGTATATCCGGAATAACCATGAATTTGTCGAGTCGTGTGATATGAATATTGGACGAATGGGATGCATTTGTTTAGTTTTTAACGCAATAAGACGAGTCGTTGTTTTAAAGCACTTCTCCAGTATATTAGTACCGACAAAAACTGCATGAGACCTTCACTCGCTTTTGCCTAACTAGGAGATTGTCACTATGCGAAAATTCCGGAATTTATAGTATCGTTTTTTTGTCCTAACTATTCTAAATATTCGATCTTACTTGCGTAAATGTGCCACGAAGTAGATTTTTGAACGTAAAGGACATGCATAATAAAACTTTTTAGGAAACCACATGCGCATGTGTCTGGCTCGTGTTCGACTTCAGCAGCCATATCTATCATTTCCTTGCCTGACATGACCAAGACTTATTGCATGTTTAGTTTCCTACAGATCAGTCGTAGAACGCCTTTCATGGCGTGTTCGTCCTTTTGGGATCATGTTGCTTGTAGAGAATTGTCCACTTAGCAATGAGTCCTATCCGCGATACGTACTGTACTGCGTTCGTTAAAACTAACAAGTCGGGTTGATGATTTCGACGACTTACATATATCTTCTTGAACTAAAAAAAACAAAAAAACATTCGCGTTCGTGCTGTAGTTTGCGAATTCGAAAAGGTGCTATTTCAGTAGTTTTGCAACAATAAAAAATTGAAAATTCTACTCCTCATTGTCTCTTTAGTTTTCATTTCAAGAAATTCGAACTGATGTTATCGTCAGCAGACATTTTTCCTCAATTCACTGCCCTCTTTTCTTATCTACAAGGCTTCACTACAGAACAAGGTTGGTAGGAGTGAATTGTATAAATATGTTGCGGACAAGTGCCATATACGAATGACATACAAATGGCAGTTTTTTTTTCTACCTTAATGAAGCCAACGGAAAAAACGTTCTTCAACGCCTGACTTCTATTGCTCTTCTATTTTTACCCGCTAAGCCTTCTCTTTTTTTCTTTTCAATAAAGCTATGCAGAATTAGAAACTCAGTTCTGATCGCAATGCTGATAACGTTCTTTTTTTTAAATTGCGCACTTTTCACCGCAAATTCACATATGCGTATGTCTTTCCCAGCAATCTGCCTTTCAGAATTTTCGAGGACAAAATGATCAGCATTAGACTCGCATAACCATATTTGAAAGTGCGAAGCATTCAGTTATATTGTACTGCAACAAAAAAGTCCCTGGTAAAAAGGTGTCTTGAGTTGAGAAAGTAATTTTGCGACAGAAACAATTTCCAGTGGTTTCAAAATATTGTATCGTCGAAATATCTATAGGTTTATGTGTCTACGCCGTATCTGGGGATTCTACGCTTCTAGGCGTTTTAGTTTCTCTGAAGTCAGTCATTGTTTCTTATTCAGTGAGGGGCGTCTCTTATCGCAAAACAACTGTGGCATCGATATTCGCTACCCAACACAGCAGTCGTGACGCAACACACTAGCTGTGATGCAAAACCTGGGCTTCAGTGACAAAAAAAAAAAACGTGTTTCTCGTTAAACAGCATTTTAAGGCGTATTCTGCATTTACTTTGCTACTTTTTGTCATGTTTTTACAATGGGCAGTCATTTACCTCCCAAGAAATCTTCCATCCATGATGATGACAAGAAGATGTTAGTTTAATGCATGCAACCTTTAATATTGCGGTCAGAAAAAAACTAGTCAAAAGAAATGCACTGACTTCCGAACACATTTACTCCAGGCTACTTGAAAGAAATCAAGATATCTGACTGGCGCAACATTTTTACTCTGAAAATAAAAAAAAAATTAAAAAAAAGTTGTCGCAGTACCTAAAGAACTCCAGGTGGTCGACATTTCCGGAGCCCTTCACAACGGAGTGCCTCACAGCCTGAGTCGCTTTGGAACGTTAAACCCCCATAAACCTTAAACCATGAACCTGGCTATCCTGAAATTACTTTAAAGTTTTTCTCACTTTCAACGAAATAACCAGTCTTTGTACTCTTGAGGCTTTCAAATGATGACTAACTTATGCCTCATGGCAGACTACTCGAATAAAAAAAAGTTAAGAGAATTGGTAGAATATTCAGGCAGGAAATAAACGTTATTTAACTGAACATTTGTGGAATTTTCGACATAACACCCTTATCTTTTTTGACTCGCATGCTTCTTAATTTTACTATCGACTCTGTCTCTCATTTACTCTGTTTGGTCTTGAAGCATGCCGCGGATGTTTTAAGAGACTAATTACGACTATTTTTTAAGCAAATGCACAACCTCATCCTTGGCATTGGACGCACCAGGCTCCGTGTGTTGTAATGAATAAACATAAAATTTGCAAGGAAGCTGAGCGACTTAAACATTCCAGCGAAAAACATAATCTTCAGAATTTAATGCCTGCTTCGTTTTCTGTTTTTTTTTTTAGTGGAGCATATATACACTTCGTTATTTCCTGCGTAAGTCGTTCACGTGTTTACCACAGAAAAAAGGACCGTCATGAGCAATGAATTCTAGGCTGCTTAATGCTCACCAGCAAGAAAACTTACCGGCAGATAAATGTAGCAGAGAATAAGGCATCTATTCTGCGTTATAGACTGAACACCCCGGAGGAACGAATGCTCTTGTTAATTATCCGAATCTTTTCGGTGAAGTTCTTGGAAAACTTTGCTTGCATCATCGAGAAATTTGTAGGAGCGTGGGGCTGTACATTCGATGTTTGATGGCTGCATTGCTATAGGTGGAACACTCTCTTTCCAAGTGCGCGCGTACCGCAATGTGTCGATGTCGATATGTGGCGAGAAAGGTCCCTTGACAGAGTTTGTCAATGACAGCATCCGAAATCGACGATTGTGCTTGCAACGGTAACGCCCAACACTGCCGTTGAATCAGTGCGCTTATGGAACTTTGATCACCTAATATCACTCAATGGGCTAACCAGCAATACGTGGGGCGCTACGCTTATCACTTTTATCTGCTTTATTGAGCAAGTAAAGCCCAAATAAGCAGATGATGGGGTTCAGCGGGCGCAAGAATCCGCTGGTTTTGCGTTCAAGTCCTTTGGTTATAGTGCTACTAGGAATGTCTTCAGATATAAACGCGTCCACGTCTAATTTGTGCCATTTCCCAAATTTCCCTTTTAAAAATTCCAGCTGCTGTGTTTGATATAAGTGCTGGCAGCTAGTAGCCAAAGTTCGCCGGCTCTCATACCAAAGGTGACCGTGAACAATCAGAGATGTACGAAATAATGAGTAGGAAAAATGGTCTGTACAAAATACATCCTTGGATTTTTTTTTTGAGCACAAGTAAACTCCAGTTTACTTGCTTCTTTCGTTTGCGCATTCATACATACACACGTATTGGAATGCAAAAACCCTTTGAACATTGGGGCTCTGCAGCCAAGCATCATCGCCCTCCACCGCAGCGGGTGTTGAACGGAGCTCTGGACTCTGAGTGATGAACTCCTAATTAGGCACTGATTAGTAATAATTTCACTATCCCAGGATAAGTGAGAAGCACAACCGTATTTATAATCTAGATAGTGGCAGTGAGCGGCTGGTATTAGCCTTTTCATTATTGAAAGCTGGCAGAGAGGAAAATGCTGTGAACTTGCTCTGAAAGTATGTCACGGCTATGTTCAAACTTGGACAAAAGGTATGAGGTGAATAGCCGAAATATTTGTACACAGTATAGGCGTAAAATTTTGGGAACGACCACAATTATTTTGAGTTAGGTAACAGGCTGTCCAACTGCAGAAAGAAAAAAACGCGAATTCCTTGATGATGACATCGAAGGGGGTCGTACACAGAGTAAGTGATATTACCAACAGTAGGTATGATTGATGAAATTGCTTGCATAGCTTGAGGGAGTATCTATAGAGAAAGCATTATTCTCACTCTTCGGTGGTAATGCAAAGTAAGGCTTTTCCGCATAGGCTTATTTAAAAAAATATCAGAAACTTCTCCTGCCAAATTTACGGCGAATCCTTTGTTCACAAAATGCTCAGAATGTAATAAGGTGTGTTTGAGACACGCCTGAATTTATTACTGCAGGCATAATAAAAAACTTAAGATGTAGTATTTATCTGATATTGGGTGTAAATATTTTCTTAAGTTGCTCTACTAAATGACCAATATATCTGACGAGACATAAGTCGTTCATAAAATTTTATATAGAAAAACTAAACATCAAATATTTCTTGCAAAGGATTTGATAAAGCATGTGATGTCTATTTCCGACTTCTGCAGAGTGTTATGCATTGCAGTTAATATGTATTGCATTGCAGAGTGTCATGCGTTCCAGCCGTCGTGCTAAAATATCTATAGAGCTCATAGAAATGACAGAACTCATCGCAAGAGAAGTATTGTGTAAATCATGGACGAACAATTTCTGGTATTATATTGACGCCATTTGGTTTACTGGGTTTAGTTTATTGGGATTTAACGTCCCGCAGCGACTCAGGGTATGAGAGACGCCGTAGCGAAGGGCTCCGGAAATTTCGGCCACCCGGGGTTCCTTAACGTGCACTGACATCGCGCCGTACGCGGGCCTCCAGAATTTCGCCTCCAACGAAATTCGTCCGCCGTTGTCGGGATCGAACCTGCGTCTTTCGGGTCAGCAGCCGACCACCATAGCCAATGAGCCGCCGCGGCCGCGCGTGCTACATTCGCGCACGGTGGAGTAGGCGCAGTACCAAAAAAAAAAAAAAACGTTCTTTTTCTCGTGCATGTACTGTACTTAGCGGAAAATGCGCGTTTCGTAATGTCTTAAAAATAAGCCGTGGAACCCCTTCAGGTGACGAGGTCTTTGAATAATCAGTAATATGGAAATGCATGTTGCCTGATTCATTAGTATAAACATCCTCGTATTTTTTTTACGACACTCTTCGTTCATAACACTATATTCTACAAGCCCCGTTTGCTTCTGCTCTGCAGCATCAAGTTCTATTAAAGTCTGAACTAGGGAACCAAAACTTCTCTACATGGTTGATTTAAGGGATAGAAATAGAAAAAGCTGCAATCTTCAAAGCTCAATACAACTATAACAGGCCGTGATGCGGCTCAAAGCCGTTGCTTTGTGTGCCGGAGATCAACGTGGATTCCAGTATAGCAAAAAGAAATAACAAGAGAAGTAGAAGCCAGAGTCGACGCCAGAAGCCAAGAGCAAAGAAAGCCAAAGGAAGGCAGTGTTAATGTACCACTCCAATCTCTAGACTCATTTATTCCGTTCTATCGGCTCTGGGAAGCCGGCGACGTAGCATCACTTCTCCGCCCAAACGACCGCAGAAGCCGGCAGTGCAGACGACGCTATCTGTTTGCCCAATGTCGCCAACGCACTCAAGGCTATGACTGGCGATGTTGCCCTTCATGTTTCAATGGATTACCTTATCGTCATTATTAATGGACTAGCAGCGACTGGTTGCGTCAGAACGACTACTTTTGTGCTCTCTTCTCTATTTCTCGGCGAGTAATTGAGCTCTCGCAATCGCCTTTTTTTTCTTTAGTTGGTCTCAAGTATTTCTATTTGCTTGCCGATGTCAATTGATGTAACGACTCCTTGTCTACAGCCAGTTCCTGCCTTGACCACCTGCTTATTCGACGGGCCCTTTGTTATAGTTTTATTCCAAACAAGTTGTTTCTTGATAGAATTTGTGCATTTGCTGTCTGCGTATGCTGATTCGCATGCGCTTTGCTTTATTCTATAAAACTGTCAGTCAGAACAGTCTGCCACATGCTTGACTAGACGTACATCTTCAGCTTCCAGTGCTCTGTTTTGTTTACTCAAGCATTCCTATCAGGTTCACTACATTCCTGAATTCCTACATTCCTTTCAAAACGTTCCGGATGAATATGTGAAGTTATGGTGTATTGTTTTTCTTTTTGTTTTTTTTAGGATGTGTTTACTGTGTACGCTTACTTTTGTTTATCCTTAAAATGTAGAGAATGGGACTTTTATTTTATGAGCGCAATGTGTCGTCTTCGCGCGCCGCATTTTCAATGTGCAGTATTGTCAAGGACCCGAAACTAGCCTCTGGCTATGGGTCCTAGAGCATTGTGCCCATTTTACACTTGTAGAATGATTTTCTTTGAAATAAAAAAAAAATATATTGACTTAATTTTTTCTCTTCATCACGTAGTACGTTTCACGATGCAACTAAAACCATTCCTGCTTTTAAAATGCAGCCCCGCACAAAGCATTTTTGTGTACAGTAGATAATAAATTGATATGGGTAAGCTTTTAAACCAGTACTAACAGTTTAAGAATGGAGGTCTTTATTTCGGGATAAATCCTGATATAGACCGGTGTTTGCGCTTTCAGAACACTGTTTTGCGCTTTTTCACAACTAGTCACATTGTCTTTTGTGAGGCAGTGCACGTAAACTTAGTAGTTATTACCGCAATATTAGAATGTGACATATGCATTTTGGTAATGTGCCTCACTGAATATTGTTCGTAGTCCGCTGCGCTTATATCAATTGGCCAAATACAAAATATAGTTCCATGAGCACAAGGAAAGGCTAGGGCGTCTTAAAAGTAATTTGCTTGAAAGGCCTCTTACTCTTATATTTCCTTTGAAAGTTTTTTTTTTCAAATACTTACGTTCAATTTACGTGTTAGAAATATGATGGAGACAGGCAGCTTTTTTTATTAAAAGTCTGAATGGCTGTGGAGCCTAGTATATTCCCTTCACATGTATTTGCTTTTGCAACTCGTGAGGTAGGTTTTGTAATGGCAAACCTTCAACATGATACCTGGATTTAACCCTGTCTGACGTCGGCCGAAAACAGCTCCCGGCAGACTGAACGCAGTAAAATCAAGAACTTCTTACAAATGCTGGCGCCCATTTTCTAGCTTTTTCGCGCCACCCAGAGTTTTAGGCTGATTTCTTCCAGCGGCCAGCCATAATTAATCAAGAACCGAAAGCTCGGGCTTTCCGAAATCTCGGGCAAAGGTGCCACCTTCCTCTGACCATCCTCGCCATCATCATCATCATCATCATCATCATCATCATCATCAGCCTGACTACGCCCACTGCAGGGCAACGGCCTCTCGCATGTCTCTCCAATTAACCCCATTTTTTGGCAGTTGCGACCACCGTATACCCGCAAACTTCTTAATCTCCTCAGCCCACCTAACCTTCCACCGATCCCCAGCTACGCCTGCCTTCTCTTGGAATCCACTCTGTTACCCTTAAGGACCATCGGCTATCTTGCCTTCGCATTACATGACCTGCCCAAGCCCACTTCTTCCTCTTCATTTGGATTGGGCTGTCATTAACCCGCGTTTGTTCTCTCATCCACTCCGCCCACTTCCGATCTCTTAACGTTACACCTATCATTTTTCTTTCCATAGCTCGTTGCGTTGTACTTAACTTAAGCTGATCCACATTGTTAGCCTCCATGGTTCTGCCTCTTAGGTGAATACCGGCAAGATACAGCTCTTTCATGCTTTCCTCTTGAGGGATATTGTAAATTGCCATTCACGATCTGAGATAACCTGCCATATGCGCTCCACCCCATTCTTATTCTTCTAATTATTTCCACCTTATGATCCGGACCAGCGGTCACTGCCTGCCTTAAACAGACATATCCTCTTACTACTTGCAGCTCCTCGCTACCAATTGCGAACTACTGTTCCGGTTACTAGACTCTTGAACATTACTTTTGTTTTCTGCATGTTCATTTTTAGCCCCTCCATTCTGCTCTGCCTGTCTAACTCATTGATCCCATTCCTCTGAATCCTCACAACAAAAACAACTAACAGTAGGTCCCTTGTTTTGGAGCGCTGGATAAAGCGCTATTATTAACATGAAGAGGCGGAATTGACTGCTCATGCCATGTCCTTAGCCTACAACACCGTGCGAGATAATTTCTTGCTTTTAGTAGATCAGGTCCTCACCATAAGACGTCCCAGGCAGTTTTTTTTGTGGCAGCCTTTTCTAAACGTAGCCTGAATTTTTTTAGTCGTCTTTGTGGTGCGGTTTTCTGCAGGCAAGCAATTTGAATTACAAGTTATCTATTTCATAGTACTTTGGCGAGATAAAGTTAGCGTTTCTAGGAAAGAAACTTTTTCTGTAGTTTGGAATTTCAGTTATTTGACTAAATATCCATCATTTTGATCTTAACAAATACCGCAAAACTCGGTTTTATTTATCTTTGGAAGCACAGTGCATTTCATTTACAAACAAGCGCATCTATTAAAAGGTCATCCATGACCATCGAAACAAATTAACGCACAGAAAAATTAGTTGTTCGTTCTAAAACATCAAAATTATTAAAAAGTTGACAAAAGATCAAAGATTTAGGTAGCTCTCTTATGACTGCTTTTATTTAAACCTCTGCCAGCGCAGCGCAGTAATTTGCCTAAATATCCATTTTTTTTTGTAGCACTTGGTTTTATTGTTCAGCCAAAAAGCATACATAGGCTTTTAAATTTAGCACGTCTGAAAAATGATTTCATCATACGGTGGCCTTGATCATACAAACGGCGTGATTTTAGTATGCCACGCACTGTGTAGAAACTAACTCTCTTCTGATGTCGCCAGTTCGAGATTCTTGGTTCTTTACGCTCCATCCACTAGCGAAATAAGAATCCCTGCCCCTAAAGTTTATGACTTTTCGGGTCAGGTCATGCTCTGTATATGCCAGCAAAACTAATGAGACAAGTATTATCCAAGCATGTATAGAAGTAGCTCGCTCAGTCGGGGCTGCCTGAGCCTGCCGTTGGGTCAAGGTTACGCGCGTCCTTAAGTGGTTGTGCTCTATTGATCAGACGGCCCTATTTGCCAGTGCTGCAGCCGATGCCAACGTGACGAGACGGCTGCATCGTTATCTGGCCAAAAGCACGGGTCCTTCCCACGCTTCGCATTTGATCTGCCACGACCGTGATCCGCGCACTGACAGGTAGAAAATTTCCCTATGCCATCTATTTACAGATCTGTTTCCCTAAGGAGGGACTTTTTTTACATGCATCCATGCGCTCAGTTTTGTTCTCCCTGCCAACGGGTGAGGCCCCTCTTGAGACTGTGATCATGCATTTTCCTGACATACGGCATGGTTTTTTCCGTTTCATCTAAGCGTGCTTATCGAATGGGTAAGTAAAGCAAAATGATAATGATTCCATTTCTCCGCTCACTGAATTTCTCTCTAAAGTAGCCAGTTGCGCCACTAAAAACTCTTGTTTCGAAAAGAGCGGAGTCAAAACTTTCCCCAAAGCTTATTCCATTTTTTTTTCTTTTTAATCTTACGAATGCGTTCGGGTACCGAGCAAAATATAACGGGTTAAAAGGGACACAGACACAAAGTTTGTGAGTTTTTTTTTTTTGCCTAAAAGAGGCTTACGGGCCTTGTAATCATAAAAATTTGCTCAAAACACCGGATGCAGCATGAATGACTAATAGAAATGATTTTTGCAATGGTAGTATTGGTATCGGTCGGAGCCAGCGCTGAAGTGCGCCTTTACGTCACGGTCATCCAGCCACCTTGTAGCACCTCGCTCCTGATAAAGTCGGCATGGCCGGCTAACACTGTTTCTTCCTGTCAACAACGGCTAGGTTCCGTGATGTCAAATGATCAGGTCAAGTGCATAGTGAGGACACTGGATGCAAGTGAAAATTCCGAATGGCATCTGTGACAACAGTCAAAATCAAATTTAAATATTTTCCACTAAACTCCTACAATTGAAGCTTGCTAGAAGCCATCTGATTACGCACGTGAAAAAAAAAATAATTTCGTTCGCGTTCGAAATTTTGTGCATGTACCCCTTTAAATCTTGGAGGCGGCCACTGCGCTTCAATAGCAGCATCATGAAAACGCTCCATTGTCCCTGTATATTAAACTAAGTTAAAATGGCACCAAAAAACAGAATGATCTGCAGCGTCAATGCGGCATACCCAATGGCTGACACGTATTTAAATTGAAGCTTCCAGTCCCAATTTCGCGAGCGAAGTTCATCATCGACTATCTACATTTTCTCAAGCTCTATATAACAGCAAAGTATTATAACAGCTCTATATAACAGCAAAGTAAAGAGGAAATGAAAGTATTTTTTGTTAGGAATGCGCTTATTCATTTCGGAATAACTTATGAATGAGATATAGGTAACCCACCCTTTTCCTTGACTTTATCGTATCCTACTCTTCATACATGACATAACAAATGGTATTGACGCTACTGTTCTCATGTTTGCGGATGATTGCATAATATATAAAAACATTAACAGTAAAGAAGACCAGATCACATTAAACGCCGATCTCGAAGTAATATCAAAGTGGTGCCAGGAATGGCAGATGACACGAAATCTAGAAAAAACAGTTGGGATGACTGTGTCAAGGAAAAAAAGAACACTCACTTTCCCGTATAAAATTGGAGATAACATAGTAACATTTGTCGATAAATATAAGTACCTTGGCATAATCATTTCTTCAGACTTAAAATGGGACAAGCATATAGCATACGTAACATCCAAAGCATTTTCCGCTCTTTGCTCATTAAGGCGCTCCATCAATTTCGCCTCACCCGACACAAAATTGCTTGCTTATACATCCCTCGTGCGACCAATTTTAGAATACAGCATAATATGCTGGTTCCCACACACAAATAATTTAATTACCAAATTAGAAAACATACAACGCAAGGCAGTTAGGTTCATCTATAACAAATATCGCCGCCACGAGTCACCATCCGAACTTCTCACCCAGGCTGGTCTCAGCACTATTAGTAGTCGCGCCAAGCATACACGCATCAAATATATGTATCTTCTCTTGTCTGGAGCCTTTAAGATCAACAGTGAGAGTTACATCTCCCGCTCAGCTCACCGCAGCACTAGAACACAACACACCAAGCATTTAATCGAATTCCGGGCACACAGCAACACTTTTAAGTACTCATTTTTCCCCCAAGCTGTCCGTGAATGGAATGCCTTACCTGATGACGTGGTGAAGTGCCCGTCGCTGGAAAGTTTTATTTCAAAGCTGTCAACTGTGCCCTGACTGCAGAATGTTGTCGATTCGTTACTTTTGCCCTCCTGCAATTTTTTTTTGTGACTTATGATCTCTGACTGTAGTTTTTTTTTTCTTTGTTCCACTGTGCCAACTAGAACTGTATAACAATAATTGAAGTGTACTTTTCTTACTGTTGTTTTCTCCCTTTGTATCATATGCCCCAATCCTGCAACAGCCTCAGCATGACGCTAGCAGTATGTACTAAATAAATAAATAAAATACAAATGCTCAAGAGCAGCCCAGAGAAATGAGAGTACAAGATATATTAAGCATCGCAGCTGTGGCTGATAAACCAGAGCTTAGGTGGAATGCCGCTTACTTGTGTTATGTGTAGCCCTTCTCACCAATCCAGACAAATTAAGGACAGGCAGCTTGGTGTGCACTAATCTGCGCACTGAAACGGTTCTGTACAGAGGGCCAGGCCGGCAAAGCGACTGCTGTGTAGGATAGCTATGTTTATTTTCAGAAAACATTGCTCGAATATAAGCGTAAAATTTTAAGGACATCGCATGAACAAAAATGGCTTTCTTCGAGTTGTAATCATGTTGTGTGTGCATATATTCACATAGTATGATAAACGCTTTGAGCCTCTAAACCATGTTCATACCTACGAGTTGCTAGAACATTTCATATGAGTCCCGGGATCCACATCTGGACCTCACGCAAAAGCGGCGAAAGTGACTCTCCAAAAGCTGATCGCACAACTCATTAAATAATGCATATTCTGAGACAAGTCTCCTCACTCGCAGCGCCCTCAAATGACGATGATGTAGATAGTTGGTAAATTCATACAATTACGAGCCCGGTCTTATTCAGGTTTCCACAATAAAAAATTCACAGATGACAAGAAAACAGAAAATGTCATTCGTCACTAATCGCAGAGACTTCATTTCGGGATGCCTATAGACGTGGCTGCAGTTAACCTGGAATGCCTTGGGATGACATAACCATTTGGAGGAAACGAAGTCTGTCAGGCTGCGGACATCACGGGACGACACCGTGATGCAAACACAAAGAACCGTACGCAATGTGGGCTACACATATTGAACTTGACTCCTCGTGCGAATCGGACATTTCCCATATGCCATGTATATGCCGTTGTATATGCTAAGAAATATGCGCTATACACAGACCCTTGCTTATGCAGCGGAAAAATGAGATCAGGGAACTTCGCCACGGGAGTGGTAAACTCCGAATTTAGTTATATATCACTGTACTATTAATTGCCAGAGGAAGTGTAACGTCGATCTTAGCTCTTACTAGCCGAATACATAACCTCATTGATTCGCATACACTCTGTAGAGACCAATGGCAAAAAAAGAAACACCGCCCTGTCACACCGTGAGTGCCTCAATCCTTCTTTTCCTAAGCGCGACGATATTGAGTAGTATGGGCATCCGGGGATTCATTCATGTCCGGAATTGAGCATGCTCATTTGCTAGCCTTTTAAAGTTGACAGCAGGAGGCCGGCGATCAGGTCCATGCATTGTACGAACCAGCACGTTGCCTGCTTATACCGTTTACCAAGACTCATACGTACTTGGCAACACTATCCTTCGCGACTCTCTGGACACAACTCCGAACCAGCACCTTTCCCGCCGTACTTATGTTTCCATATATCCATAATTTCTGTGGACCCTCAGAATGCTTGCACTCCAGCCCAGCAGCGCCGCCCCAAGGTTTTTCAGCATAGTCCAGTAGTGTTCCTTCCTCTCAACCGTACTACAACCCGTACCGTAACTTCTGAGAGGAGCGCTGGACAACTTGGTGGTTGCTAGCCTGCAGCGGTAGGAGCGTGTCAAGGCTGTGATCACCACTTATTGGATCCAGGTCTAGGAACTTGCTTGGAAGCGAAGGAAGTCCACTTTTAAGAAACAATATTTTCTGACTTGTACAACTACCACCATTGCCACATCATATATTGGACATAAAGTCAGCACAGGCGCACAAAAAAAAGCAAAACAAATTGGCACTTCAGTAACTTCCCTGCTATATCCTCGCTGTTTTCTCATCGTTTTCTCTGTGATAGAATCCCAAAATAAAAAAAGGAATCTAGAGGAAGCTGCCCAAAATGATGGGCAGGTAGGTCACCGTTTTCTATGAATCCGGGCAATCTATTCCGCCCGCCTTCTGAGAACTATGAAGCCCCGCTCATTCTTCGTTCCTTCACAATAGCGCCACCGGAAGCACCCGAGGCAGATCATCCTGGAAATGGGCCACCATCGATTCGGAACGCAGGTGCCGTTATCACTGGAGGAGACACTGACAAAGCGCATTCTTTCTGAAAAACTCGGTGCTCAAAAGGTAGGTTCAATTAACTCAGCTTTATTTTATGATCTGAACCGATCCTGACGGATAACCTTTCGCTATTAAGCCACCAGCGCCTAAGCCCTTTTCTTATGTTTATGCACATTTTAATTTTGTGAGTGAAAGCAAGAACAGCGGTGAACAAGGTATATTTAGTCTTCTCGTTTATAAGATCTTCAGTATTTTATACCATGGACAGGCAATGTCCGACAACAAAGCCCCTCATGGTACGGCGGGACGTTTATTGTTGTTTTTTCTCCAGATACAGTTACTAGAAATTTTGTTTATACACGAGTTTTTTCTCCTTGTCTTCAGTGACATTCCAACAAAAAAATCTTTCTTTGCGTCACTCGTCCCTGCCGTCTGGGGGTATTAGCCACTTGTGTGCGCTGTTTGCTCAGAAAGATACAGCTATACGAAACGTATGCCAGCCTATTTCAGCGCGGCATCTGCGTTTTTTGCGCGAGCGTGATTTGCTGCGTAGTAAAGCATCTGTAGCTCCAAGACAAGTATTTTCTCTGTTCGCGACGATAGATGTACGATTGCAGAGAGGGTGGTAGTGAGGTGCGTGCTCTTTTTATGGGTGTTTTATATGCGAGAATTCGAACTTTGAGTAGCACATTCAGACTCTCTCTTGCCTCCTTTAGTTCACACATTTGCTTTGTGCAGCACGTGTCACGATATTTCCCGATAAAAGTCGCTGTCTATTAGGAAAATACACTCGTAGCAGCTGGTGACACAATGTGTTTTGTGAAGCGCAGCCATACTTGAACAAGATAGGTTTAAATATTTTCTAGAGCAGGTGAAATGGGCTGCTTGTGCCATTGTGTCGACAAACTGGAAATAAACGTATCATTCGCCAGAAAACAGATGCTTCGAGTGTCTCATTCCAACTAAAGTGATCTTTGATGGCACCGGGGAGTAAACAAATTATCTCATAAATTTCTGCCTGTTCTCACCACCGCAGTTGTTGCATAAAATTACAAAAGGAATCCTTCAATGTTAGTAAAAAGTAGCGCATTCATGCCTCAAAATCTTTCACGCATCTCAGTCACAGTGCAAACAATTTGTCCAGAACGCGCTGTGCACTGAATCCAGTAGACATTAAAATTTAGCGCAGGCTTCATGTAAAATGAACACAAGGAGCAAAATCATTACGTCGCCAGGGTCCAATTCAGCTTCACGTCCCCAGGGTTCGGTCCCCAGCGGCACAGAGGTTACATCCCCTGTGCCGCCGGGTACCCACGGTTTTTTAATGGGTTACATTTCTCCGACTTGGGGCTTGCCTCTTTGGGGTGAAATGCGTGAGGAAGTGTCTTTTGTCACCTCGCCTTAGAATACAAGTAAGATCAGTAGTCTCGATTTGGCGACACTCGGAGGTAAACGGTTAAATGCGGCCCCATGTTCATTTTCAATTTGATGTGCGCAGCTCTGACCTGAGTACAAATGGAAAATGTAACGAGCAAATGATACCATTACGCATGGAATGCTTTTACCTAAATTCGGGGGACACTAAAAGCTCTTTCAACGAATGTATACACGAATTCCTTCCATCCTCTATCCTCAACATAGGCAGGTGCATGAGAGAAAAAAAAGCGCTTGGTGATTTTTTTTTCTAAGGAAAGGTACTACGTGAGCAAAAATATCAGGTCAGTATTGTGTTCTTCTTTGCGAGAATTTGAGTCGGTAGAAAGGCTGACTGGTTGCCTTCATGCTTCAAGTAACGTCCCTCCAATGCTTCCAGGCTTCTTCATCCTCCTTCTTGTTGCAACGAAGAGATGGTGTGAAAACGCACAATTAGCTCGAGGTTGTTCTATATTTTCTTTCCCACGCATCTTTCTGCTTTAGTCCTCTATCCTCAGAGACCGAACAGCTGGTGAAATCCAGCAAGCGCTTTCTTTTTCACGCTCAAAGAGACCTGAACTGACGAATGGGGCTAAGCAATCAAAAAAGACGCAAACGTTGTTTGGCCGTGAAGTGCAAAGAAAACAGCTTTTCCGGTTCATTGCTCCTTAAAGAATCTATTTCTGAAACGGAACGCCATAAAGAATGCTGGTATTAAGTGAAGAAAAAATAGGCTATTGTTAAAGGCTGTGAAAATCGGGGAGTGCACGGATGGTGGTGCACTTTGCGTATATGAAAAAAAAAAAACGTCGCATCAGTGAACAGGACTGAGCTTTGAAAGCGGGAACTAATTGAAGATCACGTCATTAAGCAGTAGTCTCCACAAAAGCCATCACCCGGTAGGTAGACCCCCAAGGCGAACGGGAGAAAGGAGCCAGAGGTAGCATTGGCCTCTCTTATAAAGAGAACTGTTTGAAGTGTTTTGTATTCCGAAAAAGGTGTAGAATTTATCAGTATCTTAAAGTTTACGTTCTGAGAAATTGTACAAAATGAATGCTGGTTTATCTCGCGGTGAGGAAGTGCAGAATTTGAATTCGATGTACGCACAGTCGACTCACCGAGCGCAGAGCTTTCTTCGTAAACAACTCGGGAGAGGTCAGGTGGACCTCTTTCTGCATCACGTGCATCGTTATTAAAAATGAACCTAGTGCTGCTCTTCCCTTCTGATATGCTTTGTTGCTGACGTTGTAGACTGTGGAAGCTTCACTTCCTCTATGCGCCCCTTGCCTCAAGAACGCATCTTCGTTGCTACCCTCGTATCTAAAAGGATGTCATAGTTTAAAGTGGCCCAGAAACACAATATTAGTTGACTGTTTTGCCTGTTGGTCGCATATAGTGAGTTATAATGGTGCTATTAGCGCCGGTAATACCGCGTATATTCCGTTTTTTAATATTTCGATGTCCTCCCAAAAACAAATTCATGACTCTGATGGTGCCGCCACACAGTGGCGGGTTTTACCAGCGGATATGACATCACCTGGCGCGAGCTTGATGATCGGACAAACAGTAAACATACGCAAATTGTGTGAATAAATAGAGACACATTTTGTCACCTGTCTGCGTTTTATATTAGATCAACAAAAACAACTTGTTTGTCTTAGATAAAAGCCCTGCAAAGCAAGTAAAATAAAACTACACCACCAGGGGCGCTCTGGCATGGAAACGACGCCGCCAGTCTCAGCAGCAAGAACGAGTTACAGAGAGCAGGCAACCATGGAGTGCAAACTTCCAAGACGTGCTCTGTCAGGCTGTTTTGATTGGTTGCGCCAGGTGCCGTCATAGGGAGAGCGAAATAGGAGTGGGAAGCCCCGCCAAAATCGTGTTGAGGGCAGCGCTTTGTTTGCTTGTATTTTGAAATTTCTTCATTGAATAACTTCCGTTCCTGTGCATCGATTCCTGTAATTCTTTTTAAGTCAGCATCTGTGGGACATAAAGAACCCACCTGAAGTGTTGCCAGTATCCCCCCAAGCAGTGTTTCGCAGCCCGTTTAAGGCGCAAGAAAGAGCAAGTAGCTAGTTAAAGGCCATCAACTATGAGGCAAATGTGAAGTTCATGTGACGAACGGCGGTATCAAAGTGCGCGACCTGAACGTATGTCACACATATTGCGCATCAGACCGGTTTCCTGAAATAAGTTAAAAGATCCAAGCTCGCAAAACACCGTAATTTTCGGATTTTGCGTAATTGTCGGATTGTGTCTGTGGCATGTAGGAAAAGGAATTTACGTTAACATCTGCAAGTAGGTCCCCCGTGAACAAGGGATCGCGTAGAAAAAAGGCTGCTCAGTTTAACTGGCTATAAATGCAAACAGCAAAGTGCCCTATGCGATTTCTCCGTCTTTAGAGTATCAACTAAAGAAGGCGGATTTCTATAGTCACACTCTAATGAAAGCATATGCGCAGGATTTTTGGAATAAATATTTAGAACAAATAAATCAGTTGAGCGAACTAAAGTCTTTACAGCATGCAACGCACGCCCTGGGAGCAATAAAACCTCACTTTCACGGCTAAATGCCTAAGCAACGATGAGAGGCACCGGTGGTACAGGTGTGCATTGACAGAAGACGCTACCACTTGGAGCGACTTTTCCGGGATGCAGCACCTCAGCACTGACGCAGCATTGTCGGACCGTCCGAGGAGGCGCAGTTCTCAGCCTGCGCTCACAGCCTTTGCCTTCCTGTCACTACGAGCTTTACTACGGCCAAAGCACTGAAATCTGAAAATGTTTGACATACACCTGACATTTTACGATTGCTGTATCATGCTTGGTGTGGGTGCGATGACCGTATATATTTGTGTCTTTTACTTGCGTCTTCTATTATCCCACCCTGTCCTCATGAGCATGCTCTCGATCAGGGTGGTCTTTGCAAGAAGCAAAAATTCAGAACAAAATATATCTAAAATTGTCGGCACAACTATCGAAAAACTCTAACAGGCAGCGGAGGCATATCCAAGCAATGCCTGCCTGAAAAAAATAAAAATAAATAAAGCATCTGTGGTTTGTGTGGTACTCTTATTCTGATGATTGCAAATGGTAAGGAAGGAAACAAATTCTTGAGTGTGACTTTACTGCACTCGGTCAGTGAATAAAAAGTGGGAGCAAGAAACGCAGGAGCGCTCATAAAATCAGGCTTGATTCAGAGAACACAGGAAGTCATGTGAGTACATATGTACGATGAATGCGCGTCGACTAAAGCCTAGAAGCACAACACTTCTCTTCACATTTAAGGTTACTTCCCTCTTCAAAACAAATTCACGAACGCGCACAAGCACGGGTTCGCGTAATGCTTAACACATCCGTAAGTCGTTCTGGCATGGGAAACGCTGTAACAACGAATGGACAATTTTTATAAACCTCTTTTTCTCTTTCCTTTTCTTTGGTAAATATCACTGTGTTGGCCGTGCATTTTAGAACGGCACCAGCAAAAAATATTGCTTGCAGATATAGCCGGGATAGTAAAGAGATCCAGCATCAGTTGTCAAAACCACTAATAAATGTGGTAGTTCCTGCTATCCCAAATGAATGTCCTCGCCGCGTCCAGTAGCTCCAAGCTAATGCCCTTTAGAACCGAAAACGGTGAACAGTCACAAAAGGCGTCACCACAGCAACAATGCCGGTTTCTACGCACAAGACTAGGACCCGCGAAAGTAAGCAGGAAAAAAAAAGAGTAGACAGTGCAGTGTTGGTTTCCAACTAGGACCGCCGCTGACGCGATCTCGAACGAGGATAGTATTTTCCTAGTGAATTAGGTTGCTGCCAGAGGTGAATATGTATAGCCTGCGTCCTTACGTGCCACCCTCGTAGGTGTCGCGTTATAGTACGGAATGGTAAATGTTCTGACACTGAAGATGAGCACCACTACATCACTCTGCGTTGACTTTTTTGTTCGTATTTAGTGTATTGTCCGTAACGCACAGATAACCAGAAAAGTTATTACAAGAATAGGGAGACTGAGCTTTTCATTTAGTACGCAGTCATGATGGTAAAATGCGATCACGTATGCGCTGCACATACCCAAACACCATTACGCCAACTGCAGAGCCAAAAGTTTCCTGTTCCACCAAAGACCTTCCATCGAATGGTGAGTATTAACGCAAACCGCTAACCGCTTTAGCCAATCAGCGAACCATTCAACAGTCACCGTGTCGTCTCCCCTGTGATCATTGCTTCCAATATGGGACTAGTGCTTTCATTGCAGGAAGTTTTTAACGTTTCTACAGTCGGCTTTCTTACTGCGTTGTGCTTGGTTTGATCGAAAAACGCCTAACGTGGCTATGGGTCGTCTTGTTTGCAACTATACTGTCCGTAAAGCATACTTCACATCAGCGTCGCACCTGACCTTCGTGACGTATCAATTTCAAGGCTATCTAATTATTAGCCGCCGCGGTGGCCCAGTGGTTATGGTGGTCGGCTGCTGACCCGAAAGACGCGGGTTCGATCCCGGCCGCGGCGGCTAGAATTTCTTTGGAGGAGAAATTCTAGAGGCCCGTGTATTGTGCGATGTCAGTGCACGTTAAAGAACCCCAGGTAGTCGAAATTTCCGGAGCCCTCCACTACGGCGTCTCTCATAGCCTTAGTCGCTTTGGGACGTTAAACCCCCATAAACCAAACCAAACCATCTAATTATTACTTCTCCTGCTGCTGCTGTCACTGCCACTGTTAATACTACGGGCTTCGCTAATACTTCTAATTTTGCTAAGATTTTAGCTAGATTTGAATAAATTGTTATCATAATAATAATAATAATAATCTTAAAACTTGGAAAACATAACGTATCGAAACCACCCGCATTCTCTCTCCGGTAACCACAAGCACATATTCAAGCATACTGCTGACCCTTGCGTCCTTGCTCGCATTCATACCAGAAGAGTAAAGAACAAATTTGAAGAAACTTACATCGTGAAAATTGGCAGCAAAATTTTTACTCAAGAGAGAAAGTACTGAAACAGCATATTTTAAGGCCTGAAAAGTCTGTTCCCGAAGGCGTGCGACATCGAATCGACCGCGAACTCAGTTGCGCTCAGGCAGTATAATGAGCTCGTTTCGCAAATTCAACCGCCCGGCATACGGAGACATGAACAGACCACATTCAAGGCGTCCACGTGTACTTTAAAGGAGACTTAGAGAGGTTAGTTTAAATATTCCTCAACTGTGCTGAGGTGGTTTTTTGTAAGTCTGAACAGCATGTGCCAACCTCAGGGAGTAATGACAAAAACGAAAAATGACCTGCTATCTTTTCCATAGTTTTTTTTATACCTTCCCGCTGACCTCGAACTGATTGTTTTTCTCTGATTCATCTACATTTTGCATATGAACTTCGAGAAAAAGAAAGAGGTCCATGATGACGCTAAAAGGCATCCCACCACTCTTGTCGAAACTCTGCCACATGAACGAAATAAGCACAAAACGCGAAGAATGTGTAAAACCGAGAAAAAAAATGGACCAGAAAAAGGCAAAGATTGTCCAATGAAACGGTAGCGCCAGGCATTGTCTGAGATTTACTCAGGCATTGGCATTCACACCCTGCTTACGACAAAATGGAAGAGGTCTGCTTCAGATATTAAGTCGGATATAAAGTGTGCTTTCGTGGACGTAAAAAAAGACGCAAGAAAATTCGGTATTGGTGCACTAAATTCCTCCTTATGGCTCACTCCCAACTTACCCCAGTAACTCGGATAAGCTCGGGTTAGTTCGGAGCACAAGATAAGACAAGGTGAAAACATGACAAAACAAGATTCTTGCTCGTTGTTGGTGCGTCTGGAGTACTGCTTGCGCTCTAAGACGATATCAGCACGGATTGCAGAGTGACTGTCTTCGTGTACGTGACCAAGAAAATACCAGCGAGGATTTTTGTCTGTTATCATTCGTTCCTATATTAGTACTCAGAGCTCTGCACTGGGTGCAGCGGAGTCAGCGGCCATCCTCTCGTTGGCGTCTTTGGCTTTGCAACTGAGTGAATGAATTTCACCAATTTAGTGGAGGCAGCAACTCACGATATAATAAGTCAGCCGTTCTCCTCGATGTATTTAAAAAATAGGTACAGCCTCTGTCAGAGGTTGACGTCAGGGATTTCCTTCTGCGGCATGTGGTTAGGGTCCTGTAGAATTCATGGGCTCAAGAAACTTGCAGCAAGACATAGGACTATTGCCGTGGCGATGCAACTGGTGTCTTAATTTGGCGCCTCACGGAACTAGAGGTTGTTTACTGTTTAAGAAATGCTAATCCGCAAAATGTACACCTTCAGAAAGCTTTCGTGGGGGCTTGCCTTGTATTATATATTAGCCGCAGTATACTTGCGCGTCAGTTCAGAGGATAACAACAATGAAGGAGGACAAATAATGCCGCTTCTAAAAAAATCAAACAATTAGGAGAAATGAACTGCTTTAAAATAAAATGAAAATAATGATAAGTTTTCAGATCACAGTGCTATTCAACTGAGGAAGGGAACGACAGCCTATGACAGCCTTACTTGTTCGGCATGATTTACGTCGGCGATGATTGCGCATTTTCTGGTCGCCGGGACAGCGTCGACGCCTACCCGTAGGCATAAGCAGCCTAGGAGAGAGATCTCTGTCAAGAACGCTTCCCTTAGCTTCTCCTTATTGATGCATTTCGACTGGAGGGAAACGAGAGAATGGCATGTCCACATTTTCGATCAGGGTATACGCGAGGTAAGAAGCAGAACTAATTAAAAGCTGATTTTTTTTAAAAGCTCCCAGCGCCGCCTCTAATGGTATTTCAGACAAATTAGTCTTGAATTTATAATAGTCGGGTTTCGTAACCGATATGCGAGCGGCCCGCTCAGGATATTTTTCTGATCCGACGTCAAGATTATGCCCCTCTGACTACTTCCAATACTGTGCTGCTGCCAAAAAGTTTGGTCAGTGGAAAGAAAAAGTATGCAGAAAAGTTCTCGCACGCACTAAGAGGTGGTCAATAATAGAATGCGAAAGAGCTCTTTAATGAGGTTTTCACTTCTAAATACCTCATTCGCGAGAGCGCTCGCAGCTTTACAGGCAAACGCACACACGGTGAACGGCTCGCTTAATTGAAGAGGTGATTCCTACAGCAGCTCGCTCGTTCATTTTGCGGATTACTTGTGACTGTGACATTCAAAAACCATGTGGGTGGTTTTTTCTTCAATAACTGCTTTACTTCCAGAATACACGAAGTTAATTGCGCAGTTTCCGAATATAGACCGCCATTACGGGCCGCGGACAGACTTAATACCGCACCACCGACATTTAATTAGCGTTGTTATTCAGGCTGTTCATTCTCTCCCTTTCATATATTAGAATATGGTTGGCTGTGACGGCCGCTTCCCTTAATTAACGAATAATAGATTCACGAATTCTCCGAACCGTCGGCTGTCAACCGCCGAAGATACGCCTGTCTGACTGGGGGGGTAGGAAGATGCATGGCGACCGCAAAAAGTCATCCAAATCAGTTCAAGTGCTCTCTCCAAATATTCCGAATAAAGACCGAGTGCACTGGGAAAAAAGGAAACTTCTATCTTGGAGATTGCATTCGAATTGGTTCTGTTCAGCACTGATTCTGGTCAGTTTTGGAAAGAACATATAACCTGAGCGATATACATTATGCGTGAAAAGATTAAAACGTTAAATGGTAAGTGTTTCATACTGTAAATATAATTATGCTTCTCTACCCATAATTGGTTTTATACGTACTGCAGGTTTACATTGCCTTGGTATGTCCTGCGGTGTGCTGTTTTCCGGTTTTATGGCGTAGAAAAAAAGTAAACACGCATACAAGTCGGCACCAAAAACTGAACAATGAAATGTAAAATTGCTCTTGACGTAAATGAGCGCCCTGCCAAAGTTGATGCGGGATTACAAATTTATATTTCAGTCTCTCTACTAAAGGTTGCCTCGGCTAAACCATTCATTTTCACAGTTATTTTGCTTTAAGAGAGTTAACTGCCGAGCTAGTTGGTTTTTCGGCATATTACCGGGATTTTCAGTGCAACGATGACACACACAAGAAAGAGGATAACACAGGCGCTTTCTTCTTGCGCCTTTCTTCGTTGCGCGGCGTACCCTTTACCCCCTTACGCGACTAGAGTTCTTTGTCGTTAGCTAGCTTGCTTAGAAGTATAGTTTTATATTTGTATTGATTTCAAGTTTTTCTTTTTTTTTTTTTTCTTCGCAACAATAAGTTTCTATTCGCCGATTTACAGTTCGCTTAGGTTGTCGTTTCTGTGTGCTTATTGCACTGAAATTCTGTGCGCAGAATTTTTTTCCACACATTCTGCCGCACGTAGTTCTTTATCTTTTATTAATAAATCAATACGCAAAATCCGCAGCCGCCTAGAAAACGCGCACCATTTCTGGTATACCCCAAATGCTCACACCACGCAAGTGACAGAGTCCTTAAGTTCCCAAATAAAAGAATCCCAGAAAACTCCTTCCCTAGAAGCAAAGGCGCTTGAGAAAGTTAGAAAAAATTATTTTTGCATGTAACATCTTTCCGCCGTAAAATATTTCAAGACAGCCAAGGAATTTTTTTTCATCTTCGCTCTCTAAATGACTGCTTTTGTCGATCATTAACAATGCGCCAGACGCTGTTGAAGTGTGCTTCTCTACCCATATTTCATGGTAGTAGACGAAGTCTTTGCAAACAGTAGTTTCCATCATTATCGTACATCATATATAAAGGATACTGCCTAATTTGTCCTTCACTGAAAGTTACTGACTGTAAGCTGAAGCCACGGCACGTGCGCAGTAGTGAAGCATGTGCTGCTTTTACACTTAGCGTGTTTAGTCTGATAGTTACGCGTTTGTTCTATTCTTGTACAATAAAATTGCACTGTCGGTATGGCTTAAATCCGAAAATAACGTTATAAGTTGAGGAGAAACTACGTAGCCACTCAAGCTTATCAGAAGCGCGACACTTGAGCACTGAACTGTTCACGAGTATTTTGGCTCACGGTGTTGAGTTAGGATATGTAATCTCTAATCGAATAATCGCGCGTTGATCATCGAATGACATTCCAGTCGGTGCCTTGGAAAGCAGAAATAAGAATTTTCAAATCAGTTACGCATTTTTTGTCAGTAGCATTGCGTTCAATTCATTACCTGAGCTAAGCCTAAGTAGTTGTGCAATCTTCCGCCTGAATAAAGCACTCCACTGCTGCAAAGGAAGCAACTCTCAATCAACAAAAATATGACTGATATATCGCATTTTGATGACAGTATGTTTGTGCTGGTTTCTGCCCGGCTTCACAAGTATACCGTTGCATGATGATGGCTTCGGCCGCGACGATAAGGCAGCACCGACAGAGAGTAGTTTCCTTTTCTTTGGCTGTAGTTGCGTACATAATAATCAAGAAAATTGAAGGCGCAAACGTCATATAGATTGAGAATTGTAATCAGCTTCCCTGAACTGCGCTGTTGTCACTGGCTGCACTCAAGGTTAGAAACTCAGGTAGCGCTTGTGATGAGCACTCTGCGCTGGTCCTATTATCCATAGTGAAATACATTGTCCATTCCGTTACTTTGACGCCACCTGCAAGTGATTCTCCAATTTACGTGCGAGCACATTTTAATAAAAATAAGGGTTTTCGAATGTTAATTGCATTGTGTTAAAATGTGATGGGCTACTGGGTCGAAACGTTGAGACTGTCAATGAGAATTTCGCTAGTGATGAATAAGCCGTCTATAACATATGCTACCCTCAGGGCAAGGATAATTAGGCGCGCTAGTAAAACGACAACTGTCCCCCAAACAATCCTTCCTTTTCTTTGCGGCCATTACCACAGGACGTTTCTTTTTATTATTGCAATTTTTCTTCTCTTTTCGTTTACACCTCCTCGTGTGCTGCAACCCCCCCCCCCCCCCCCCCCCCCCCTTAAAGTAGCACATCACAAAACTTTATAGGTTAACCTTCTTTCCTTTGCTTCTCCATTTTTTGTCTCTTCAGTGAACTCGAAAACATCCAGAAAGTTCAACTTTGTGAATTTTTGTTGCTATGTTTTGCACATTTCTTTCTAAAAGTTTAGACACAGACAAAATAAACCAATTTCCTTAACATCTGGACTTCTAAAAAAAGAACTTTAGTTACAAAGCGAACACCACCAACACAACCTTTATAAAGCAAAAGTGCATCCAAAATTGGAACACCATAACTTCAATTTGTAATCTCGTTTTTTCAAGAAGCTATCAGGCAGCACATGCCGGTCGTCGTACTGAAGTCAATCTTTCTTGGGAAGAGTGCTTTCCAAATGTTCACTTTTTCTTCAAATTTACACGCCAACAAGAAGATGTCATTGTAAGGAGATAGCGCCACCCAGCGTCAATTGTGTGGCAGAAGAGAAACACGAGGAGCGCGTGCGGAGGGATACGCCGGGACAGGTGGAAGAGGATTACGTGGCAGAGAAGAGAAGAACGCGGTGGGCGACGGACGTGGACGAGTTCTGCTGGCTCCCCGAGTTCCGGGCTTGGGCCTCAGCCGCAGACGTCCGGGCCACCAGACCTGGACATCCATCGTCGAGAGCCTCAACCACCAGGCCCAGGCGCCACTCTTCTCCGTCCATCCGTCAGCTGCTCCACACAGGCCGCCTCTGGTGCCTACGTGGCCTTTCCGGGATACCAGACCTGGGAACCGTGCTGGGAGCCCACAGACGCTGGCGCTGCGGTAGCGTTGAAGGCCAACGGAGAAACGCCGGCAACAGTGCATCGACACTGGAACGCCCAGAGACTCCCTGACTGCCCGACACCCAGCCACTCCTCCCCGCTCGTTGCTCGAATGAGAGACAAGTAGTGTGACTTTCCTTTTTGACTTTCTTTTTCCTGTATTTTTCGTAAGCACTTTGTTCTGTTCCCCCGTGTTTTTTTCCCGTGTGTTGTTGCGTTGCTCTCTTGTTCCTTTCCTTTTTTCACGCCCATACTGAAATTGGTTTCCTTTCCTATAAAAGCCGCCTCGTTTATTGTTTGTACCTTTGTGTTTGTGTAAAATACAACCTGCAATCTCCCACAGATCCTCACAGTCATTCAGGAGTTGCTAAATGATCTCGCTCGTGACCGTGACATCTACGTGTTTATGCTGTGCTCTAAATGCTTCGTGCTTTGCGTGTCGTAGGGTTTTCTGAACACGCTACGAGCTTTTAGCACTCTTTGGTAAGCTACTATGCGCTGCTGAACACTGACGCCTGAAGCCTCGGGGAATCACACGGTATCGAGCACATACCCGACAGTATCATGTAGCATGAATCGTCATCATTTTTTGTCTTAGTAGTTCACCTGCGGACAAGTAGTACTGAATTTGAAACTGTGTTACAAATAGGAAAAGGCTTCCAAGTCATAAAGTTAAGGGAACTTTTCTCTAATGAAAGCTCCTGGCGACTTCCGCAAACGTCTGGTTATTCTTTGCGGACTATATATAACCTTTTGCGATAATACATTGCTTACCATGCAAAAAAGCACCGAAGCGCATTCGCTTTATCGAGAAATGAGAGCAAGAATGCCAGAAGATTTAATCACGTCAGAACGAGATTTGAAATGCTACAGTCCGATAATTTAGAGGCCGTTATTTGTAGTCTGATGTCGGCTGCAGACCCTGATTTTTGGTATTCCATGAAGAACATCTCATTAAAAATATTACTGCCTCAGCTCGTTCCCACTTTAAGCCTCTCTGTTCCAACTGCGTTATTAATATTAGGAAACGAGGGACCCGTAGTTAATGCTGTTGGTTACCTTACTTGTGCAGTGAACTTACCATACATTCTTTTAGCTTCAGCCGTCTACAATTTTTCAGTAGTTACAAAGCTCTTTTTATCAGCCATAGAGCAAAACAAAAACAAGTGCAGTGTGCTAGCATTTTTAGCATCAGTGAGCCCAGAAATGCTCCAAGAAGTGTATTATCCCAACCTTTCGGTCTTGTTCGTGGGCAAACAGAATATAACCAACAGCTCGAAGCTTAGGTATTACAACTCTGCAAAAACTTCCGTTGATAGGCCATCGCAATTCGCGAGCAACTTGGCGTCGGACAGCGCCCTCGCTCAGAGACTACTCGCGACACAAGCGGTACTTGAGACACTGCAGCGAGCTGCGTGTGCCGTGTGCAGAGCTCTGTTATCTCATATAGCAAGGCTGGCTTCGCTAACGAGCTGCTGCCTGTGCACGGCGTGTAGGGCGGGTAACCACGCAGCGTATACGGCGCACACCGTGGGATGTAGCTCAGCAAGGGTGCGCCGTCATAACACCGAGCACAGCATCAAAGCTGCTACCGAAAGGTTGATTTCCCGCATCTACGCACCGTACTCCCACTAAACCAACACACCTTTGTGCACGTATACCAAGAATTGCATCCCTCAGCTTCGCTGTAGGTGGCCTGTCCTTCATGCAGTGTGCAAGAGTCGCTGATTAGTCTCTTGAGCGAAGATGCCATGGGCCCAGGCTGTCAGCCGGCGTCATAACTTATGCTCGCACGCAAGAAGCATCCAGTGCTAACCGTCTGCAATGAATAGGCGCTAGGAAATGGGATGGCCGGTGAGTTCAGTTAGGACTGAACCTCGTTACACGCACCAAGTTCATGCATGGTTTATGCAAGAAGCAATATTCACCTGTAAGGTCGATCAGATATGCGGGAGGCTGCTGGGTGCCCAAGTCCAGGCCTCTGGCCGCTTGCTGTACATGATACGGCGCAAGCATCGGGAACATGCGTCTGTGAAACCCGTTTATGTTTCTTGTTCAGAATGTGCTTGTGTTTAAAAGCTCTGGGACGCTCACCGATCCATGTATTGATGAATTCGTGCTGGAGATGACAGAGTTACAATTATTTTGGCTCGACGTTTCTTCGAACAGCAAGACATCTGGCCAGGGCATACTCATAAAGGCCATGAACTTCAACCATTTACCAGCGCCACCATCGCCAACATTCCCTTCCGAGAACACTACAAGCGGAGCAGCATCACGGATCGTTGTCAGTAAGCTCGGCGAAAACATCGGGAACGTGCGTCTGAGAAACCCGTGTTTGCATCTTGTGCAGGCGAGAAATGACTGTTCTGTTCTATACTACTATAAATGTGACAATGTGTGCCTCCTGCTTGTGCCGTGCACGCGCCGATGTTTTCGTTGATTACTGCCCGTAGCATTGCTTCATAAATTTTTTGGCTCTTTGTAATGATGTAGAAACCAATCCCAGCCCAACCACAGCTGCTTATAGAAAATGCTTATAGAATATGTGAAGGAACTGAGAGAGTCCGTTAACCGTCGTCAGAAACCACTGAGAAGCTCTCTTCTATTAATAGCAAATTCGATCCCCTTTCGACTACTGCTCGAAACTACACTACTAAGGTAGATACACTCCAGAAACAAGCTGATCTTTTATCTTGTACCTCTTCCTACCTTGGCCGCCAACGGGCAGTCGGCAGGATTTGATAAATAAATAAATAAATAATTAAATATTTTCCACATTTCTGTATTGCACATTTTCTAGACTTTGGGGTGCTTTCCCTTCTTCTTTATTTACCAGAATGTAGAGTTGAAATATTGTTTTCATTATTGTTTAGGCATTTAGTGCTTGGCTTTTCAAAGAGAAATTTCGTTCAAAGTTTCTTCTACGTGTTTGATGTGCAGGTGTTTGAGAGTTTTCTAGTTTTATCCTCGCAGAAGCCACATTAACCTAACATTTATGAGCGATTTTCAAAGTCAAAGGCAACACTGTTCACGTAACACAATCATGAGCTGAAGCCAACCTCTAACGAAAGCAGCGCCATGCACTTGCTCTTTACCTGGAACCGCTTTGCTTGAGTGTTTTGCGTAACAGTAAAATCCATGGGTTCCCTGTATTGGGTAATGAAGTTAAATTGCTAGCATATGCTGAAGACATCGCATTTTCGTGCATTGACAAGCCCAGCATTGATGATGTGTTGTCCACTATAGATCGATTTGGCGTCGTTTCTGGTGCTCAAATGAATCGCTCCAAAAGTTCTGGCCTATGGTTTGGTTCATGGGGCACAACTCCGCTCAAGTACGCTGGAATAGAATGGTCTTGTGTGCCTCCTAAATATCTTGGCGTTCCACTTGATGCCTACAAATCAAGTGCGCATTACTGGAGAGAGCGAGTTCCGGCCGTTGAGCGTTATGCTCAGGCGTTTGTCCCGCATCGGCTTTCAATTTTTGGTCGAACCCAGGCTTGCAACACCTTTCTGGCAACAAGAATTTATTACGTACTCCAGGTCCTTCACTGCGCCAGACATTACATACAGCGTTTCCATCGTATATTTGCGACTTTTATCTGGTCTTCCAAATTTGAGCCCATGCGGCGTGGTAACCTTTTCAGGCCAGTTTGTGCAAGAGGACTGGGCCTAGAGCACCAGTATGTGAGACAGTTGACCGCCCGTTTCTTCTTTTTTCGTGATTGTTCCCATACGATTATTAAACCATTCTTGCAGATTGACTTCTACTTCCGAACTTAGTGGTATCTTCCAGTTTTATTGAACGCCCCCGTTTACTAGGCTTTATGCAGGAAGTTTATGCCTCTGTGCGTTTTTTGACAGTTCGGTTTTCAAATGAGTACTTATATTCAGTTTCGAGCAAAAACCTGTACAGGGATTCGATATCGACACTCTTCCCGCCCCCACTGCATCGTTCTGTCTACTTCGGTCTCATGGGCCATGACGTTTTAAAGCGAGTGCGTAAAATGCCAATTTCTCCTTGCACCAAAACATTTTTCTGTAAATTACACACCGAAACTCTGTCAACACGTGGCTCGATAGGAAAAACATATTTGTGTCTTCTGTAAACTGTTGCTTGTGCAGTGTACCTGAAACAATTGAACATTGTTTTAAAGACTGCAAAGACGCGATTTTGTTTTGGGATGTGTTGCAGAGGACGCTACAGAAAGATTTTCTCCTAAATTCCTACAATGTGCGCTACCTTGCTGTTTCCGAACCTGACTCGACACCCTATGATATGATTCTTCTCATTGGACTTCATAGCCTTTGGAAAATGCGCATGTAAGACCGCAACGTTGAGCCTGTTGTTTCTTGTTTCACCGAGAACTCATTTTAGCCGAATGTTGCTGCAGGTAACGGACACTTACAAAGAATTGTTCTTTTTGCCGGATTGATTTCCTGTACTGATGCGCTGTATATCCTTACCGGCTTTTTAGTTCTAATGTTTACTATCATGTTTGTGCCACGTATCGCCTACCTTGGTGTTCTGTAAATAGCTTTTTGTGTGCGTAAGTATACACACACCCCTGTGTGTGTGTGTACACACACACACACACACACACACACACACACACACACACACACACACACACACACACACACACACACACACACACACACACACACACACACACACACACACACACACACACACACACAGGGGTGTGTGGTGTGTGTATACTTACACACACACACAAAGCTACACTCTCTACAGCTACAAAAAGCTACAGCTCTCATATATATATATATATATATATATATATATATATATATATATATATATATATATATATGAGAGCTGTAGCTTTTTGTAGCTGTAGAGAGTGTAGCTTTGTGTGTGTGTGTAAGTATACACACACCACACACCCCTGTGTGTGTGTGTGTGTGTGTGTGTGTGTGTGTGTGTGTGTGTGTGTGTGTGTGTGTGTGTGTATGAGAGAAGCCAACAGCCACAGAAACCAAGGAGCACAGGGAATGTTTTAATTTATTTATTTATTTTTTTGTGGTGTTGATCAAGCAAGAATATTACTGAATATGTTGTCGCTTAAAGCTAATTGATTAGAAAAGCAGAAGAACAAACAACCACATGCCACATATATACCACATATAACCATATATATATATATGTATATATATATATATATATATATAACCATGTAATTAAATACCATGAAAGGAAAAAACTCGAAATTTTTTTAACTTTTATTGAAAACTACTTCACGTTTCAAGAAATCATCTTCGGAGAGAGCATTGCGCAAATCGTGTTTAATTTAATATTTTTCTCTGTAGCTGGCAATATGATAGCTTCTTGATGACCGCGAAAACTAGAACTGTGAAGTATTGTGATATCGTCATAAAGTGAAAGGTAAAATCTAGATTTTCGATGTGCTGCTAAGAAGGCGTCCACGGGAAAAAAGGGAACAGAAACGCAGTGCTTGTGCAATTTGACTCTTCCCAGCAGGCTAATTTACGTGGACAAAATCAGAGAAGCAAACGTGTGCTCATACCCCTGACGTACATCCAATGTGTTGCTAAGAGGCTTTGGACGCTATGCTTGTCAAGAAAAGCATGGGTGTAATGAACCTCGTGACATTGAAATGCCTTAATTTAGCCACCCTTAACGTCCTTTCATCGAAGTAAGATTCACCTTCTTCGTTTCGTATTTTTTTCCGTGTTCATCGCCCGTGGTTGCGCAAAAAACAGTACGTTGTTGCGCCACTGCAGAACTTTCGCCGGTTTCACTACCGAAACTAGCCGTGCTCGACGGCGGCGCCAGACGATATATTACGCTTAATGGTAAGGTGATTAACATAGGAGAAGAACGGCGGGAACGTTTCACCTGGAAGTTGAGCAAACGCCCGAGAGTGTTTCGTATTAAATTTCATTCAATGGTATGTAGTGTTAGTTGTCTTTCTTTTTTGTCGAACAGACGGGTTAGCTAGGTTGTTCTTTCTAGTGATGGTTATGCGGGAAGAAAATAAAAACGGGACGTTACTTTTCGCGACAGAAAGTTTATTACTTGCGACACAGTTTTTGCAAACAAATAAGCCAGGATGGCGCAATCTCGGCACGTATTCGTTAAGAAACTCCCGAGGGCTTTGCCTGTCAGTAAATTTGTTAGGAGCGTCCTTTATTTGTACCGAAAAGCTTCATGCTCAACGGCAACAAATGAAACAGCAAGAGAAAGGACAGCCGCCTGTCAACGTCGTCCCGTCCCACTTCATCCTTTTCCTGTCACGCTCGAATTTTATGAGCTGGCCATGCTGATCTGGCTCGGGACATTGCATGAAGAGATGTTGGGCATGCGTGCGTGCAGCACGTGCTTCGGTGAGACCCAACCTCAGTCCAAGTATGTAATGGTCAACAGAGATAGCCTACAGTTTTTTTTTTATGTTTTCTTCAATACAGTATACTAAAGACGCAAAAAAATGTACACGGATAAAGTAAATTTTTGATCCGTTCCATCCCTTTCCTCGGAGGGGCTCGGACCTCTCTAGTTGTGGTAAGTTCGCTGTGATGAAGGAAGCTATAATTGACGATGCAGATTTAAAATATCTCTGCATTATTTAGGAAACTGAAAGCTTCAAGTTACATAAGGAAAGTCACACAGACAATTACACACCGTAACTCAAATGCAAACCGACTTCACGCGGCTAACACAACCATCACAGCGGCTACGGTGCTTGAGGTGAGCGAGTCGTGCTGCAGCTGCGCCCCTCGCGGAGCAGCAGAAACCGACTCTGCTGCTTCGTGTAGACCACGCCTTCGTGCAGGAATAACACAACCACAAAAAAGCCTAGTTACCCAGCTTGCTATCTGAAAAGGACTTTCCTAAACCTCTGTTCAGACGAGACCCTACCGGCCTTTCAGAATAGCCGCTAATGGAACCTCTAGGCCCGCGCCATCACTGGCAAATGACCAGCGGCTGCAGTAAAGGATCTCAGGGTCACGTTCCTCCCTGACCGGCAACGCTTGGTCACGCACAATTTACAAGGGGCGCTTCGCTAGTCTCGAGGCGAGGCTAATATCGCAACAAGTGCCCAGCGCCTCTCAGGACCTGTGGGTGTTTATTTTTCAAGCGGTTTCCTGCTTCACTGCCCTGTAGAGGCATTGTCCTTACAAACACTGTCGTTAAGACTGCCAGCACAGAAAGATAAGACCAAGACGTAAAAAAATATTAATAGGCATGCACAAATTCATAAACCGATTTTAAGGAAGGTGCAGATCTAAAGATAGGCGGCCGTAACAACCGAAGCGTTTATTTACTACTACAAATTTTAGGACGGCTATCTTTTTTAAATAACTAGTACGCCTGACTCATTGGGTTCACTGTTAGCATCACAGAAAGGAGCAAAATAGGCCACAAGGCTATTCACTGCAAGGATTAAGATAGCTTGAAAGGCTCAATTTCAATTTTTTTTTTCTGATGAAGGTCTGCTTATAGAAACCACTAGCTGCTATAACGAAGTTCCTTCCCCTTCGCACCCAGCGACCGAACCGTACCCACCGTACGTCTACGACCACATAATCACCACGTGAGCATATCCGACATAGCCCGTGTCTAGAGCCTCGTGCTATCTCAGTGGAAATGCCTTTAAAACCCCTAAATGTCATTAAACACCACTAAAGAACCATCTTGAATTGACTTCTTGGCACGGCATACCGCGCGCCTGTTCCGTAGCAGCCACCGCAGACATATTAGACTCCAGCGTCGACGCGAAATATCGGCCGTGCTGTCGGAGAGTAATGAATGCCTGAGGAGAGGCGCCGAGCTTTGGACGCTGCTCGTATCCAGGAGGCCACAACTAGAAATGACTGGCGGGTAGAACAGAGGACGAACGCTCTTGGGACGATGTCCGCAAACGCGCTGCGCAATAAGATACTCATGTACCGCACACCTTTCTCACGCCATAAAGCACTCCCATCCCTCCCAAAACAGAAACACAATCAGTCGCGAACTCACGAGTACAAGCAGCATTCAAAACAAAGTGTTGGTAAATGCTACGCCTCCGCATTAAGCGACGGACGCCAAGTCCGAATGCAGCGGCCACGAAGCGAGCACACTAGCGTTTCTGAAAGCTAGATGAAAAGATCAGGACGCCAGTTTCTTTTTCTGAAAAAAAAAGCCCCTCCGCGAGAGCTCTAAAAAAACTGAGCGCCGAATTTAGCGCATGGGAAGAAGAGATTGGGAATAGGGATACCTGTTTATCCAGCCGTCATCGTTGACCCTTCGGCGGATGTTGCTGGTATACGACGCGCGCCTTTTTTCGCTACTTGCACATCTTTTTCAGCTCACTTCTCTCTGCCCACGGCACTGATAGTGGCAGGACGCAGAAAGAAGAGTGACATAGCTTCCACACAATACAGTATTCCATAGAGTTCCTAGCACTTGTTGTTCATCGGTGCCCACATGCTAAGCAGCGAATTTTGAAAGTGGTCGTGGAGAGGACACGGCGACGTTCCTAGAGCAAACAGGCTTTCTCTGGAATAAGCCATGTTCAGAAAATACAATATCTGTTGGAGAATTTTTGTTTTGCTGCAAACAACCAACCCTTCCCTCCTAAAGCGAGGAAAGAGAATGCAAAACGTGCCGTACGCAAGTCTTCTTTTTTTGTGCTAGAAAACGCAGGGGTATACATGTCTGTGGGTTCATGGCATTTTGCTTCGCCTTCTGTTTCCCGTGTCATCTTACTCAAAAGTGCCGGCATCAATAACAGTCGCCAAAAATAGATGCACGAAGCTCTGACGCAATGAAGGGTGATAAACGGCTTCCTAGACAGGGTGGCGCTGCAAGCAGCCGTCTCGAACAGACGCACGTTCGCATCGCTCCGACTTTTTGTAGCTTTTTGGCCCGGACGTTTTTGGGCTAGGCTCCCAAAAATGAATGGGACACCGCCATCGTGTTCCTCGTCACCTGTGGACGACGGTTTAAACGCTTCCGCGTCAACGACTACCCCAGGAAACCATCCGGATGCATCGGATACGCCTACCGCCGAAGCCGCCAACATGGCTTCGCAGCAGCCTCGGCAAGACGCCGCGGTAACATCTAGGGTGCCTCGATGCCGGCGCAGCGCTGGGCATCGAGGCACCCTAGGTAACATCGCTTTGCAGCGGCACAGATAACGCAGCGGCCGAACCTGACGCCGTGCTCGGCGCCGACGAAAGCATGGCGGATGACGAAGCCATTCAAGTGGTTGCGACGATACCTGTCTCCAACCCATTCTCTGTTCTTTCCACGGAAAACAAGCCGGGAAGCGCCCCTTCCGAGGTAGGATCTTGCACTTTTCCGTTTTCGAAATTTGCCAAGCAACCTAGGATGGGGTCAGGCACCTCGCGGATGGCCCAAGAAAGCACTCGCTTTGAGAACAAACGACACGGCGTAAAACATGCCCACTCGCCGATAGCTATAAATGCTCGCTTCACGGATGCGCATTATCGATCGCTAGGCTGTGCCTCAGCGTCCATAATCACCCCAATGGGCGGAATCGACCACTTGGCTGATAATGAACATACTGAAGAAGATGATTGGCAGCCTGTTAGGCGAAAGAACAAGGCCGCAGCCGCCGATCCAATCAGTGTTAAATACACTGTGATAATTAAGCTAACCTCACCTGGACAACTAGGGACACTCCCCGCACACTGGCTGCACGAAGCTGTTGCCATTGAGCTTCGAAAAATTCATTTTCACTCTGGCTTTCAAGTACGGCCTCTTGAACGCAGATATCAGTTTGCTGTCGACATATCGCATATGCATGCCAGAGACCATCTAATTGGACTGCAGTCTCTCCTAATTTCTGGAAAGGAGACACCTATCCAAGCTTATGAAACCATGCGCCCCGGCCAGATCCGCGGGGTCATTTATCATGCCAACGGGTTAACAAGCGAACAGCTCATGGCAAACCTCACGTGCTACTCGTGCAGGATAATAAACGCCAGGCCTATGGGCAAGAACGGAGCAGCTCTAATCACGTTTGAAGGCTCCAGACTTCCCCTAAAAATTCATCTGTACAGCATACTCCTTCCGGTGACACCTTATCACCCGAAGTCTATCATATGCGAGACCTGTCACAAAATCGGACACAGGGAAATTTCGTGTCCACTAGTCGACCAACGTCGATGCTCGTACTGCGGTCGCCTTGCACATGGAAAACTCGAGGTTTGTCCGACGGAACCACTTTGCCGCAATTGCAGAGGTCCCCACGTAGCCACGGACCCACAGTGCCCTGCTCGGCGGCAGGCCACAAAAACCTTGAGGAATGGCATTTTCCGTCGTATCCGAGTATCACGACGAAAAGAACGCAAACAACAAGCCGAGATTCTACGTGGTAACCAAACGGTGTTGACGTCGGTGCACAAGAGCCCTGTCAATACACAGCAATCAGCCTCGGAGTCAGTTGTGCTTGTTAATCAGGACTTCCCTCCACTACAAAGTCAGCCGTTGCAGACGACACGAGACAGCGAACATAAAACTAAACGGCAAGGCGCGCACAAGCCCCCCACACAATGTGAGAGCAATAGCCAAAGGAATGCCACCTCATCTCTAACCGCAGCTTTTGAGCATGCCGCGACGGCACCAAAGCAAGCGCGCATTCATCGGGTTTACGCTGAAACACTCCGTGATACGCAACGCGGCGCGCAAACGAATCTTGCAAAAGATAGTTCGCCTACGCTACACTTAGATGAAAACCAGCTCACGCGCATTATCGAACTGGTCACTGCCGAGGTGATCAAGCGTATGCTCCCACTCTTGGGAATGTCACAGGTTTCTCCGAATCAAGAGCCCGAAATTGGGCACACATCATCTTCACTCCCGCGTACCTTCCAGTTTAATAATGGCAGGAATTAGCGCGAAACCACATGACATTTTTGCTTCGGACTCTCCTATATGGTTCTTGCAATGGAACTGCCGGGGAATCCGTCGCAAACAAGCGGAACTTCAGAGGAGACTGTCTATCACGCTAGCGCCTCCTCTAGCTATCCTGCTTCAGGAGACTGGCATTAATAACCCCAATTTAATAGGGTACAAACCTTACTGCACCCCTTCCATAGAGCACCGGCGTCCCGGGCCAGGATCGCGATCTGCGCCTCCAATGGCCAATGGGCAGGCATGCGTTCTTGTTCTGTCGCGCACGGCCCACACTGAACTAGATACTTCCGCGTGGTGCACGCAGATTGATTGATTGATTGATTGAAAACATCTTTATTTATTCAGTATTTTCAGAACATGTGGGTGGGCCGCCTAGTCCGGTAGTCCATTGGCTACTGCTGCTGCGGTGGCCCTCCCCACCAGCCAGTGCTGACGGTCAGGATCATCGCTGAGCAGAATAGCCTCCCACTGCTCCTCCGAGGGGTTGGGAATGGGGTCAAGTAAGGGATTAAATTGGCATGCCCACACCATATGGTAGAGGTTAGCTACCTCTCCACAGTGTGGGCACTGCGGAGAGTATAGTGTAGGGTACCACAGGTGTAATTTAGCTGGTGTTGGGTATGTGTTGGTTTGTAGTCTCCTAAGGGTGTTCTCTTCTAACTTATTAAGGGATTTGTGTGGTGTTGGGTACTCCTTTCTGGCTGTTCTGTACGGCGCGAGATTGTCAGTATACACTGCTAAACCTATCAGGTCACGGCACCCTTCATGGTCATCAGGGGGAGACGCCCGGTATAGAAGAGCTCGGGCATGCCTGTGAGCGGCTTCGTTTCCTCCTGGTAGTTCCAGGTGACCGGGAAACCAGATGATTGAGGCTTGGTTGGGTGGATGCTTAGTCAGCAATGACAACCCTGACTTATGAATTAATCCGGAATTGAAGTTGCGACAGGCGTTCTGGGAATCAGTGAGCACAACGGCGTTGGGGTTATATGCTACAGCTAATGCAATAGCTGCCTCCTCTGCGTGAGTGGGGTTAGATGTTTTCACCGAGGCGCAGTTCACCATCGACCCTGAAGGCGTTGAGACTACAATAGTCATGACTCCATTCTGTGGTCCTGCTGCGTCCACCTAAAGGGTGTTAGTCTGCTTGTCCTATTTCTTCTGCAGGGCTTCCCCTCTTGCCTTCCTCCTCTCGATGTTATATGTGGGATGCATATTCCGCGGAATGGGGTGCACGTTGATGCGTCTTCTTACATCGCGTGGGACCTCTTCCCTTTGGTCAATTGTAAAGGGCTGATTAACATGGATCTTCTCGAGCAGTTCTCTGCCGGGTGTTGTGAGTGCGAGCCTATTGAGTTGTGAGAGCCATTGTGCTTCCCACATCTCTTTGAGGGTATTATGTATTCCTAGAGCCATGAGCTTGGCCGTTGGCGTGGAGTTCGGTAGCCCCAGTGCCGTCTTGTAGGCTTTCCTGATGAGTGTCTCCAACTTTTCAATTTCCGACCTGGAGAGGTTAAGGAATGCCGTCCCGTACATTATCCGCGAGATCACGAAAGCTTGCACTAAGCGGATGGTGTCCCTTTCCTTCATGCCATGGTGTTTATTTCTGATACGATGTATCATCCGGAGGATTTGCTCGGTGGATGTTGTAAGCTTCTTCATTGTGGTGGTGTTCTGTCGCCCCTGCGGGATATACTGCCCTAGGATCTTGATCTCCGTGGGTTTCTGTACTGGGTGGCTCTCTATATACACCGAGATGTTCTGCGCTAGGGGTGTCCTCGGGTTCTTCAGAATTAGCAACTCGGACTTGTCCGGTGCACACTGGAGGCCTCTCTCTTTGGCGTACCGGGCCACCGTGTCCGCTGCTGCTTGAAGACGCTCCTCGATCTCGGCGTCACTCCCCGAGTTGCACCAGACAGTGATATCATCCGCATACAATGTGTGTTTGATGCCAGGAATTTCGGAAAGAAGGCCTGGTAGATCTTTCATAGCCAAGTTGAACAAGAGGGGTGACAGTACCGCCCCTTGCGGAGTTCCCCTCGGGCCTAGAGTGATGGGATCTGATTTTATTCCACCGAAGTTTATAGTGGCTTGCCTGGCTGATAAGAAGTTTTTGATATAGTTGTAGGTTCTTGCGCCACAGTTGGTATCGGCGAGGCTTTGCAGGATATTTTTATGCAGACACAGGAGGTAGCGGGAGTACGCCTTAGCTTAGATGGCGACCAACAAGCCTTAGTTTTTTCAATTTATGCGCGATCATTCGGTACTACGACATATCGATATGTCTTTTGTAGAACACTTCTTAAGGATATATCCCCAGGATCGCGTTGTAGTTGGGGGCGATTTTAACGCCATGCACAGCAGCTGGGGATATCATCACTCAGATGCTAGGGGAAGGCACCGTTGACAGCAAATTGTCAGAGCGAAAGTGACCATAGCCAACGACCTCACGCTACGTACTCGCCTTGGCCAGCACAAAGGTCAACAAGACACTTCCCCAGACTTGACACTAGTGTCTCATCCCAGTGAGATCCTATGGTCGAGGGCTGATGATGTCATGGGCAGTGATCATTATCCCGTGGTGGTCTCATGGGCTCCTCGAGGGCGAAAGTCATTACAGCGGCAACAACGCCGTCGAATAGAGGAGCATGTCTCATGGGACGATTTTCGCAGAATGCTCGGTACGGTGAACGTTCCCACAGGGTTAGACGAGCTCATTACTCAGATCAGCGATGCCAAGAAGAAAGCTACAACGAAGCTTTCAGTTAAGTTTGATGCCCCAAAGCCGGACTCCCACCTTTTGAGTCTGTGGAATCGTAGGCTTCGTGCTCTCAAGGCGTATCGCCGATCAGGCCGGACACCTCACCGGAGGCGTGCTCTCACTCGCATCAGTCAAGAAGTTGAGAAGTATACTCTGCAGCTCGCTCTCCAAGACTGGCAGCTGCTGTGCCACTCACTCAATGGAGCAGCTAACTTATCGAAGGCCTGGCACATCTTTCGAGCTATCCTTGGACGCAAGAAGCCAATTTCCCCTGCCCAATGCATGGCCTTGAAGTTGAATGTCTCCCCGGCGAAGTTAGCTATACAAGCAGGGAAGGTATTTTTTCCCCAACCTGAAAATGCAGATGCCTTGCCTGTGGACCCCGTTACAGGTGCATCAAATGATTACGACGTTCCCTTCACATTAGACGAACTGGAGGCAGCCCTGTATGACTCCAATCATAATAGCGCCCCAGGGCCGGATGATATACGCTACTCAACACTTCTGAACCTTCCTAAGCCACATAATGTTGCCCTCTTGAAAGAGATGAACAAGTACTGGGCCAACGGTGATCTTCCTCTTGCCTGGAAGAAGTCAGTGGTAATACCGATTCCAAAACCTGGCAAGCCAAGTCGAACATTACAAGACCTCAGGTCAATATCGCTGACGTCCAACCTTTGTAAGGTCATGGAACGTATGGCTCTAAGAAGACTTGAATGGTACTTAGACAAGTACAACGTCCTGTCTCCTATGCAAGTAGGTTTTCGTCGAGGGCTCTGTGCCCAAGACATTCTCAGAAGGCTTTATAACGACGTTCTCGCATACCCTAGCAGCGCACAGCTCCGAGTGGTTGTTGGGGTAGACGTCAAAAAGGCGTTTGATTCCGTGCCCCACTCGACCATACTTCGCCGGCTACAGGAAGTGGGGATAGGCGGCAACCTCTACCGCTTCGTGAAAGCCTTTCTTGCAGAAAGAACTTTCTCAGTAATGGTTGGAGATATTCACGGTGAATGGCAACGTAACCAAACAGGTGTCCCCCAAGGCGCTGTCATATCACCGGCTCTTTTTAACATTGCTATGTCAGGTCTCCCGCCAATGCTGTCGTCGATACCCGGTCTTAATTTTGCCGTGTATGCGGACGATATAACGTTGTGGACTAATTCAGGGTCCCCTGCAGAGCAAGAACTAGCCCTACAAACAGGCCTTAATGCCGTCCATGAATACATCAAGAAGTGTGGAATGGAAACCTCTCCCGAAAAAACCGAGTATGTGGTTGTCTTAAATGGTTCGCGGGTACGAGCCGAGGTCGAACGCAAACTTATCTCTCTTCATTTAGGGCACTCAGTTATCTGCCGGAAACCAACAATCCGTATACTCGGCATGCTTATTGACGAGGACGGAGGAGCCAAAAGCTGGCTTCGTAACACGATGCATAGCTGTCATCAGGCTTTACACCTTATGCGCCGCGTCTCTGCGCGTGGATGGGGAATCAAGGAGGTGGGGCTCCGTCAGATTACCCTGGCACTCATAACATCAAAAATCCTGTACGCATATTCGTATATGCGGCTTAACGCAACCCAACGCCTTCAGCTTGAGCGAATCAATCGCAAGGCGATGCGCTTGGTTACTGGTCTGCCGCAGTACTGCCCAGTAGTGAGCCTACACGCATGCAGCAAAATCAATGCCCTACAGGATCTGTCAGAGCAGCAATCGCTAGCCCAGCGAGTCCGTCTCTCCACAACGGCGGCAGGCCGACAGATCCTGCGGGCATTAGGCTACAACGTTGACAACTTAGAGCCACTCTCGTCCGCTGCCCCGCCATGGGAACTGATCGACTTAGTAGATGGTATGCCATTACCAAAGAATATGAGTTCGGCTAATCCTCAAAGGCGCAAAGCTGCCGCCAAACGGCACGAGAAGACATCATACAAGTTAGCCCAGGAAGGAGCCATCCAACTATACACAGACGCCGCTCAGTTTCAACATTGCGCCGCTATAGCTTGTCACGATTCTGTGTCAGATACCTCTGTAGTTCAACGGCTTTCCGAGGAACACACCGTCACCAATCTCGAACTCATTGCCATACGACTTGCCATTACTCGAATAGTAGAAAGACAAGATCCGGCTCCTTGCACCTACCATGTTTACACAGATTCACAAGCAGCGTACACCGCCTGCCGCGCAGGGGGAGCTGACTATGCCGTTCTCAACACTATTCGAACAGAAGCCCGTCGCCTGCGAGAGGAGGGCTACACTGTCATTATCAAATGGATTCCTGCACACGAAGGAATCACTGGAAACGAAAAGGCACACCAGGCAGCGCGCGCAGCAGCTTTTTCCGCACCTTTGCCTGGATCCACAGTCGTTTCCGCTTCGTGGCCCCCTGATGACGTTGCGCACCCGTCGTCGCCCCATATGGATAGGGCGGAGACATGGCATCGCGCACAACGCTATCGTCGCAGCATACTACAGCACTTGGCCAACCCTGAGCAACTATATCGCCGTCCACATAGCGCATTCCGGAGAGTGGAGGCAGTGCTCCTTCGCCGAGCCCAGACCGGCCAGATTCTATCACCAGCGAAGTTGCATCTCATAAACCCGCGCTCATACCCGACTCCTCAGTGCCCGACGTGCCCTGCCAGAGGCACGGCCGAACATCTCCTGTGGAGCTGCCCTACCTTTGACGCAGTACGGGAGAGAGCACTCAAGTCCCTCGGCGGGCTTCGACCTGGAACCCTGCAGGAATGGGTCGATCCGCCATCGCACATCGGGCCATCAGACGCACTCCAGCTCTGGCGAACTTTTCTTTCCTACTTCAAGGAAGATGAAGGGCCAGGCCATCACTTCGCGGAGCCGACCTCGGGACGGCACTACCTCGAGGAAGAAGCGGACACCGGTCCCCCACCCGCACTCCGACCTTCACCCCCACCCCCATCCTCACCCCCACCCTTAACCACTCCCCCACCCCAACCTCCATGAAGCACCTTAGTTCTGCCGCAAGGTATCGGCCTACTAAATGCAGAAATAAAGACGTTAAAAAAAACGGCTTCCTAAAGCTTTTATGAAGTGCTCTCTACTCCCAAGCTGTGTTCGTCTCAAGGATAAGCGAGAAGGCTGTGGGCAACTTTCTTCACGTATCATATCACCCTGTAGTACTCAGTCCTAGCTACAGCACTTTCTTTCTTCTTGTGATTAATGCAAGAAAAAAAGCGATAATCATTTCGAGCTGAAGCCTGCGGCGTACTTATCAGCGCAAGGTTTTTTTTTCAGCATTTGTTTCAACCGTCAAAGAAAAAGAAAGTCAATCGGAGCACAGGAGCGACGCCGAGAACTTTCAAGCTGCGCTCTCTACCAAGCCGGCCACTCTGCAATTGATTCGCGATGGGGCTTTGAGTTAACCAGGGATTGTTTTCTGTGCGTGAACTCCTGCGAATTCCTAACTGCAGTCTGTCGTGCGCAACGCAAGAGGAACGTGTAATTTTGAAGCGAAAAGCTTCACTAGGCTAGTAAACACCGGGTCTGGCGTATGCTCCGTCATCAAAATTAGCCACAGCTGCGCGTGCGCAGAACTGAATGACGTCACAGAAGACGCGCAGGTGGTCGGAGCGGCCGCCGCCCCAACAGCCGCCGCTACTCCGCCGCCTGACCTTTAGGCGCAACCACGCGCTACTGCGCATGCGCGCCGCCTCCTCACCGCCGCTACTACTGCGCGCTCGCCTCCTCGCCACCGTTTGTCCTTTCGTTGCAGCCGCGTATTTACCAAAGTTACTACGCATGCGGAAGGAGGGCTACATAACGCGCTTGCCTACACCATTATCGCGGTGCTCCCAGTGCACTGTGCGCGAACTGCGACAGCCATGACGTCAAACAAAGCATAACTGCAGCTTTTGCCTGTATATCCAGGCTTAACCAGAGCTAAGCCACTGCCAATTTTTTATTGCCACAATGTTATTTGACTTCACTTACGTTTATATTAGGGTTCTCACTGAGCTCCGTGGAGGTAATCTGTCACTTCTGGCGTGGTGTCTTGCACGGGCTTCAGTTTGATGCTTAACTTCTTTGGGGGGCTACTGCATCAGGGATTAGTCTCGTGTGAAGGACGTCATTATCGAAGTAATACGTCTCTACTAAACATTCCCATTTTGCTAGTCTGGACATTTCCTTGCATTATTTACTTTTTTTGCGGTGCAGAGTTCATTGCGAAGCAAAGCCAGTCTCCTAGATTATATGCGCACTGACTCAGCACAAATGTCAGCAAGGGCACAAACGAATCCCCGCGCCGCTTCAGTTATAATCTTGAAATATGCGGTTGTGGATGATGTTTCCTATTTCTTCTCTCTTTGTTCATGTTTTCGTGATCACCTTGAGACATTCATGTGCAACATGAGAACACTGAGCAGTGGCACATGCGTCGGCCAAGATAGCTAGTGTACGACAACTTGAGACTCTATCTGGATATCACTACCACCACCCATCATTGAAGTTTTCAGGTCAAAGCAAGTGGCGCGGGCAATTTTTCTGTCCTACCGTCTTGAGCGCTTCGTGGTTCTCCGTGGCGATAGTTACAAAGGTCAGGATTTAGTTTACGTGGTGACCACCCTATTAACGATGAACGTAACAGCCACCAAAAGCGAACTTACCGCTAAATTGCCTGTTTGGTTTACCTTTTTTATTGAGCGTAGTTGTTTTCTCAACAAATCATCTTTAATCATATGCAGGTACTTACTATAACATAGCATTAGGATATTCGGAGCTTTCCTTTTAGGACAGATGTTTTGCGAGCGAACTATAACAAGCGTTCCTATCGAAGAAAACTTGAAGGCAAAATTATTCGAAAAATAGGTAATTCTTTATAATGAGGCATTACCTCGTGAACGCTTGAGGCTGTGCTCAAATTTGGAATTCCGGCCGCCATGACAGCAGCAGCTTGCTTCGTCTCAGAACAGGTTTGTTCTCTTATGCTTAACGCAGACAGGAGGTTTCATTCGATAGATATCTGACTGGGAAGAAATTTTTGCCCGCAGAAATAACACTACAAACATTTCGAGCGACTTGTGCTGAGACTGCTTCGTCGGCCCGCATATTCTTCCAGATAGCTTCGCGTTTAGGAAACCTATCAAGTTTCAAAAATCTTTCGGCGCAAATTGATTTACACGTGGAGACGCTTTTACGTATTGAAAAACCTTGGATTTGTTTTTATTTCACCCATTTCTTGCAGACTAGAGCAGAACAAATTTCGATACTCCAGGCGCTAGCATCGCAAACCTCATTGCTGATGTTTCTTGCGCAGACAAATTCATGGAGAAAAATTGCGCCCACAATTCAGCTAGCCAAAAACATTTGTGTTTTTTTGCTCGGTCCTTTTTTTTTCATTGGAAGCAGTAAGCCATGAGAAGCAGTAAGACCTTTCTTGGCAGCAGCAGCGGCGTGTCGACAAGGGCTGATCGTCTGTTCTGCAAATTGCAGGAATTTTTCATCGGAGCGCTGCGGAACGCCAGGGCAAGCTTTTGGATCCGTGCTTTGAAGGGCGTCATCGCACCGAGAATTGCCCGGCCATCAGCTACAGTGACGTGATAGAAATCCTTGACACGTGTGAAGCCAGCACCGACAGAAGCGACACCCGGCACCGCCCACTACGAGTACAAAAGGAGCACAGGAGGCCTCTTTCTACCTTTCTTGGCAGCAGCAGCGGCGTGTCGACAAGGGCTGATCGTCTGTTCTGCAAATTGCAGGTTAGTTCGAATCAATTTTTGTATAAGATTTACTTAATCACCCCTATTACTGCCGCTGCTGCTGCTGCCATCAGTGTTTCTGTTCTCATGAGTTCGTGTTTTGTTCTATTCTTGCGGTGACTTTCCTACCAATACGCCACTTTCGAAGGGCGATGATTGCCCTGTTTGTGATGAGAGTTGTGACGATGGTCTGGTGTGTGGAGAGTGTTTTTGCGCTTACCACTATGGCAACTGTTCTGGGATAGCAGAATCAACCTGCAAATCGAAGGGGGAATCGTGGCGGAAAGCCTGGCGCTGCCAAACATGTAAGGCTGTGAAGACTAGGGGCAGCCAGAGCAGCAAAACAAAAAAGGAACAAGATTCAGACATGGCGCTTGTGCTTCAAAGTATTAATGTAAAACTAGAGAGCCTCATGTCACTGAAGGACACTGTAGAAAACATTGAGCATGCAGTACAAGTCATGTCTGATAAATACGATGAAGTTCTTGCGCACATGAAAAAACAGGACAAGGAGATAACTGAGCTAAAAAAACGAGTTGATGTCATTGAATCTCAAGATCGCGGATCAGAAAAAGGGCAGCTAACTCAAGAACTAAACGATCTCGAATGGCAAAGTCGAAAATTAAATCTAGAGTTTCATGGCATTTCTGTCAGTGATAAGGAAGACTTGCTGTCAAAAGTGAATGAAGTGGCAGCAGAGCTTAACCTTCCAGACTTAACAAGTGAAGACGTTGTCACTCTGCACAGGCTTCCAGCATCGAAAGATAGGATACCAGGCATCATTGTACATTTTGCAAGGAAGGCTTTAAAGGATCAGTTCCTAAGCAAGAAAGCAGAACTCAGTCAGTCGAAAATGCGTTGGTACATACAAGAAAACTTGACTAAAAGAAACAGGGCTTTGCTTGAGGCAACAAGAAACTGGGCTAAAGAACGCAATTTCAAATATGCCTGGCATAGGAACGGGAAAGTTTTTGTCCGCCAGAAAAATGGAACAACAGCCCATCACGTGAGATGCAAGGAGGACCTAGAGCAAATTGCATAGGCTCTTAATCTTTCTTTACCAGCCTGTAGTCAGCATCATGGCAATCCCAAAAAATGATTACATTGCCCCATCGGACTTTCGAGAAGTCTGTGGAGGGGAATATGCAAATGCTTTCAAACTCTTTCATCTCAATGCCCAGTCAGCACGAAAAAAAACCGCCGAATTTGAAATACTGTTCAGTAGGCTTGATTTTGCTTTTGACGTAGTTATGTTAACTGAGACCTGGTATAATGATGAAGCCAATGCTCTAAAATTACCTTCTTACAACACTTATCTGTTAAACAGAACCACCTCTCGTGGAGGAGGAGTGTCTTTGATGGTGAAGAAACACCTTGTTTGTGACCAAGTGCCAAACTTTACTTGCATGCATGAAGATTATGAAGTTCTTTGTTTGGTAGTTGAAAAATATTTAATCGGCGTAGTATATCGTCCGCCAACTGGGAATGTGCTAAACGTTTTTGTATTTTTAGAATCATTGCTGACATTTTCTAATGAAAATAAGCTACGTGTAGTCATTGGCGGTGATTTCAACATTAATATGCTTGGGGATTTGCCTTTAAAACGAGAACTTGAACAATTAATAAACGTTTACGGATGTAAGAATGTTATTAAGGAACCAACAAGAGTGACTCCCACATCTTCCACTTTGCTTGATTTGTTTATAACAAACTTGCATGGAACAAATATAAAGGCCGGAACAATGTGCACACATATAAGTGACCACTTTGGCATATATATGTGTTCAGAGAAGTGTTCTATGCCCAAAAAGAAACTTGTACCGCAATATTTTCAGGACTTTTCAGAAACAGCCATGGACATGTTTAAAATGCAAATTTCATGTGTCGATTGGAGTGTTGTGTTTAATGAGACAGACGCTGAAAGTGCTTTTAATATATTTTTTCTGCTATTTTTAAAAATATACAATCAGTGTTTTCCTATGAAGATACTTTCAAAGTCAAAGAAGATACGTAAGCCGTGGGTGACAAGCGAACTTCTGCGAAAGATGAAAACAAGGGACAAACTATACGCTAAATTTCTAGCGACTCGTGATCTAGATGTATTAAAAACTTATAAAATATTTCGCAACAAATTGACAAAAGAGATTAGGTGTGCGAGAAATGATTACTTTTGCAATTCTTTTGAGACCTCAGCAGGCAAGACAGATGAAATTTGGAAAAAACTAAACGCACTCCTATACCGCCGCACGAATCAAACCGTTGTTACGAAGATCGAGCTTGGCAAGGAACAAATCTCAGGGGCACGATTGGCGGACGAGTTCAATAGATATTTCGTCAATCTTAACCCAGACAGTCCTACTGATGGTGCACTCAGTTATATTAAAGTAGCACACCAGGAATCCCTTTTCTTGAGCCCTGTAATTGAGGATGAAGTTGTTTCAGTATTTAAGGGACTAAACAATAGCAAGAGCAGCGATGCAAATGGCATAAAAATCCAGCCTGTGAAACATGTAATTGAAATTATTTCACCTTGCTTGGCCTACATATTTAACCTGTGCTTATTGCAGGGAGTGTTTCCGAAGCGATTACAGCTTGCGAAAGTCACAGTGTTGTATAAAAAAGGTGATAAGAACGACGTTGCTAATTATAGACCTGTGTCAATACTTCCAGTTTTCTCTAAGGGTTTAGAAAAAAGTGATTCTCTTCAAAATGACTAACTTTTGCGATAAACACAACATACTAACCAGGTCACAGTTTGGCTTCCGTAAACACCGGTCAACAGAACTGGCATTACTAGAACAAAAAGAGTTCATCTTAAATGCTTTTGAGCAAAAAGAATTGGCCTTAGGTGTGTTTGTGGACTTTACGAAAGCATTCGACTTTCTAAATCATTCTCTCTTGCTTAGAAAGTTAGAAGCATATGGAATACGTGGAAATGTTCTAAAGCTGCTGAAATCGTATTTAAATGATCGTCAGCAGTATGTTTACCTCAATGGTTTCTCGTCAGTTGTAAAACCAATAACGTCAGGAGTACCTCAGGGAAGTATCCTTGGTCCCTTTTTATTTAATATCTATTTAAATGACATTGTACATATCGATCCGAACACTAATTATATAATTTATGCCGATGATACGACTATGCTCTTCTCTGCTGCGAATCCTAATGACCTGATCACTAATGCAAACAACTCATTAGCACGGCTAAATGATTGGGCTAAGGCTAACGCATTAAAAATTAACACGTCAAAGACTAAGGCCATACTTTTTCGTCCCAAAAATAAAAACGTTTCTGTTAATACAGATTTGTTGTTAGGCAACTCAAAAATAGAAATAGTCTATGCCTTCAAGACTCTTGGTGTAGTTTTTAATGAACACCTGTCATGGGATGATCACGTGGAACATGTTGTTTCCAAGATTTCAAGCATCGTAGGAGTTACATACATTAATAAAGAGTTGTTGCCATTAAAGGTGAAGGTCATTCTTTACAATGCTTTATTTGACTCTCACATTAATTATGCCCACTTAGTCTGGGGGAGTACTACTGCTACAAATTTAAGAAGAGTCCTTACATTGCAGAAACGAATGCTGCGACATGTTTTTAATGTTCCACGGGATCACCCAAGTTTGCCTTAATATGAAAAGTTAGGGATTATAAAAATCACCCAGCTCTACCCTTACCGCCTGTGCTTAACTTACAAAAAAGATGTCAAACAAAACATCAACTTCCTTTCTTCCTTAGCTTCCTTAACAAAGAGAATACCTTCGCATGATACACGTTGTCGGGAAATCTGGAACATTGAGAGATGCAGAACAAACTACGGAAAGCAAATGATTAAACATAAACTGCCAGAAATATTGAATATTTGTTATAGACACACCGTACATCCCGAAAACGCATCAAAGCAGGACCTAAGATTTTTTTTTTTCGTGCTCAAATGTGTTTACTTGAAGATCATTTCTACCTTCATCCTACTGTGCCTGAATTGATTTTTTTTTTCTCATTTCTTGGATCTTGTGCTCTTTTTGTTGTGGCTTGAAGTCTGCTATTTTCCACGCGTAAATATGCATTTGTAGTTTTGTGTAAGTCTAGAGTTTTGTGTATGTCTTTGAAATGTATTCTGTTGTCCGCTGATTTCTGCCTTGATGGAAGCAATCATGTATTTGATATGGGGGGGCGGGAACCAGTCAAGCTTTCCAGCTTTTTTTCCCTAACCTCCCCCATCATGTTGATGGAAATAAAGGCTATTATTATTATTATTAGGTATTGCCGAAAAATTTTGGCATGTTATATAATTTTGTTCGCCCGCTATCCTAGAACTACTCCGTATCCACACGCAATTTAATCGACACTTTTCAGGTGGCAGCAGATAATGCTTACACTGCTTCAACGTCCGGATAAAAGGTCCTAACATGAGGCTAGATTGGGTCGTTTCAAGAGCTGTACAAACGGAGATATCGTCCACGTGTCACCAAGTTCCTTCATCTGTACAGCCAGCCAGACAAACTCGCTGAAGCCTGCACGCTTCATGTGAAATAGAGATCAAGTAGTAGCAAACGGTACGCTATTCTTACTGTCGCTGCGTTGTGGCTCTCTTTCTTGGGGCTCATTCTTGACCTCCTTTCTTAATGTATTTGTTGCTGTGTGTATGGCGAGGCAGAGAAGTATTACTGGAGAAGTGAAATCTCTTCCGCACGTGCGGATGTTCCCGAAAAGCGGGCTTTGTTATCAGCCGCTATTTCTTTGATCACTACCAAGAAAATCCTCTTCATGTGACAGGTTCTTTGATGCAGTACACTTAGTTGAATGGGTGGTCAAACGTGTTACATTGAGAAACCCGGTAATGGCTGCCCTCTTACCCCTTCCTTGTCCTCTGTACGGCAACTTGGCAGTGCTGCCTGATAACCGCAACCTCACTGCCTTCAGGTGCTCAGGCGCAACACGATACTCTTATTTGGTCATGGTTCGGAAGCTGCATTTCATTTCACTTTCACTATTGTCAAGGTTTGGTATTTTTCTTGCAAGGTACTGACGCTCTGAAGTGTTGTCCCCAAGCAGTACATCAGTTCCGCACGTGGGGACACTTCAGAAAAAAAAAAATTTTCATACTTTTTCTCGGTCCAATCTGCGAAAATCTCCCTGGGTATCACAAAGACTTCCGTGATGTTTTAAATTTTAAAAATAGCACATGCTGAAAGTGCATGTGCTACTTAACCAAGTGCTACACAATCTCACCACGTGCTTGGCTTCTGCACTTTTTGATTTTTCTCTTTCTATTAAGTATTACTTAGAATCAACAGCCAGTTGCTGCGGTGCCCTTATCAAAAGTGCTAACGTTTAGAACTCTGCTTAACTTTATCTGTTTTTTTTTCCTTTCAGTTTTCAATTCAATTCAAAACTTTATTTCCAACGACTCGTTGGGGGTCATGAGGCAAAAAAGCTGCCATTGGCAGCTTGAGGGTGCCTGATGCCCGTACAAGGCAGCAGCATATAGCCAACACAAAATCTGAACACTTTCACATAAATTGACTCATCGAAACACATTCCAAACACATCAAAACACAGCACAAGAAAGTATACAGTACGAAAAACATAAAGGCAATGAAAATACATTGAATACGATTAGCTGCACAAAAACTGGGATGAGAAAAAAATTTCACGTGTCTGTTTTCTATTACATGCGCTTAAGTCAAAATTTGCTGACAGTAATTTGTTAAGCAAGCACGGCAAGTTGTGCGTGAGCGACTGTAGCATATAATTTGTACGTCTGCGTGGTATCAGCCATGTCTCAGATCCACGGGTGCGACAATCACTTTTCTGTTTCTGCAAATGCGAAAGGAATTTTATGAGGCTCTTAAACTTTTCATCGGAAAATAAGTGTGAGTACAGTAGACGGAACTCGTAAATTTTTTCGACGCTTATTATGTTATACCGTGTGAACAATGGTGCAGATGAATGTAAATAGGACACATTTGCAATGCAACGAAGTGCTTTCTTTTGAAGAAGGAGCAGTGTTTGAATATTTGTTTGTGCGGTTGTGGCCCAAACCAGTGTACAGTAATTTATGTGAGAGGAAAACAGTGCATGATAAATTTGAAGTTTTGCTCTATCTGGAAGAAAATGACGGCACCGTGCTAGTGCTCCGACTGACGTAGATAGTGTCCTTGATAATGATTGAATGTGATGATTCCACGACATGTCAGCAGCAAAGGTCACGCCAAGAATTTTATGTTTCTTAACAATTTCTATGGGTGCACCTCCAAGGACCAACCTTTCTTCTATCTGTGCTTGCTTCCCTCTAGCCATGAATAATATGGCCTTAGATTTATTGCCATTTAATTTTAAACAGTTCTTACTTGACCAATCCCAAATTATTGCAAGCTCTTTTTTGGCCTCTATTAATAGTTCGTCTACATTTTTACCGGTGAAAAAGATGCTCGTGTCATCTGCGTAGAGCACGTATATTGCATTGCTTTCCTTTTGCACGATGTCGCTCACATAGATGTTGAAAAGAAACGGCCCTAAAATGCTTCCTTGTGGCACGCCGGAAGTTAGTAATCTGTGTGATAAGTCACTTTCAGCGATAGAGACGCGCTGCTGACGATTCAAAAGAAAGGATTTAAGTAAAGCGAAACCAACTCCTCGGACACCATAACTGAACAGTTTGTCTAGTAATATTTCGTGGTTTAGGCGATCAAATGCTTTGCTGTAGTCAATGAAAATTCCGAGGGTAAGTCTGCCTTCATCAATATTAGAGATTATTAATTCCTTCTGAGTTAATAGTGCTGTTTCCGTTGACCTGCCTTTCCGAAAGCCATGTTGAGCATCTGAAAGCATGTTATGTTTAACGAAAAAGCTGTTCATGCGCAAAAGAATAATCTTCTCTAAACCCTTAGAAAATACAGGAAGCACTGAGACGGGTCTGTAGTTGTTAACATCGTTTTTATCGCCCCCCTTAAAAAGAACTGAAACTTTAGCGATTTTCATCCTGTCCGGGAAACATCCAGATGTAAGAGCCAGATTGAATATGTATACTAGACGCGGCGCAATAATATCGATAACGTATTTCACTGCCTTTATTTGAAAGCCGTCAATATCGCTGGCATTGGTGTTTTTCAAATTTATAAATGTGCGATAGATTTCTGTTTCATCCGTTGGGTAAAGAAATAGTGTCTCCTTACACTGGTAGTGAAGCAAAGCGCTAGTCGAGTTGTCGACTGCTGGCTTTGCCACATTGACGAAGTGTTCATTGAAATACTCGGCTAGATGGATTCCGGATAATTTTTTACCATCTATTGTCAATTCAGAAGTGTTTTCTCGTGTTGTTTGTCTATTTAGTTTGTTGTTAGTATTCAGTTTGAACTGAAATGCCTAAAACATACACATGCGCTTTGAGATGTTTTTTTTTCTTTATCCATACAGTATTCATTACTGTCATCTGGGTGAGAAGCACAGCCCAGTCACAAGAAAAGGTGAGCAGTCAAGCCGATTTTATCGCTGTGGTTTCGCTCAGCCGTATCGCCTCTTTGCCTCCTCAATCTTCTGCACCTGCATGCCTGTCTCCGCCACTGTCTCTACTATAGTGAACTAGAATACTTTCTAGTGGCGCGACCGGCGGCTGCTGGGGCCAGCTCGGGTGAAGCGAATTGACACTGACGGCCGGCAGGGGCGCTGCTGCGCCTTTTCCTAGCCTCCGGCGCGCGCGTTGGTAGGACATGGCAATGCGGTGTGTCGTTTAGCTCGCTTTGCGCGCGCGCTGTTACGCAGATAATTTCACTTCAGCGTTCGTATCTTGCTGCTAAGTAGTGATAGCAGTGAGCAGGAACTTTGTTGCACCAATGACAGGGAATTTGACGAAGCTATGGCGATAAGAAGAACTGGCGCACGGTGCGGCAGCCTGGCGCACCGGCTATCCGGGCGCGCCAAAAGCATCGTTGTTTGCCGCACCAATATATGTCGGATAGCTTCGGTTGAGTATCATTGCATTGGGTAAATTTAAGTCTTAATTCGCTGCCAATAAAAAGTTACTTGTGATTCGATATTGAACTTCATGCTGCAGATTGAAGACATATATCGATGGATAGCTTATTTCGAGTACGATTGAAGTACGCCAATTGCAGGTCCTAATTATGTTCCGTTAGATAATTATGACTAAAACAAATTCGCGATACAGCAACAACTCATATCGTTTAAAAGGTCTCAACGAGAAGAATCCAAAAACAAATTAAAACCACGCAAAATTGAGCTATCGCTCATCTATCTCGGTTGAACCATGATTAAACCACTGCCACTTTGTTGTTTAGCTAAATCTTTTATTAACGTAACACTTTGAATGGTTCTTAGCTGTACATGCATCTCATTGTAAGATTACTCTTGCAGGACCATTCATTCATGGTGTTATTCAAGTCATGACATCACGCTTTCCAGCTGAAGCATTGCCTGCTCTGCATCAGCCGAGAAGTTGAATTCTTTTCTGTCGTTTCTGTCAGTGGGAACGGCACAGAAATGGGCAGCGAGGCTTTCTAAGTCAGTCCGCAGTAACTGGACTGCGTGTAACACTATGCAGTACCTAATCGCTGTTGAAGTAGTCAAGTAATGACAAGCAGGGTGAGCCAAGACCCCGTGGAACATCTTTTTGGCATCGTCAGGCAGTCATCGGGATGCAGTACTCATCCTACACCTCAGCAATTCATTGCTACAGTGAACTGTGTCAGCTTCAGCTACCTTGCGCACTCTGTGTTAAGAGGAAACTGCGAGCCCGCTGTTCTAAGTTCACTCTTGAATGCAGATGCGGGTGAGCAGGACACTTGCTCTGGGAGGGAGAAACTGATTGAGATATTTCTCGATGCCGGAAACTTGAACGCAGCCGACGCACTGCTGCCAAAAGCAGTGCCTGACCATTCTTCCGTTGTTGTGGCATCAAGCGACAGCAGGCTAACCTTTTAAATGTCTGGTTACGTCGCGCGAAAGTTCGTTGCTTGGATGCCCTGAGCACGCTCAAGCCATAGCTGCAGAAATAACTGCATTTTACCTCACAACTCGTCTGCATTTCTTCACGAAGAGCATTAACGGAGCCAGCGACAGCAGGCGTCTGTTGTCTGCGTCCTTGTCCCGTTTTGCGCTAACTCACATATCGTGTCAAAGCGCCGCGTTGACTTAGCGCCTGTGTTGTGTGCGTCTTCCTCGGTACCTTGTCCCGTTTTGCGCTACCTCGCATACCGCGCGTCAAAGCACCTTAAATTGAATAGGTGCTGAACAAGTCAATGGCAGGGAAGTTGTGGATTTTTGCAAACAAGATTTTTTTTTGTTATCATTTCTGCACTGAAGTCAGTTGCAAATAAAAGCTTCATATGGTGTTCATGTGTACATACGTCAATTTAATAATTATTACTAAATCAACAACACCACCAAAACTCACATCATAGCGGTAAATAGATCATATCATAGTCCTTCAATGCTTTTATGGTCATGAAACTTCTCCGTAACTGTATGGGAGAGCTTCATATGTTGACCGCGCCTTCCACGAGGCGGCGCTAAGAGTCGCGTGGGGGCAACGACGCGAGGAAGCGAGCGTCTCTACAGCCGCGAGTCTACGGGCGGAATGGGACGCCGGCGGTGCGGCTGCAACTATTTTACCTTTTCACTTTGCCTTTGTTTGCAAAATAGTACAGTGCACGTGACGTGCAAGCCTGCGATGTCGAATACTTGCTGCGTGACGGGTTGCCGCTCCGGCTACGGAGGTACACAGGAAAAGGCCTCGCTGTTCTGTCTGCCGAGCGACGCCGAGCAGCGTGAAATATGGAAGCGGGCGATACCCCGACAGGAAAGCGGGGGCTTTAGCTTAGACTACAAGTATATCCGTGTCTGCGAGAGTCATTTTGCCCCGCGGATTTAATTCGGCCTCACGAGTTCGTGATCAACGCAGAAGCAGTGTCGCCGCAATGCGAGAAGCTGACACTCAGGCCCGGCGCTGTCCCACGGATGTCCGAAGGCCAACCAGCGTACTTGAGCACGAATCTGTGACGATGTTGCATTTCAGACAGCTCTACTCTGCAATGTGCTTGCGGCTTTTGGTGCGAAAGCACTATTTCACGGGGTCAAAATCAACCAAGAATCTTGTGGCCTCCCTGAATTTAAGGGTGCAAAAATAAAATAAATATTGCCGCGACTGGAAATTTCGAACCCCCGGCGGCGCGAACGGATCAGCTTCGCTGGCCACTACACGAAAGCACTATGCTATCGCAGCAGCCGATCACGCCTCGTGGTGCTGTTGTTGTTGTTGCCTCAAAAACGATGGCGCATACCCACGGCGGGTGACTGGCCAGGATTTCGTGCAGACCCAAACAGGAAAACTGCAACACACTCTCGCGCGGTGCGCGCATTGTACACCGTCGTCTTCATCAATGTCCACCTTCGGAACGAACACATCAGACCAGCTTAACCTCGATCAGAGCTTAACTTCAGTCTAATATTGTCGCCAGACGTGCGAACGACCCAGCAAAGCAAAACCATGAGCCAAACAGGCTAAACCCATGCGTTCGCACGTCTGCTCGGTTTAACCGCGTTAAACCGCTAGCGCTTTGTGGTGTCTGGTTCAGACCAGACGCATGACACGGGACCACGCAAGCGCAGTATGCAGAAACACTTTCTTTTATTCGTCACAGTCAAGCCACTTATATAGGAAATCATATTGAATGACGATGGCGATATGTACACTGAAAGAAACGAAACTGAAACAAGAAAGGATACAACATCGCCTCCCGCTTGAAAATACAACATAGTAATTTACAACAACCAAAATAACACGAACTAAACACTTATTGTTCAGGTAAAGAAAACCCAAATCTTTCTACAGGTCGGCGTACCCTAGTGCTTCGACGCAAAGGTTGCTCCACCGAATCCTCTAAAGGAGCAACCACTTCTTCATTAACTTCAGCACTTGTTTCCGGCAATCGCAACAATTCACCCTGTTCAGCGCCTGCGCGGCTTTCAGGCCCAGCGGTACCCGAGTAGTGATGAGGCAATTCCCATGCCCATTGTTCTATTGTCTGCGATTGATTGCAGGGAACCCGAACTAGTTTAGACGCGTTCCAGCAACGACCGTCGCTCATCAAAAAGCTATTTTTGCCTTTTCTGCCGACAATCTTGAAAGGTCCCATGTAATTTACCGACGCTTTCCCACCGCCTGCTGGCTTGCGTACACGAACGAAGTCCCCTACTCTAAAGGCTGGTCTTTTCGCACCTCGCCTCCTGTCCGTATACTGTTTTGCATACATCTGCTTCGCCTTAACCCTAGCAGGAACATTCGAACCGGCATGGACACCCTCTCTTGTCGGCAAACCCACTGTATTGAGTCTTGTCCTTGGCTGACGCCCGTGGAGCAACTTAGCTGGCGACACACCCGTTGTCGCATGCGGCGTGGACCTATATATGCCGAGATAGTCAACCACAGCAGCCTGGAGGGGCCGTTGTTCCAATCGGGCAACCTGCATGAAATCTTTCAGCACGCGATTAAAACGTTCAATCGCGCCGTTTCCCTGTGGATAGTACAGAGAAGAACAACTATGCGCAATACCCCTCTCTCTCAAGAATGTTTCAAACATTTGCGATCTAAACTGAGGCCCATTATCTGTGACAATTTCTTCCGGATAGCCTTCTCGGCTGAACACAGTCTACAAAAAATCGACCACACTCTGTGACGTTACTGTAGATGAAAAGGCAACCTCGGGCCACTTGGAATGATAATCGATCAGCGATATCATATACCTACAGTTTGAAGGGGCCCAGTCAATCGGTCCCACTATATCCATTGCAAACTTCTGCCATGGTAGCGCTGTAAACGTCACCGGCTGCAGCGGTGCAAACGATGGTTTAGCGGACTTGTCCGCGGCCTGGCAGATATGACAAAAATGAATTGCTTCTTCTACCTGTTTATTCAAACGCGGCCACCAGTAAAGATCACGTAGTCTCTGCTTCGTCCTCACAATTCCTGGGTGACCTTCGTGCGCAAAACCAACCAGGAGCGAGGTTAATTCACTCGGAACAACTACCTGCTCGCCGCGCATCAAAAGGCCATCAACGAAAGAAAGCTCTTCCCGCACGTTAAAGTACGGCATTACTTCTGCTGGCAAAGCTTTTCTAGGCGCCCAACCATGTACCACGTGCACAACAACCTGCAGCAGTGGCCACCTGCAGCCGTTCCTTTGTTAGGCACTCTGATACAACGGACACAATTTCTTCCTGCATCGTCTGCTGCGAATCAAAGTCAAGAGGTAGGCGTGAAAGCGCATCGGCCACGACATTTTGCGATCCCTTTTGGTACTCTACGTCGAAGTTATAGTACAAAAGTCGAGCTGACCATCTCGATATACGCAAAGGTCAGCGTCCTGTACCGGCAGCTGAAAGTAACGTCACCAGTGCCTGGTGGTCCGTACGTAACAAAAATTTTCTACCCCACAAGTAGACGTGCCAGCGCTCGCACGCGAAGAGGCAAGCAAGGGCCTCCCGTTCCCCAGCGGAGTACTCCCGCTCAGCAGGAGTCAGGGCACGTGATGCGAAGGCCACCGTGCGTACGCTGTCACCATCGCGTTGCTGAAGAACGGCTCCCAGACCCTTATCAGAAGCATCTGTCGTAACAATTACATCAAGGTCTGGGTTAAACATTTGTATGACTGGGCTTGAAGACAAAGCTGTCTTAACAAGCTGGAAGCTACGCTCAGCCGCATCATCCCACGTGAACTGTTGACCAGACCGCAGGAGCCTTCTAAGCGGCTCGACGAGATCAGCAAATCGCGGCACAAACCGAGCATAGTAACCAGCGAGACCCAGAAATGACCTCGAAGTGGCAACATCGTGAGGAGCAGGCACTTTGACAATAGCGTCAACCTTAGACTGCAATGGTGTGAGCCCTTTTGAGCTCACCGTATGCCCTAAAAAGGATAGTTCTGAAACAGCAAATGTGCATTTCTGGTTGAGCTTCAAACCTGAATCACCAATGCGTTTTAGCACCTGGTGTAGATTCTTGTGGTGCTCCTCACGTGTCTTGCCCCACACAATCACATCATCAATGTAACAAAGTACGCCTTTACAATCTTTCAAAATATGCTGCATCATTCTCTGAAAGGCTGAAGGGGCAGATGCAAGGCCAAAACACACTCTCTTAAAACGAAACAATCCTTCGTGTGTGATAAAGGTGGTTAGTCCCCGACTTTCCGGAGTCAGTTTTAGCTGGCGGTATGCCAACGCTAAGTCGAGCTTTGAGAAGCACGTTCCTCCAGCTAGTTCATGAAGTAATTCCTCTGTATGCGGAAGAGGAAAAGCATCGGCAATTACTGCCTTGTTCACTTCACGTAGGTCCACACACAACCTAATCGAACCGTCCTTCTTCCTCACGACGACGATCGGTGAAATCCACTCCGATGCGTCGACAGGTTCAATTATATCTTCGGCCAGCAGGCGTTGTATCTCTACCGATACCTGTTGCCGTAGCGTGAGCGGCAGGCGTCGGAGTTTCGCAACGACTGGTTTCACAGATGAACGACAGTTAACATGGTGAACAAAGCCTTTCACATGCCCTAACTGTTCCGTGAACAAGTGCGCAAACTGGTGCGTAAATTCTGAAGGCAGTGAATCAGGGCATGTCACCTGGCAGCAATTCAAGGTTGAGCCGTTCATAGTGATTCACAGGCTCCGAACGGCATCAAGCCCCAGCAGCGAAGTGCCCTTGGTTGTGACATGAAAAAGCACACTGGCTCTGTTTCCCTTGTAAGATACGTCAGCAAGAAAGCAACCGCTTAACTTGATTTGTTCTCCGGAATAGTTGCACAAATTGGCAGTCGGCGGTCGTAATGAGTACGTGTCGGCTAGATATTTGTGGTAGTGCTCTTCACTGAGCAAAGAAACCGTAGCGCCTGTGTCTACAATCAACGACAATCTTATCTTCCCGATAGAAATGTTGGCTCGAATATCCTTCGCCGACGCATTACGGTCACCGATTTGAAGTACCGTGACGGCGTTGGCCTTCTCGGGCTTTCGAACGGCATATTTCTTTTTCTTCGATTTGCACATGCTTGAAAAGTGACCAATTTTTCCACAAGAGTGGCAACGCTTGTTCCTCGCCGGACATGCAGTCGAGTTAGCCATATGCGATGACGAGCCGCACCTGTAGCAACTTCCTTGCTCAGAGTCTGACCTTTTTCGCACATCTTGAATCTTGTTCACAGTGCTATGCGCGAATTCCCCGAGCTCTTGTTGTGTTTGCTCAATTTGCTTCCCGATGTCAACAGCACGCTGCAATGTAAGCGAAGACCCTTCATAAAGCATGCGTTCACGTGTTGTTCGTGACGAAGTGCCTTCCAGTAATTGGTCTCGAATCATGCTATCGGTAGCACTGCCAAAATTGCAAGTAGACGCAAGGTCCCGAAGACTGTTTGTAAATGCTTGAAATGTCTCACCAGGCAATTGTCGTGTTTGGCGAAACCGGCGCCGCTCCACCAAATCATTCGTAGCGCTCGCGAAATGCGTATCCAGTGCAGCAAGCGCGTCCTTGAACTGGTCCACCTCTTCCTTCTTGTCCCCCTTGTCCTCGGCCTTGGCGTCCGCAGTCACGTCTGCTCCTTGTGCAAGGATGCTGTAGAATATTCGCTGGCCTTCAACCCCGAGCGAGTTTAGCAGAATTGCCTTGCAAAGCTTCGGCTTCAGTTCATCGCCGCCAATGGCCTCCAGGAAATTCAGGAATACGCGTTTCCACTGCTGCCAAGGCACAGCCGGGTCACCGGGTGCAGGCAAGAAAGGGGGCGGTGCTGGGAAACACCCGAGTGACATGGCTCCGATAGTGATCCTCGCAATATGTGGTGTGAGCAAATTTCACTTATCTGCGTTCTTGCGCACCTCCGGCGTTCTTGCGCACCTCCGGCGTTCTTGCGCACCTCCGGCGTTCTTGCGCACCTCCGGCGTTCTTGCGCACCTCCGGCGTTCTTGCGTTACTCCTGGCCGCCGATGAGATCGTGGCTGCAAGGGCTCCGTGTCACCTTGCACCGTAGGCGGTTCATCCTCGTCGCCAATATGTGGTGTCTGGTTCAGACCAGACGCATGACACGGGACCACGCAAGCGCAGTATGCAGAAACACTCTCTTTTATTGTTGTTGTTGTTGTTGTGACTGAGAGAAGGATGAAGAGGAAATTGCACGGGCCTGCTACTGGCTCGAGCCGAGCCACCACCGCTGCCACGTGCAGATAGAGGAGTTAAAAGATCAGACGAAAGAGAAAAAGGAAAGAAAAGACGCGCGTCGCAGCAACAACTGCGGCCGCCGGAGCGGACGCTGCTCAAAAAGAAGCGGCCAAAGCCGCGCTCGCCGAAAGCGAGAACAGATACTCTACTACACCTCTTCTCTTTTATTCGTCACAGTCAAGCCACTTATATAGGAAATCATATTGAATGACGATGGCGATATGTACACTGAAAGAAACGAAACTGAAACAAGAAAGGATACAACACGCTTGTTATTTTTTGTACATGCTTCTCTGTGTCTCTGTCAATGCTCATTTTTAATTTATTGCGTGGCCGCTCACAGCTTGTCTCTTATTTTGGTAGCGCGAAGCCACCACATGAGGAATGAACCACAAAAATTCACGATTTCCTTGCACTCGTCAGTGCCTGCGTAGTCACAACATGACAAAGTGTAAATAAATGGCTTATGTAGCAAGAGTATTCAGCAGCTGGCTTTGCCACCTCCGAAAGTGTCATAAAGAAAACAATTGAGATAACACCATAAACTACCGGTGCATTCGTCATGCGATCGCTTTTGCAGCGCGCACTCAAGTTCTTAAAATGCCGCCATAACGTCTTGTTTTCAGCATTATTGAGATTGCAGTACTTCCCACAAGGTAAACGCCAGCCTTAAGCAGCCTTGTGCACTTAGATAAAACCGAGGACTCGGCCGAGAATGGCGCAGCCTAGACACAAATAGATATGTTACTGATCACTACGCTAGATCTTCCAGAATGACGTTGTAGGCAAGTTGCGGTAAAAATGAATGCGAAGGCTGGACCAATGTACAAAAATCGCTTTTTTGTAAAAAGCAACGAGAGAAAGTAATTAAGCGCGTTAGTAGTTTGCCAGAAAACAGCCGCTAACAAGGTTTACAGCGGCCGTCGTCGATCACACAGGGTTTTTAGTGTCTCGATGTTGCAGCCAAGCTTTCAGGTGATAACCAGTAAAGTAGTGTCCATCCTAAGCCCAAATACCGATGTCCAGAAAGCACAAATACCCAGCGAATATGAGCCTGTTGGCCGGAAAACAGCCGCTGCGAGCAGGGCTCGCGCGGCTACTGCTGCCCCCTCGCCGACAGCCGCGCCACTAGCGGCGCGCGCTGTCCCTATATGAAACTTTGGCCGGAGTTTCGTGACCAGAAAAAACATTGAAGGACTATGGTAGTATGCTTCGCATAAAAACAGAAATTGGCAGAAAGTGAACATGAGAGTCCATACATTGATCTATACTCGCATTGCCGACCCCCTACTGTGACGATGTAAGTTAAATCCCTTACTGCTGTCCGTTGTTTAAGAACAGCAAGCACAGATTTAAACGCGTCTAAGATTAACAAAGCTGCCTTGGAAACCGGCCTATACACTCCGGCAGCAATAAGGCACAGATCACCTATCCGTTGTTAGAGTGCTTTGATTTTGTCAAAGGCTTAACTCCAATGGCAGGCCAAATGGCGAAGGAGCCGCATTTTCAGTGCGCGCCAAGTTTAGTACGCAGAAATATTGGAGATATCGGATTTGTCCTAGCTTTTCATTATCTACATTCTCGTCTAGTACATCTGAAGAAGTACAAGTCAGGAGAAAAGGTTTTTCCTTCGTCATCAGTAGCCCCTGATTCGAGCCTGCTAACAACCAAAAGAAGTTGGTTTCATCATTTCCACGTACGCAATACCACTCTCCTGAGATGTGCTCCAGAAGTCGACGGGGCAGAAGCGGCAGAAATCGCAAGCCCTATCTCTGGGGAAATAGTAGACAGGCAACATGTGCGCATATTTGCTGTCGACAAACAGCCGGTTCTCACAGTAAGCGTGTTCTACGGGCACAATCTCATCTCAGCCACAAGACCTTTCATGTCGTTAAACTAGTTGCTCTAACTACACAGCCCGGATAGTGAGGTGGATCTTGTTGCTTGCCCGTTTCGAATCGTCGCTCCACGAAAAGTTAACCGTATATAAATATTATTAATCTAGACTTGGTCGCCAGATTAATCTTGAGAGTGTGAGGAGCCGGTGTGACGACTGATTGCGAGCTTGTTCGATCCGTTCCGCGTTTCGGCATGCGCGAGCGACAGGCTTTGTCATTGCCTTTCAGGACCTGCAGAAAAGCAGGAAACAAAATTCCCGAAGTATTACAGGAATAGCTCGGATCACGTTACACGCAAGGGGAGGCCAGTGGAAACTAGAATTTCACGAGATAATTACCAGCTGGTATGTTAGATTACTAACGATGGGCGCTGTCACTGTTCGGAAGAATGTGGCTTAGGAAGGCGTGTGACCAACATATTACGCCCGTCAGTTGTGGGTTATCATGTCCGCTTGTTTACACAGCACTTACTTTCAAACTTATCTTCAAAGTAACCAGCCAATAACCCACATCATGTGACTGGCAACGCCATCTGGGACTGATTCCATTTCCCTGACATGGAATGCACGAGTCATCATCTTCTGGAATGTTAAGTACCTTTCATTGCATCATCAAGTGAACTAATCTGAGCCACTAATCCAAATTAATTCATTTTGTACGGGCGGGCTTCCATCCAAAATTTTGGGGGGTTATCAGAAATATTTGAGCGTTGGCCAACATTCATATTTTGGGGGACCTCAGATTTTCAGGTGTGGATGTGACCCATGATCGGTCCAGTGGTGGTACCGTGGAGTTGAAGTCGTAGTGACGCTCGAATCCATCTGGAAAGTTTGTTGACAGAAGTCAGAAATTATTTGTAATCCGAGGCCTGGATTGTGAGCATTTGGGGATAAGAGTTAATGGAGAATACCGAAGTAATTTATGATTCGCTAATGACATTTCATTGCTAAGTTTCTCAGGAGATGAACTGCAAGGCATGATCAATGAGTTAGACGGGCATAATAGAACGATGAGTATAAAAATTAACATGAAGAAAACAAAATTAACGCTCTACAGTCTAGCAATGGGACAGCAGTTCACAATTGATAGCGAGATGCTGGAAGCGGTAAGGAAATACCCATACTGAGGGCAGGCATTCACCGCTGATCCGGATCATGAGAGGGAAATAACTAGAGGAATAAGAATGGGGTGGAGCGCATTTGGCAGGTTCTCTGTCATGAATGGCATTTAACCAACATCTCTCAAGAAAAAAGTTTACAACAGCTGTATCTTATCGGTACTTACCTATGGGGCAGAAACGTGGAGGCTAACGAAGAAGGTTAAGCTTAATTAAGGACAACGTATCGAGCTACGGAAAGGAAAATGATAGGTGGAAAGTTAAGAGACCGGAAGCGGGAAAAGTGGGTGAGGGAACAAACGCGGGTTAGTGATATCCTAGTCGAAATCAAGAGAAAAAATGGGCAGGGCATGTAATGCGAAGGCAAGGTAACTGCTGCACCTTAAGGTTAGCGGAGTGGATTCCAAAAGAAGCAAGCGCATCAGGGCAGCAGGAAGTTAGGTTGGCGGATGAGATTATGGAGTTATCGGGGGCTACGGCGGCCACAGCTGGAAAAGGACAGGGTTAATTGGAGAGACTTGGGAGAGGCCCTTGCCCTGCACTGGGCGTAATAAGGCTGATGACGATGATGAACCTAAGTAATACCTCATTAAAATGCCTAGACCGCATAACACAGCAGTGCAAAGTCAGGAAAGTTTCAGCGTGAACGCATCTGCGTAAGCCTATAAGCGTGCTGGTGCGCATGTTTACCGGAGCCAGTTAGAATGCCTGCAGGGGTGGTCAGCTCACTAAATCCCATTCCGCGCGCTGTGAGCAGAAGCTAATCTGCAGAAAGCAACAGTGTATTTAGGGTTCATATGTAGTTTTTGTGGTTTTACATACTAGGTTGCGAGACTCGCAACGTTGTTTCAAAATATCCTTTTTTGGGGGGGAGCTGCTGGTTTGCTCGTTTTCACTCTGTTAGTAGTTCTCAAAGATAGTTATTATTCAAGAACTAAGAAGTACACAGTATGTTGTGCGTCAGCGTCACGGCTTATTTCTATTTGGAGCTTGACGGGAAATAACGTTAGACGTTGTGTTCATCACAGCGGGATCCGCATCCCACTGCCGTGATCCGCTTACGCGGGAACTCAGGTGGGCCTGAGCAGTGGCAGATTTAAGACCCCCTGGCCAATCTGCGCACGAACATATTGCAACGGATATTCACAGAAGACGATGAGAAGGAAGTGCCTGACTGGTGTGCGCGCGCTAGTGTTCGGTGTCTCCTGTGTTGTTCGCTCTGCGCTCCGGTCGCCCTTGCTTGTGACTAGCCTTTCGGGCAACGTAACATCTTTGGTGGAGCGTGTCGGGTATCGTCCCCAGTACCACGGAGCTCCGAAGCGGTCGTCAAACCGGCGCTACTACCATCATGGCCCCACCCAGCGAGTCGCCGACCACTTCTGCTGCTCCTTTCGTGGTCATGGCTTCGTCCCGTGACCCCGGTACTTTTTCGGGAAACGACGGCACCGATGTCGATGACTGGTTAAGCCTTTACGAAAGAGTAAGCGCATATAACCGGTGGGATCAAACGTTAATGCTTGCTAACGTCATTTTCTATCTGAATGGAACGGCGAGGGTGTGGTTTGAAACCAACGAAGAAGAACTTACCAGTTGGGATATATTCAAAGAGAAATTGCGAGCACTCTTCGGAAGACCTGACGATAGGCAGACCACTGCGAAAAAACAGCTTGCTTCTCGTGCGCAGTCGTCGACGGAGAGTTACGTGGCCTATATACAGGACGTATTGGCACTTTGCCACAAAGTCGATGCCACCATGACCGAGTCCGACAAGGTGGGCCACGTGCTAAAAGGCATTGCTGACGATGCCTTTCATCTGCTCGTTTGCAAAGACTGCACAACTGTTGACAGCATTATCAAGGAGTGCCGTCGATTCGAACAAGTCAAAAGCCGTCGCATTTCTCAACAGTTTTCCCGACTTCCAAACACAGCCGCTACATCTTCTTGCCAGGACCAACGACTTCAAACTCAAGTGCCCTCAGAGTCTCCTCCTGTCACCGACACCGTGACAAGAATTGTTCGCCGTGAACTCGAAGCCCTAGCCCCTGTGGTAACATCATCGACCACACCTAATGACCCACTGCCTTCCGTGTCGCTTATTCAGGCTGTCGTGCGGCAAGAACTCGCCCACCTCAGCCTCCCTCCGGCTGTGTGCGCCATCGGAAACTCGTCCCCACAGCAACCACCTCCAGTCCCTTTCCGACCCACCTATTATTCACCACGGCGTTACCGCGATCCGAATGAGTGGCGCACGCCAGACGACCGCCCAATCTGTTTTCAATGCTCTCGGGTCGGCCACATTGCCCGCCACTGCCGCAGCCCCTGGACGTCACCCCCGCGAGACGCCTCCTACTACCGTCCAAACTACACTCGCCGCTTTTCACCCCGCCGCCCATCCGAGACGTCTGAGGCCGCCGATCAACCTCCACGACAGTCCTCCCGTTCGCCTTCGCCGCTAGCCCGCCGCTCACGCTCACCGCAGTCGCCTCGTGTTTCGACTGCTGCGTCCTACCGCCCCTCTCATCGGGAAAACTAAGTGATGCAGCTCCCGGAGGTGACGCTGCATCAACGACCCGGACCTCAAACCCTCTACTGACGACTCGACCCAATCTGCTAGACGTTACAGTTGACGGTGTTCCTGTGCGCGCCCTTATTGACACCGGTGCCCATATTTCCGTGATGAGTGCTGACCTCCGCCGTCGCCTACGCAAAGTCCTTACGCCTGCAACGTCCCGTGTGCGCGTCGCGGATGGTGCCATGCCTGCTGTCGAGGGACTGTGCACCACTCGCGTGACCATCGGAGACCACAGTACGCCGGTTCAGTTCACCGTCCTTACCACATGCGCCCATGACCTCATTCTCGGTTTAGACTTTTTGTCGGATCATTCTGCCCTGATTGACTGCTCGCAGGGTGTCCTTCACCTTGAGCTTCCCCATCTCGATCCTGACCCCATCGACTCGTCGCTCCGGTTGACCTGCCCCGACTATGCCCACCTGCCCCCTCAAGCCTTATCTTTCGTTTCCCTCACACCTTCTCGCCCTGTTCCCGATGGTGACTACATCGTTGCGCCAGTCCTTGACCTCGCACTGACCCGCAGTGTTGTCCTGCCCCATACCATCGCCACCGTCACAGCCAACAACCTGTCTCTACCTTTCTTGAACTTCGGCTTCTCCTCACAGCTGCTTCCAGCCGGCATGTGCGTCGCTACGTTGTCCCCACTCGCCCAGTGCCCTGTGGCTCCATTAGATGCCTCTCCTAATCGCGACCCCCCAGACCCACCGCGGTCCACTCCACTGACCTCGGACGCATTCACGACCATGATGCCCACCGATCTCCGCCCCGACCAAACTTCTCAGCTTCGTGACCTTCTCCAGTCGTTCTCCGACATTTTTGACCTCTACAACACCTCACTGGGCCAAACTCTCGCTGTGACGCACCGCATTGACACCGGCGATGCCCCTCCCATTCGCCGCAGGCCCTACCGTGTCTCCCACGCCGAGCGCAAGGTCATAAACAACGAGGTCACAAAAATGCTTGCCAAGAACATAATCGAACCATCCCACAGTCCCTGGGCCTCTCCAGTGGTACTAGTGAAGAAAAAGGACGGCTCCTGGCGGTTTTGCATTGATTATCGACACCTCAATAAGATAACTAAAAAAGACGTCTATCCTCTGCCGCGTATTGACGACGCCCTTGACTGCCTACACGGAGCCAAATTCTTCTCCTCCATAGATCTTCGTTCCGGCTACTGGCAAATTGCCGTCGATGAGAAGGACCGTGAGAAAACCGCTTTTGTGACCCCTGATGGCCTATATCAGTTCTTCAAAGTAATGCCTTTTGGCCTATGCAACGCGCCAGCCTCATTTGAGCGCATGATGGACGCCCTTTTGCAGGGATTTAAGTGGACCACGTGCCTGTGTTTTCTGGACGACGTTGTTGTATTTTCGCCTACATTTTCATCCCACCTCGAAGACCTTTCCCAGATCCTTTCCCTCTTTCGTCGTGCCGGCCTACAGCTTAACTCCTCGAAGTGCCGTTTCGCGAGACGTCAGATCACTATTTTGGGCCATATCGTTGATTTCCAGGGAGTTCACCCTGATCCCGATAAGATCCGGGCCGTGAGAGACTTTCCCCTTCCCCGATCATGCCACGACGTCCGAAGCTTCTTGGGGCTCTGCTCGTACTTCCGTCGATTCATTCAGGGCTTCGCCGACCTCGCCCGTCCCCTCACCGACCTATTGAAGAAAGACGCCACCTTCGTCTGGGGACCTGACCAAGAACGAGCCTTCTCCACTTTGATCGCCAAGCTGACCACCACACCAGTTTTGGCGCACTTTGATGTTGCGGCCCCCACCGAAGTCCGTACTGACGCCAGTGGCTACGGCATCGGCGCTGTGCTGTCTCAGCGACAATCCGGTCTGGACCGTGTCATCGCCTATGCCAGCCGCCTTCTTTCTGCGCCCGAGCGCAATTACTCCATAACAGAACGTGAGTGCTTAGCCCTTGTCTGGGCAGTTGGCAAATTCCGTCCTTATTTATACGGCCGCCCTTTTACGGTTAAAACCGACCACCATGCGCTATGTTGGCTCTCCTCTCTGAAGGACCCTGCAGGGCGGCTGGGGAGATGGGCATTGCGTCTGCAAGAGTATGATTACACCGTGACTTACAAGTCTGGCAGGTTACACCAAGATGCCGACTGCCTCTCCCGTTACCCCATTGGCCAGTGTGACTTGTTTGGCCCTGCCACCGAAGCCGACCTGTTTTCTGTCTCTGCCCTTCCCAACATGGGCGAAGAACAGCGCCGCGATGACGATTTGCGCTCAATTATCGACCGCCTCAATTCCACTCCGTCTGATCCCTCGATGCGGCGCTTTGTGCTCTCTGACGGAATCTTGTATCGCCGCAGCCTCAATCCGGATGGCCCCAACCTTCTACTAGTTCTCCCCAAGCACCTTCGTCCTGCTATCCTTCATGAACTCCATGATCTCCCCACTGCTGGCCACTTGGGTGTATCCCGTACATACGACCGTGCGCGACGTCGCTTCTTTTGGCCCGGCCTGTTCCGCTCCGTCCGCCGCTATGTTGCAGCCTGTGATGAGTGTCAGCGCCGGAAACGCCCTGCTACTCTCCCAGCTGGCACACTTCAACCTATTGACGTGCCCCCAGAACCTTTCCATCGCGTCGGCTTGGATCTTCTGGGTCCGTTTCCAGAGTCCACCTCCGGCAACAGATGGGTTGCAGTTGCCACGGACTACGCCACCCGTCATGCGATCACGCGGGCACTGCCAACCAGTACAGCTACAGATGTTGCGGACTTTTTGCTATACGACCTCATATTGCACCATGGTGCTCCCCGCCAACTTCTTACAGACCGCGGCCGCTGCTTTCTGTCCAAGGTTGTCTACGACATTCTTCGGTCCTGCTCTACTAAGCACAAGCTCACCACCGCCTATCACCCGCAGACAAACGGACTTACTGAGCGTCTCAACCGCACTCTGACCGATATGCTCGCTATGTACGTTTCCCCCGATCACCGCGACTGGGACCTCGCTCTCCCGTATGTTACCTTCGCATACAACTCCTCCCGCCATGATACTGCCGGTTACTCCCCTTTTTACCTTTTATACGGCCGCGAGCCCCAATTGCCTTTGGACACGCTACTGCCTACACCTGCTGCTCCGTCCTCTGAATACGCCCAAGACGCCATTGCCCGTGCTGACTACGCCCGTCAACTTGCACGCTCCCGACTTCTCGCCTCGCAGGCCTCCCAGCAGGAGTTCTACAACCGCCGTCACCGCACAGTCTCTTTCTATCCTGGCTCCCTCGTCTTGCTTTGGTCCCCATCTCGCCGCGTCGGCCTCTCCGAAAAACTTCTGTCCCGTTATGTTGGCCCGTACCGTGTCCTGCGCCAGGTAACCGCTGTCACTTACGAGATCGCACCGGCCTTCCAGCACGCTTCCTCCCGCCATCTTCAACGTGATATCGTCCACGTCTCTCGCCTGAAACCCTACCTCTCGCCATGCCCCTCAACGTCATCCAGTACACCGTGACGGTGTATTTCCGGACGGGGAGCCATGCAACGGATATTAACAGAAGACGATGAGAAGGAAGTGCCTGACTGGTGTGCGCGCGCTAGTGTTCGGTGTCTCCTGTGTTGTTCGCTCTGCGCTCCGGTCGCCCTTGCTTGTGACTAGCCTTTCGGGCAACGTAACAATATTGCTCACCGTGGAAACTCATAACGTTAGCTGGCTACAGATCGCGTTAAGCTAAAACTGAGTAATGACAGTGTCCAACACTCAATAAACCTTGGAAGAAAAAGTCGTAGCTCCTTGGAGCGCATAGAGAACCGTGAACAGTTTCACAAGGAGTCTGTGATTGGGAAGGTAACATATGCATATAACCTTCCTGCCGAGATTCTGGCTAAATTTTTAAGTTAACAAAGGTCCATTAAGCAAAGAAGGCTCTGTTTAACGTTGCAACAGTGCAACACGAACTGCTGGGGACGTTGGTCAGACATGATTTGTGGTGCAACGGCATGAGTCCAAAGGAAGAGAGGGGACAAGACAAAGCGTCGTGTCTCATCCCTTCTCTTGCTTTGGACTCGTGCGGTTGCACTGTTCCACTACAAATCTTGAAACATTACAGAGTTAAAATATTAACATGTTATCCGGAGCTGTATGAAAGGTTTTGAAAGACTGCAACACTACAGCTAAATAATTTTAATTATTTCTTTGTGTTTCAGTCAAGAATCATAAATTTCATAGTGATGTTATCTCTATTCTACCTATGGAATAAAAAATTCACTGAGAAGAAGAAGTTTCAGTTTCCCATTGGAAAAGTGTGTTTTTTATTCGCAGGATTTCTTACAGTAAAAAAAGGTTTAAGTACTACTGATCGTCGCGTCAGTTTTATGAACACAATACGTTCTCCCAAAGGCAGAATTGTGTGCGAGAAAATCTGCTGCATTGTTTTTGCGAGATGTAAACATCTTTAAGAAATGTCGTCCTTCTGATCTAAAACGAGCGCGTTCTGAAAACAATTAAAATTTAGGCGGCTCTCTACTTATTTTTTCACTTTAAGCACTGTGCTCCTCTTCGACAATCCTACGTACTGTGGAAGCACACAGGCTTGTAGTTACTTACCTGGTTACTTGCGTTCTCTTCATTAAGATTAACAATACATATTTTTTCTCGCCTCATTCCGGAAAAAAAGAGGCTTAGGGGTTAGCATGAATATAAAGCCTCTCATTTCTGATTCTTTCCATCTGCTTCTGAGAGGCGAAATATACAGTAAAGTGCACTGTATGGGATGACGCTTGAAAACACATAACAAGCCGAGCACTGCCACTCCACACGATTCCAATGAACTCGTTCGTCTATAGTATATACTCGCCACTGGGCGACCTGCATGCGGGGCCAGTTTTCCCAAGATTCGTACGAAAGTTATGACAGAATCGTATGTCGTACTGCGTTCCGGGTGGTGTCATACAATTTCTCGTTCCGTATAGCTTACATGTGCTAGTAGAACTGGAGGCTAGCTTGCGACAGGGATTGAAACCTACGACAAATGCACCTCAATAGGTGTGCCTTCGCGCACCTTCGTAACTCGGACCTTCTTGATGGTGCCGTTCGTCATACGGTGTTATACGGATGGTGCCACACACATAATTGTGTGTGTGGATTGTGTGATAGATAAACTCGTTCAAAGGAATTTAAATGCAGCTACAAGCATTACGCGTGAACAATGCACCCAGGAACAGTAATGCTATCGCATTCCAATCTGTAAGCAGTCGTTTTTCTCGCTCCTTTGTTGGATAATTTAATTGTAGTGCTCCTAGCTGACTTAATGGTTGCAATTTCATTAAGTGTACATCTTTGTAATCGGCGAAATGTTACATATGGAAGTAGTACACACTTGTAGAAAACGAAGAAATCAAACACTGCAGGCACGTTCAGAACAGCATGAAAGAGAGACTGGTGCCAGTAGTGTTGCGTCTTCACTTGGCCCAAACGATCATCACAGGGCCTACTAGGGTAATCTCGGAAGACACCGGAATGCCGTGAGCCGCGAGCTACGTGCATCTGACGGAGAAAAGCAGCGATACGGCTGGGAGTGCTGGCACTCTGCGCTGCCTTGAATTTCTACACTGCAGTCGTCGCAGCCTTTGAAGGCCAACACAGACTAGTCACGCTTCGAGGAAACAAGGTCTAGTGAAAACAAACCGCGATTGTTTCTTTCCATGATTTGTCCTGGTCAACAGAGAGATATTCTCTGCAGCTGGTTAGCGCCTCGGAACCACATCGACAAGAGCGAATATTTGCGGTCGATAGGGCCACCCTTCGGAGGAGAAAAAAGCAGATTGCGGTTTCCTTTTTTCATGTGTTACAATGAACAAGTGTCGCACGGCCCATAGCACTCAAGCTCGTCCGTCTCCAAAAAATATGCGTAAGGAAGTAAGTAAATGACAAACGTAGGATATTTTGCAATTTGCTCTACTTTGGGCGCAAATATAGCCGACTCCACAGTAAACACTATAAAAAAGAACAGGCGAAGAAGTGACCTGAAAAATGAAACCACTTCCGTCATCGCAAGACAAGTGCTTCTTCTGCGAAGAACTCTCCTCATTGGTATTCTGTTCCGGTCGTCAACTTGTCTGTGTGAGCTGCGGAGCGACATTTGTTACTCCCGTCACGTGGTACAGACTTGAACAGCGACTAGATCAAGGTAGGTTCCGACCACGGGGTCACTTTCCTAGTTTTTTCGTCTACGGCCCTCAGTTGTGCCTGCTATGCATACAGAAACGCTTCATTTACAGTTGCAGCGTCTCGGCACATTTTATAACAAGGCAACTGCTTCTGCAATAGACCCAAGCATACAAAGCGTTGGTCTATCAGTCGTCGACGTGTGCTCTAGCACAAAGGGAAGAAGCAAATAAATTAAGCAATGTTATAGACTGTTATGTCTTCTAGATTTGTTTTTCGCAATGAAATTCTTGATGCAACATCTGAAGCTTGTGCGACGTTTTGATGCTCTGGCATCGCTTTGTCGCGTCAGTACGTTGTCAGACGAATGATCGAAAACCACAACAAAGAAACTAAGCAAAAAACAGATTATATGCGCCAGAAAATACATCTTGCCCGTCCGTAAATTAACTTCAGCAAATGAATGCTCATTATACTTCGTTTTGTTTTCGAGGTGACCATAATCACTAACTTAACCTGAAGAATGATCGAACAACCGGCATCATAAGATGCACAGATATCGATCCGCATATAAAATTTGCGGAATGACCCCGATTGATTTTCGCGGATTTTCTTCTGCCTTCTTCCTGTTTTTATTTCATGTCGCTTAGTTCTGAAGAGCTGCACGCTCAGTAGACTCCCAAGCATACGGGAGCCACGTTATTTTAAAGCATAAATGGCCGGTTTACTTGAAGAGAATGAGCGCACAAATTCTAGCCTAAAAACAGTCGAAACTTGGAGGACGTCTGGCTAAGAGCTCCACCTGTGAGAACACACTTCATGCGCGCGCGAACACTCAGCCACACATGCGCACATAGAAAAAGGTCTGCCAGTCTGCTTGTCTGCTTGTCTGCCAGTCGAAATGACCAGATGAGGTATTCTCTGTTCATAGTATCTGTTATATGCATCAATTATGATAGGAAAAAAATCCAGCATCATCAGAGGGACTGCAACAGTTACTCGCTGGAAATGAAAACAGAGCAAGATTTC